>NC_090664.1:50601215-50907258 GCF_013368605.1 Nyctibius grandis
TGGGCAGGCAGGGCCAGGCAGCGGGCAGGGCCGGGCAGCGGGCAGGGCCGGGCAGGGGCCGACAGCGGGCACGGGGCTGCCGGCGGGCTCCGGGCGTGGGTGTCGGTGGAGCTGCCTGCTCCAGCATCTCCTCCTGCCTGGGCTCATTCAGGCCGCTTATTGCCGAGGCTGGGGCTGGCCTTTGGCCGGCAGCCTGGCCTGACTTTGCCAGGGGTCCCAAATATGTGACAGAGCAGATTGAGGACGGGCTAGTGCTGGTTTTAGCTGCAGGGCTGGTCTCGGTGTGGTGGGAAAGCCCAGGGCATGGATCCCCCCCCTCCCCAACGCTGCAAAGCCCAGCTCCGCTGCCAGGGACCGTCCCGACTTTCTGCAAAGAAAACCGGGATTGCCTTCAGCTCCCCAAATGCGTCTGGGTGCGTTTCTGCTGGAGCCACGGGTGCCACGGAGCATCCCCCGGGCTGTCACAGTAAAAACCCGCTTCCCCCTGCACACCCTGCCATCCCCGGCTGCTGCTCCTGGGCTGGTCCCGGGCTACCCCGGCTCCATCCCCGCAGGAAGCGGGCACAAATCCTGCCCCGAGCACCCAGGTCTAGCCCCCGCCCGCGGCTGCCGGCTTCGCCTTTCTTTGTGTGTTTGTTCGGTTTTAACGCAACGCGAATTTGTTTATAAAATTGACTCGTGGCCCTTTGAAACAAATTGTTATTAACCTTCCCCTTCTGAGCGTTTCATAATCACAGATGTTAGTTTGGAGATGATATCCAAACATCCCAGGGGTACTTTTGATAGCTGCATGGGCGGGGATTGAATGTGGAGGTCGGATATTAAACCAGCGGGATACAGAATTACTTTTTTTTCCACAAACCCGAGCTAGCTAAATAGTTTCCCCCTTTAACTGTGATATGCATTTCACAATAAATGGCGCGGGAATTTGCATATATAGTGCCTGGCTATGGGTTTGTATATCGCACAGGCGATATACTGCGTTAACAGACAGCGGAGCGGAGGAACACCTCCACTAAACCTCGGTGCTCAGATGCTTATTGAACAGAGTTAAGGGAAAAATACGCTTGATTAATTACACCGAGGGGCTGGTTGGCGCCGGGGAAGTGCAGATGTATTTCTACTCGGCCCTGAAATACTTCCCTGGGTTGGTTTTTATTTTTTTTTTTAACTCTGCTTCTTTGGCTGGAGGAGAAGGAGCCTGCCCGGCTAGCAGAGAGGAAAAAAACGCTGCCAGGCAGTGGGTGACTCCAGGGCAGCCCTGCCTCTGCCCCTACCTGCTCCTGCCCCTGCCCTGAGGCAGCGGGGTTTTTTTGGGGGGGGCCTTTCACTTGGCTTCGGGGCTTGTGTGGTTTGGGGCTGTGGTTTTGTCTTTTCCAAAAAAAGACTCCTCCAGCAAAGTGGTGTTGCTTTGCTAAAATTGCAAGAGGCGCTTGTGCAGCAGCTCTTTCTGCTAAATTAATTTTAATTTTTAAATTAACGAGGGCTAATTTAGTTGTGCTGTCCTTCCCCGAGCCAGCGGGGAGCCGCTGGCCGGGCGTGGGAGCGTTGGCTGGGCGCTGCTCGGGAACCGGCGACAGCTGAAAAGATGGCGAAAGGAGCAGCAGAGCAAGGGGCTCCGAACCTGGGCCTCTTCCCATGAAAGCTTTCCCCCCAAAAATATCAAAGGCAGGTGAGGAGTGCAGCTCATGGGGGCAATTCGCTGCTTGCAACTGAAGGCACCGCTTCCCAGTTGCAAATATTTCGTATTCTGGTCTGGATAAAATCCAGGGAGCAGCGAGATATTTTCTGTTTAGACTGAACTAACTTAGAGAAGTTTCCCTATTATTTTTTTTTTTCCTAATCTAAAACTAAATACATATTCCTGCTGGTGTCACACATCTGTTTTCTGTTCCCAGCGCTTCTTGCAGTCTGGGGAAGGACAGGTGGAAATTTTGCCCCACTGCACACTTAGGAGCGGGGCCAAAGTGTCCCTCGGTGCAGGCTCAGTGACTTCTTAAAAAATAAAATCTCCGTGGTACTTATCCACCGGTGTGTAATATACCCACGGCACCGTTTTGTACAACCGGAGCTATTTTTCAATCCAGATTTAAAACTTCTCCTTAGTGCCCATCGCCACCGAATTTTTTCTCGCGATTATAAATCACCTGCCTTCATTAGTGAAGGTGACAAAAAAAAAAATAAATCTCCTCGAAGGCACGTAAACAAGAAAGGCTGGAAAAATAAAGGGTGGTTTGGGGCAGGAGCCCGGCAGCCTCCCCGCCGGTCCCGGCCCTGCTCCGGGCAGGTGAACCAGCCCCTCCGTGCCGGCTGGGAGCGGGGCTGGAGGAGCCGCGGGTCCATGCACCATCCCAGCGGCACCCCTGCTCCTGGAGAATTGTGCTCCTTGCAGAATATATCCCAAAGCAGCAGCTTTAAAAATAAAATAAAATGTAACACCCCCCCTGCCCTTGGTTTTGTCTGAGTGCCTCTGCAGCCGCAGGAGCCGGCCCCGCGGGGGAGGCTCTGCCCCTCGCTCCCTCACCTCCTGCCTGCCCCAAAATGGGCTGAACTCCTTCGGAGCTCTTGTGCCCTTTGTTGCAGCAAGGCGAGTGACCGGTTTATTTTTGCCCAGCCCGTTCTAAAACCGTGGTACTGTCATTTCCCGGGGATGCCAAGTGTTTAACAGGGTGCTTGGGTTCGTGGCGTGGCACCGGCAATATTCCCATCACCTCTTCTCCAGCTCCAGCTTTACGTGTTTATCGAGCAGAGGTTTTCCAAACGGAGCTTGCCAGAGCATCACACCGTCGGGTATTTAAAGTCTTGAAAAGGTGAAACCTGTTGACAGTACGTGAGATTAAAGAGATTTTCTTTTCCGTTTTCAGATGCTTTTTAACACGACGGGTGCCTTAGAGCCGGGCTCAGTCACGGCTGGCTGTTGCCCTCTGCTCCATCTAGAAATGAATCCCTCAAAGTTTCTTCATAAAGTCAAAAGGCTGAGGAAAAGCCTGGCTGCAAAAATCACCTCTCTCATAATTTACCCCCCCCCCCTTGTAAACAGTTGCAACTAGAAAATACTTCTAACTCGAGCTCAAATGCTCAGAAGTGCAATCCAAAAACTATAGAAACATATAGGGTTATATAGTCCCTAATAGCACTACTCCATTGCAACGTCCGAGTGACACGGTTTGTATTTCGTAATAAAGTGGGTTGGGTTTTCTTTATTATTATTATTTAATGCAATCCTCGAGAATTGAAACACAACAAAATGCAGCGAGAATGTTCACAATTTTGAGAGCACAGTTGTAAATAGAAACATTCATATTTCATCCGATTATAAATATTTGATACTCCAGTTGTAAAATGCACATGTTTTATAAACTGGAAAGAAGAAGAAAAAAAAATCCTTCGCTTTCTTGCTAAAAGGCAATGTCATTTCATCCTGGCTCCTTAGCAGCTGATGATTATTCACAGAATTTAAAATTGCAGGTTTCATTTTATAGCTGGATTATTTCCTTTTTTTTTTTTTTTTAAGTTTATACTACTATGTACAATGTGTGTCTATTATAGCTGCAAAATAAAGAGGTTTTAAGGCAAAGCGAGAAGTTCTTCCCCCCTACAAACAGCGTCACAGGAAAGCCCGTTCTGGAGCAGCCTCCCACGCACAGCCAGGCCCACGCAGGACACAGCCCCCCGCCCTCCCCGTGCCGTGGGCAGGGGTGGGCACCACGCTCCGGGAGAAACGGCTTAAACACAGCACAACGCCTTGAAACCCCGAAAAACTCCGATTTACAAGGAAGTGTCTGTGTGGGGAAAGAGGAGGCGGGGGGTTTGGGGAGAAACATCCACGGTGCCACAAAGCCGTGGAATGGGGATGAGGATGGAGGGGAAGAAGAAACTAAAAATATTAGGGTGATTTTTTTTGGAGGGAGGGGTAAAACGCTCCCAAACGCTTCGGGGAGGTTGTGCCGGAGCGGAGCTGTAACCACACCAGTGGCCGCACCCCGGCTCCCCCTTCGTGGGGGGCGGCCACGGGCTGGAACCTCATCCCGGAGCGGCTCCCACTTTTCAGAGAGGGGGGAGATCCCAAAGTTTTCCCAGCAAGTTGGAGGGGAGGGGGGATCCTAACCCCACCCCTGCATCCCACATTCACCCCTGCATCCCACATCCACGCACGCCCGTGGGTCTCGCTGAGGATGATGAGGGAGTGGAGGGCTCAGGAAAAGCCCCCAGACATGTTTCAAGACGGTGCTTTGAGATTTCTTTCCCTATCGTTCCTTATATATATATATTTTTTTCTTTTTAAATTCAATTCTCCACACGTATCCCCAAAGCCAGTCCCAGAAGCACACATCCCTCGCAAAAAAAAAAAAAAGAAAAAAAAAGAAAAAAAAAAAGAAAGAAAAGGAAAAAAAAGAAAAGGAAAAGGGGAGGAGCGGTGGGGGGAAAAAAAGTAAAACTCATAGAACAAATAGGAGAACTATTTATTCGGTTCACAGTCGTGTGAAATGCAGCAATAAAAATCTTTGGACTTCAGCAAAAGTTGTTTTTAATTCTTTTTTTTTTTTGAATTTCAAAAAACAGCGTCCAATGTCCATTAAAACAGCGCTTAAGTCTATAAAAAAGTAACTTAAGCATAAAAAAAAATCATAAAGATAGCATCTAGAATCTCCATACAACCGAAAAAAAAACCCCAACCAGCCCAAACCCCCGAAACCAAAACCAACCAACCAAACAAAAAAAAAAAAAAAAATTTATAATCAGATATCTTGGATTTTTACACCACCTTACCTGTAAATTATATATACATAGAATATTGCAGAATTATATCTAATACACAATATTTTCACTATTAATGCTGGTATAATCTTTATACACTGGCCCTTACGTTTCTTTTTATTTTCTTTTTTTTTTAATTAAATTATTGCATTGTATAAACTTTGACTGCAAACGGCCCCCCCCCCTCCCCTCCTCCCTCCCTCGCCTCCCCCCCCCGTGGCTATTCACTGTCCGACTTGCCGTCTTTCGCCGTGGTGGAGTGGTTGTAGAGCCCCTGGGCCATGAGGTGCACTGCCAGGGAGTTCTTGCTGCCCGTCGCCTTCTTGATTTTAGCTCGTTTATTCTGGAACCAGATTTTAATCTGGGATTCGTTAAGCCCCAGCTCTTGGGCCAGGCTTTGCCTCCTCTGCTCCGTCAGGTACCGGTTCGTCTGGAACTCGGCCTTCAGTCTCTGCAGCTGCTCGGCGGTGAAGGCGGTGCGCGGCCTCTTGTCCTCCTTGTTGGGGTTCTTCTTCTTTGGTTTGCGGGAGCGGGGACCTACGGCCGGGAGAGACGAGAAGCACCGACACGGCCACGCTCCGCTGCGGGCGGCCCCACGCCGGTCCCGCGAGGGGGGCACCCACGCTCCGGCACACCGCCCCCTCCCAGACTTCCCATCACCCTAAGAAAAATAAACCCCGCTTGGTGCCTGTGCTGCCAGGGGATGCTCAGGGAGCCGCAGCCCCCTCCGGACCCCCCGCAGCCCCCCCTGCAGCCCCCGCTCGCTGCCCGGCCGCCCTCCCCGCTCCCTCCGCATCCCCCCGCACCCCAACCACAGACACATTTCCCAACCCTTTTCATCCCGGGGATGCCCCGGCAAGTAAAGCCTGTACCAGAGGCAGCGGCACGGAGCTAAATTTTATTCCCCTGAGCAGATTATTTTTTGTTTTTTTTAGGGAACCCCTTTTTTTTTTTTTAAGAAACCTCTTTACTTGTTTCCTGGTGGTTTTTTTTTTGGTGGGTCGCGATTAAAAAAAAAAAAAAAGGAAACCAGCCGCCTGTTTCCATTTGCGAGCAGCAATCCGCCGCTTTGCTGCAGTGCCCATATGGCGTTGCACGGCCCGATCCGAATCGCCGGGATTATGCTCGGGAATATTATTCTCGGCAGCACAAGGAGCCTTTTCTGCCCGGGCCGAGCCATTGTGAGGATGTATGTTAATTAAATATTAACAAAGGAGAGCACCGGAGAACAATGGAGTAAATTCCAATTCAGCCCTCAATATTACCTCTGAGTAAGAGTTTGTTTTCAGACATTACGAACTAATTTTCAACACGTCCTACAATCCCTCCTTCAGATGGCCGGCTCTTCGGGTGAAAACCCTAGCTCGCTGCTTTTGTAAGAGAAAAACTCATTTTTTTTTTCTTTCCCTGGGAGCAGATCTCCTGCCTGGTGCTTCCCATGCCTTCCCCCAATGGTTTCTGCTTCTTTTTAACGAGGGTTTTACCAATCTGCCGGGGACAGCCCTGTTCTCCCCGCGGTAACAGAAGGACATTTTTCACCCTGGCTTTTTATTTTTAATTTTTTTTTAATTTTTTTATCGATCATTTCAAGAGGTTCTCGCCCAAGCCCTTGCCAAGAGGCAGACCCTGCCAAAGAAGTTCCCCGTCTCTTGGAAATGTCCCCCGTCTCCTACAGAGCTGACCTGCAGCACATGGAGGGGAAATTAAAAGAAAGAAACGAAACGGGGGCCGCTCCGAGGCCTCTTTTTAGAGAAATGAACCATCGCGGATTGTTTTTGGCTAAAAAAAAAAAAAAATACTAATCAAAGCAAGGCGAGGCCTGTGGAAGTCCACCCTCTCCCTCCCCAAAACACAGCGCTGGGGGATTTTCCTGGCAGGAAGAAGGGCAGCTCGCCGGAAGGATGAGCGGGGAGCCCCAAAGCCAGATTTGTTTTTCCTCCCTCTTTGATCGAACCCGGCAGTTGGTGGGAAATGCCCCGAGCCCGGGCGGCCCCGGCTGCTCTGCGGCGGCGGGGAGGGAGAGACCCCCCGCTCTCCCCTCGTCCCTCCGGCTCCGCGCATCCCCAGCCACCCCTTCATCTCCCCGTATTTTTGGGGCGATTTTAAGCAACTCCCCCCCCCTCCCAAAAAAAAAGGAGAAGAAGGAGTGGGAAAGGGGGAGCGGGGTGTTTTCCCTGCCGCCCTCCCTGCCCCTCGGGCGGGCGGAGGCGAGCCGAGGAGCCCGGGGAGGGGGACGCGGCGGCGGGGAACGGGGCGGCCCGGCGGGGCGGCTCTTACCTGAGGAGGGCCGGTCCGAATACCGCGTGCAGTAAACCCAGGCGGGCCAGAGCATGGGCTGGTTCCCGGCGTTGGAGCTGGCCTGGGAGCTATCCGAGTCCGAGCTCACCGACAGGTCGCCGCCGCTCAACCCCCGCGCTTTCAGGGCCGCCTCCAGCGCCGCGGGGTCCCCCCCCTTCTTGGAGGCGCCGTGTAGGGCCAACCCGGCGGGGCCGCCCTCCCCCCGGCCCGGCGAGCCTGCCCCGCCGCCGGGTAACGGAGCCCCGGGGGCCGGCGCCGCGGCGGGGCTGCGGCGGCTCTCCGCGCCGGGCCGCCGGGGCTCTCCGCCGGGGCCGCCCGCCTCCTTCCTCCGCCCGAACTCGGGCCGTAGGATGTTGTCGATGAAGAAGTTGGTGATGCGGTGTGGGTGCGGGTGGGGGTGCGGGGGGTCACCGGGGGGAAGTAGCAGCCCCCGCCGCCCGCCGCCGCCGGGCTCCGCGTCGCCGCCGGACTCCTGCGGCTCGGCCGCCTCCTCCCGGGGGCTCCGGTCGCCCTCCTCCATGCTGCGCTGCCGGCCCCGCCGACGGCTCCGCTGCCCGCCCCGCTGCCGGCCGGGCGGCTGCCTAGCGCTTTTTGTTGTTGCTGTTGCAGTCGGTTGTTCTTTATTTTAATTCTTTTTTAATATATATTTTATATATATATATATATATACACGCACGCACAGGTGTCTATTTGCTTTCGTTTCTCCTGGGCGCGCCCGGCATTCAAAATCCAGAGTTTGCAAAAAAAAAATTAATAGTAATTTTTTAAAAAAATAAAGAAACAAAGCCAGCAGCCGAGCCTCCGCGAGTTCCAACTTTGCCAAAAATAAAAAGCACACAGACGGGCTCCGGTCCTCCCGCCGCCGCTCGCCGCCTCCTGCCACCGCTCAGCCTCTCGGTCCCGCGGCGCGCTGCCGCCTGCTCCCCCGGCCACCGCCTCCGCCGCCGCCGAGCCTCATCCGGAGAAAAAATTAATAACAATAATAATGAAAAAAAATTGGGGTGTGCAAGGTGGGGGGTAAAGGAAAAAAAAAAAATCCAGCCGGTGCCGGGCGGGGGTGGAGGCGGGCTCTCAGGAGCCGGTGTCCCGCGGAGGGCAGGGCGCTGAGGGGCTCCCCGCGGGGCTCCGGCCGGCAGCGCCTCGCCCCGCACCGCCCCGCACCGCCCCGTTCCCGCACATGCGGAGGCCGCCGCGGGTTGGGGAGGGGTAGGGGGGGCGTCCCGCCCTGCCCTGCCGCCCACCCTGCCCTGCCCTGCGCTGCCCTGCGCTGCGCTACGCCCCGGCGGCCGCCGCCACCGCCGCGCCCCGGACACTTCCACTCCGGATTGTTGTCCTTTAGGTTTTAACGGGGCCCCCGTCGGTGACGTCGCCGGCCCGGGGACTTCGACACGTGCCTCGGGCCAATGATAAAGCGGAGATGAGCACACGTGGTGCGGGGAGATGCGGTAAGTGACAGCACCCATGTCCCTCCCCCTCTAGCCGGGCCCGGCCGCCACGGGGATGGGGAGTAGGGTGGGGGTGCCCCGCCGCGGGGTGCGCACCGCCACCCCCTCTTTATCCCCCTCCACCCGCTGGATTATTGGGGTTTTTAATTGCCCCGCTGTTTACCGGGGGAGGGGGGGGCCGGCATCCCACAATTCCTTGCAGAAATGCATAAATAATATTACGCGAGCGGCGGTGATACAAAGGGGGTCGGGGAAGGGAGGGGGGGGGGAGCGGGGCCCGGCCCGGTGCCTGCGGGCTGCCCGGGGGGGACGCGGCGCGTCCCCTCCCCGCGGCGCCGTTCAGAACCCGCGGCGGCGGTAATTGACTCGTCCTTCCCGCAGCCGGACAGGAGCCTTTGATCTCCCCTCCCTGCTCCCGAAACGGCAGCGCGCCGCCGTGATCCCCCCTCTAAAACGCCTGCCCATCACCCTCCGGACCCCCCAAAAATCCCTGCTTCTTTGGGACGGGGAAGCTGCTGCTGATGTTTTGCCTTTTGTCTTTAGGGAGAAAAGTGCGGAACAAAATTAGGGAGCAAAGTGCGGCTGGATGACCGAGGGGCTGGGGGGCTGAGCCGGTTGGGGGGCGCGGATCCTCCGCAGAGTGCGCAGGAGGGGGGCGAGGAGGCGGGTGCGGGGTCCGTCCCCCGCAGCCCACCCGTTATCCCTCCCCGGGACCCACCGGGTGTCACCGCAGAGACGGGGCGCACGGCGAGGGGCTGCGCGGCCCCGCGGAGGGCCCAGCAGGGCCGGGTCGGGGGGTGCTCGGCTCCGGTGGCAGCCGCACCCCGACCCCCGGCTTTCCCCCCTAAGTGACATTTTTATTTGGAGGCGGCTTCGCTGTGGGTGACATGGACTACTCCTCACCTTGAAGGGAAAAGGACAGCTAGCCCTTCCTCTCCTCTTCTTCTTTTCCTTTTTCTTTTCCTTTCCCTTTAATCTTTCATTTTTATTTTATTTTACATTTATTTCCCCCTTTCCTTTGTATTTCGCAGCGGGTCGGGTCCATCAGCGAAGACCAACGCGAGCTGATCCAAAGTTGTTTTGCTCAAACAAGCACCTAGAGGTTAATTTCTTCAAGCGCCCCATGAAAAGCGATTAGCCTGTCTCCCAAGAAGTATTTTCTAATTACTTGGAAGCTCTCGCTTTGCTACTACCCCATAATTAAACGTCTTCAAGGTGCTGCACTTCAAATATTTCGCTCCCGGGCGGACCCAAGACGCCGATAAAAAACTTCAAACCTCCTTGAACCCCCCGTTACCTGCCCGCTCTACCGGTACCCCGGTAACGTTCCCATTCGTTATCCCGCTCCTTCGCTGGGATATTTATACCTTGCATAGGACAGGGAGGAAAATTCCTGAGACAAACTCCAAAGTAGGAGATAAACAGAGCTGTACAAAACAATTACTGCATCTGCCTGTCCTCTGACAATAATCCAGCACCTCAGGTATGCGGAGACAGCGGGGGGGCGGCGGGGGGTGAAGGGGTGATCTGATACCTAACCGAGGAAATCTGAATTATCTATTTTTTTTTTTCCCAAGGTTATTTTTATCTGGGAGTTCAATCTCTGCAGAAACATTCCCCAGCAGCACGTTTTCTCGCTGCTCTGCGGGCGCCCCGCCAGCGGCATCGCGGCGTGCGGGGGCTTTTCCTCGGGAACCACTGTGGGTCACCGGGAGAGGCGGCTTGAAAATGGGGTTTTGGCTTCGTTTGCTTCTTTGCTTCAGCCTCCCCTCGCAGCCTTGCTGCTTGCAAAAGTCCCTTCTTCGCACACCAGCCGAATTTCTTCTCCCTGCGCCCCCCGCGCAGTTTCAACGAGGCTCATTCCGCGCTGCCATCCATTAAAAATACATATTTTTTCCATCCCGCAACCAGGCGAGTGTGTGGGCACAGCCCCACCCATCCCCCTGCGGACACCCCGCACCGTGTTTTTTCTTCTGAATTGAGAAGTTTAAAAGCGGGGTGACAACTGAAGAGCCCGGTATTGGGGAGGGAGAGAGGGAGGGAGCGGCCGGCCGACCCCCGCCCGCCTGCGGGCAGCGGGCAGCGGGCAGGCTCCGGGCCCGTTCGTGCTGTTCCTCCGAGCAAACCCTCCCTCCAGCTTTACCCCACACACGGGAAAAAAAAAACAACCCCCGAGGTGCTGGGAAGCCAAAATGCCCAGAGCGGAGGTGGAAGCCCAGGGAGGGTCTGCACCCCCCCCTCGCCGTCCTTCCAGCGCGGGGATGACCGCCTGCAAAACGCTGGCATACACTAAATTTCGTCGTGTTTTCGTCTATTTCCCCCTAATTTTCAGCCGGAGGAGGTCTGGCAGCGGGACACACCGCCGCACCTCAGCGGCCGCCCCCGGTTCCCTCCCGCTTACACCCGGCATCGGTTTTATCTCCGAGCGATGCCTTTTCAGACGCCTTTGCCAGCGCTTTGGAGCCGGTGGCCGAGGACGGAGGAGAGGGGAGAGGTGGCTGCTTCTCCCTGCCCTCCGCCGAGCAGGTCTGCCAGGCGCTGCCCGGCCGTGTGCGGGCTCAGCCTTCCCCGGGGTCCCGCAGCAATTTGGAAAAGGGAAAAGCAGCGGCGACCCTCGCCAAGCCCCAGCCGGGCTTTCCCCCGGAGACGGCCGGTGAGCTCAGCCATCACGGCTGCATTTCCCCCAATGCCGCTGGGTTTCCACTGCACCTCCAAAAAAATAAAAAACTTCAAAAACCCCCCAGATTTTCCCAAATCCCCCCCGTGACAGGCTGGACCAAGGGCGCTTTGCGGCCGCCCTACTCCCAGCCCAACCACTTTACGCGGGGAAGACTTTCCCGTCAACAGGGGTAAAAGAACGGGTTGGAAAGCCGTGGGTTCCACTTTCTTGCAGGATCATGACAATTTTATGCCCGGCTTGCGGGGGGGGCAGAGCCCGCTGCTGCCGCACCCGGCCCGGCCCGGGATGGGGTTCCCCCCCCGGCGTGGGGCAGGGAGGATGCTCAGGAGCGAAGGGATGAGGTTGAATGTCAGAGTCCTGACTCGGAAAGTCGCTTACGGTCACGGCTGCCGCCCGCAGCACGGAGCGGCGGGGGGTAAACTGCCCCCCCCCCCCCCCCCCCCACGAGAGGGAGGGTGCGCGGGTGGGGTGTGAGAGCCGGCCCCTGCCTCGCCCTGCCCCCGGCCCTGCCTTGCTTCTGCCCTCCCCCTGGCCCTGGCCCTGGCCCTGTCCTCCCCCTGCCCCTACCCTCTCCCCGGCCTCCCCTTGCCTTCTCCCCGTCCTGCCCCTGCCCTCCCCCCGTCCCCGTCCCCGTCCTTGCTGTGCCCCCCGCAAGGCAGCGTGCACAGCGTGCAGCCCTCCCGGCCCGAGCGGTAAACGGAGTAAATAACACAAATAACAATAAGAAAAGACTTTCGCCAAAATTCGGTGGAGAGTCAGCCACAAGCTAAACGTCAGCCCAGAGCCCAATTATACGTTGATGGTTGGTGGAACAGAGAAGAGAAGAGAAGAGAAGAGAAGAGAAGAGAAGAGAAGAGAAGGGAAGAGAAGGGAAGAGAAGGGAAGAGAAGGGAAGAGAAGGGAAGAGAAGGGAAAAGAAGGGAAAAGAAAAAAGAAAACAAAAGAAAAGAAAAAAGAAAACAAAAGAGAAAAAAGAAACAAAAGAGGAGAAAAGAGAAGAAAAAAGAGAAAAAGAGAAGAGAATAGAAGAGAAAAAAGAAAAGAAAAGAAAAGAAAAGAAAAGAAAAGAAAAGAAAAGAAAAGAAAAGAAAAGAAAAGAAAAGAAAAGAAAAGAAAAGAAAAGAAAAGAAAAGAAAAGAAAGAAAAGAGAAGAAAATAAGAGAAAAAGAGAAGAGAAGAGAAGAGAAGAGAAGAGAAGAGAAGAGAAAGGAAAAGAAAAGAAAAGAAAAGAAAAGAAAAGAAAAGAAAAGAAAAGAAAAGAAAAGAAAAGAAAAGAGAAAAAAGAAAATAGGAGAAAGGGGGAAAAGGAGAGAGGAGGTAAAGGAAAATAAAGGAAAGGGTAAGGGAAAGGGTAAGGGAAAGGAAAGGAAAATAGAATAGAAAAGAATGGAATGGAATGGAATGGAATGGAATGGAAAAGAAAGAAGAGAAGAAGAGAAGAAGAGAAGAAGAGAAGAAGGAAGAAGAGAAGAGAAGAGAAGAGAAGAGAAGAGAAGAGAAGAGAAGAGAAGAGAAGAGAAGAAGAGAAGAGGAAAAGAGGAGAAAAGAGGCAAAAAGAAGAGAAGCGAAGAAAAAAAAAAAGAAAAGAAAAAAGAAAGGAAAAAAGAAAGAAAAGAAAAAAGAAAGGAGAAAAGAAAAAAGAGAAGAGGAAAAGAAAAGAGAAGAAAAGAGGGGAAAAGAAAATAAAATAGGGGAAAAGAAAATAAAAGAGGGGAAAAGAAAAGAGAGGAAAAAAAAGAAAAAAGAGAAGAAAAGAAAAGAGAGGAAAAGAAAAGAAAAGAGAGGAAAAGAGAGGAAAAGAGAAGAAAAGAGAAGAAAAGAGAAGAAAAGAGAAGAAAAGAGAAGAAAAGAGAAGAAAAGGGGAAAAGCAAATAAAAGAAAGAAGAGAAGAGAGAGAGAAAGAGAGAGAGAAAGAGAGAGAAAGAGAGAGAGAAAGAGAGAGAGACAAAGAGAAGAGAAAGAGAAAGAGAAAGAGAAAGAGAAAGAGAAAGAGAAAGAGAAAGAGAAAGAGAAAGAGAAAGAGCAAACCCCAAGGGTTTCCCAGGGCAGAGGCAGTGCTTGCCGCAACGTGGCCTGGTGCCCGCAGCCCTCTGCGACGGAGCCCTGTTTCCGTCGCCAGGGGCCAGCGAGGCCTCACCAGGACACTGGGTGGCACTGGGTGGCACTGGGTGGCACTGGGCGACGGTTCCCCACCCGGGGTGCCTGGACTTTGTTCTGCCGAGCAGTCTCCTTACAAACCCACCAGCCCGAAGGGTAGCCAGGGATGAAACTCCTAGCTCCTGCGGGAAAGTTCTTTGGCCTGTGCAAAGAAATACTTTGTGACCCCTCTTAAAAAACATATTTAAAATAACATTAAGAATAATAACAATAATAATAACAAAGCTGGGAGAGAAGCCTCCTGCCTATGTCTTTGCACCCACAGACGTTTTGCAAAGAGGGAGAAGACCGGCCCCCAGTTTCTGCCGTCTGCATCTGGGTGGGACGTGCCCGGTCCAGCCCAGCCCGTCCCGGCCCGCCTGTGTCCCCCGTGGGTACTGCTGCTCCGGCTCCGGCTGCAGCTGCTGTCCCGGGCAGGGCGCACGTCCCCGGGCTGCGGCTGCCGCGGTCACCCCGAGCCTCTCCCGGAGAGAATCCGCCGGGGCCACCGCCGGGCTCGCTGTTAACTCGCCCACCTGGAGATGTGGAGGCAGAAAAAAGCTGCAAATAAGTGTAAAATCTCTTTTTCGAAACCGTTTTTATTTAATCTTTCCAACACGATGCAGCCCCCTCCGTTTTACACACCCGCACTATGTACAGGCGTACACACGGCACCTACACAAGCGTGCACACACGCGTATATCGCGACTGAGGAAGGTTTCCTCGCTTCTCCCGTGACTCGGAGGAGTTAATCCGTACAGACACAACAGAAGCTGTTGTGACGGTAAAGTTCAGCAACTCTACACCGACCCCAGCATTAGCAGGGGCTGGGGCGGGATGCGGGGAGCTGCTCCTGCACTTTCCACGTAGGCAGCTAATTCCCCTAAACTCTCTGGGATTTACACCTCGGCATTTACTCACAGCTAGAATAAAGCCACAGCTCTAATTAACTAGGTAATTTCCACTCCAGCTCCCCATCAGATAATCGACTTTTATGGTCTCTCGAAGGCTATTTTCCAGCTGTTGCGGACCGGGAGCCCAGCCCTGCTCACCCCGGACCGCCGGGGCTGCAGGGTTGGGCAAGCCCCGAGCGGGATGCGGGGGGGTCCTTGCCCTCCCCGGCAGGACCGGGGGTCTCTGCTCCTTCCTTATCCTCCCCGGCCAGGCGGAGGCGGCCCGAGGCTTTCCGGCAAGCCGGAGGTTCGGGGGTCCGCTCGGCCCCGTTGTGGGGATGGTGCCTCCCGGGGTGGGGGCGGTCAAGGACAGCGTCCCCCTGCAGAAGAGATGGCGAGGGCAGGGCTGGGGGCTGGGCTCGGCCGGGTTGTGGGGCCGTTTGGCTCCTCCCGAGAAGGATGTGCATTTCCCTGGGGTACCCCCCCCACCCCTCCCGGGGGACGTGGCTGGGCCGAGGGGCTGCCTGCAGCGGCGGGGACATGGCCCGGGCGCGCTGGGAGCACACACACTTCATTTTCTCAGTGTTTCCAGGATAAAAAAACAAAACAAAACAAAACCAAACCAAAACTCGCCCCAAAATCAACCAACAAACAAAAATTGCGGTTCTCAGCGGGGTCTTCGCTGAAAAGGGAAAAAGGAGTGCTGTGTGCTGGGGCCGGGGCTCGGGCTGGGGGCGGAGGGGACAGGGAGGGTGCCCGTCCTCACCCCTCTTTGCTCTGCGAAAAAGTTCCTCGGGGAAGACCAACGCGTGAAAGACGGCCGGGAGCAGCGAGAGCGCGGCGGGGCCGGCGGCGGCGGGGAGAGGGCTCTGCCCCAAGCCCCCGCACCGGCTGCGTGCGGGGCGGCGGCGGGGGAACGGAGCGGGGGCGGGCTAGAGCGGCGCGGGGTGGGCACCTTCCTTCCTTCCTACCTCTTTCTTCTCTTCTCTTTTCTCTTTTCTTTTCTTTTCTTTTCTTTTCTTTTCTTTTCTTTTCTTTTCTTTTCTTTTCTTTTCTTTTCTTTTCTTTTCTTTTTTCTTCTTTTTTCTTTTTCTCTTTTCTCCCCTTTCCTTTCCTTTCCTTTCCTGTTCTTTTCCTTCTCTTCTCTTCTCTTCTCTTCTCTTCTCTTCTCTTCTCTTCTCTTCTCTTCTCTTCTCTTCTCTTCTCTTCCTCTCCTTCCTTCCTTCCTTCCTTCCCTTTTCCTTTCTTTCTCTCCCTCTCTCCCCCCTTCTTCCCTTTCTCCCTTTCCCTTTCCCTTCCCCTTCCCCTTTCGCTTCCCCTTCCCCTTCCCCTTCCCCGCAGCTCCTTCCCTCCCGGCTCCCCCCGCTCCCTCGGGCTATCACACACCACCATTTGCCCAAGCAAGCGGCGGGGCCGCAAGCGCGGGGCGGGCGGGCGGGCGCGCAGGGGGACGGCAGCAGTGCGGGGCCGGGACCCCCTCGCAGCAACCCCCGCGCCGGTTCCCCCGCCTCACGGGCCGGCATCTCCCCGCGGGGCCGGCAGCGGGGCCGGCAGCGGGCCTTGCCAGCCCAGAGATCAGAGCCCGGCGCCCGGCTCTGCTCCAGCGCACCCCTCCAGCACGGCCCGGGTGACAAGGCGGGGGCCATTGAGGACCTGCCAGTTCCTCACGCAAGGCCGGGGGGAATAATAACCCCCCCTCAGGAACTTCAAAGCCAGGTTGCGGGGCGTCAGTGAAAAGGGTGTGATCTCCCTCACCTTCCTCGTAGGGATATTTTGCAGGGGGCAAAAAGGGGCGAGGGGCAGCTCCAGCCCATCCCCAGGGTATCAGGGCTGGGCGGGCTGCGGGAGCGCACGGTACCGTAGGTGGATATCTCCTTATTCGTTATCTTTGTCCTCTAGGTTTCTTGGCTCCGCGGGATGTATTTGTCTTGCCTGTCTGGGGCTGCTTCGTTAAGTCACTGTGTAAATTGAAAGGCTTTTTTTTTTTTTCCCCTTTTCCTCCCCTCCCCCCCTCCCCACCTTTTTTTAATTAAAGCTTTTAACTCGCCTGGTGTTTACTGTCTTATGTAAAGTATCTAAATAAACAGACCCGGCTGAATACAAACACCAAAAGGGAGCCGGCCCCCCATTCTTACCCCTTTATTGTCCCCCAAAGAAGCAGCGCATCTCCCCATGTCATAGTTACAGTTCCAAAAGGAAATTGCTTTTATTTGTAAAGGAGGCTTTAAAAAGCAGTGACATGAAGGGGAAAAGCTCCTTAAGGGAGGAAGGTCACGGGGTTAGGGACGAGATTAAAGCAGTGATCTTTCCACCTCGCAGGGAAAGAAGCGCCGGAGCTTCCCCAAACCTGGGAGAAGGGCTGCCGAGGGGAGGTCCGGGGGCGGGTGGAGGGGGCGATGCTGGGGGCCGGGGCTGGAGAAGACCTTCCCTAGTCCCACACAGCACCTTTCAGCTGTCAGAGAAAGGAGTGGATGCAAAGAGGTGAAATCCCTTGCTTCAACCCCCCAAACCTTACATCCTCTATGTCATGCAGCAGGAAACACCACGGTGGGGCAGCGGCCCCTCCGGAGCTCTGGCCCAGGCGGGCGGTGGGACACGGAGGGCGGTGGGATGCTGAGGGCCATGGGTATGGGGAGCCCTGCTCCCTGCTGGGGCTGGGGGAAGGAGGCTGTGCCCCCTCGCCGAGGCTGGCTGCTGCCCTCTATTTGTGGGGAGCCGAGCTGAGCGATGGAAGGGGACAAGAGCATGCAAGCCATTGCCCCAACCCTCCCTTCCCCTCTTCCACATCCATCCGTGCCGGCTGCGGTTTTTGCTGAATAACGGTCCCCGGCGAAGGCAAGTCAGCGTGAAGGATGCGAGGGCATTTCCCTTCGCCTCCCGACAAAGGCGGCACCCTGCCTGGTCTCAGGCTTGAACAGCGGCCTGGGGCTCCGGGATCAACGCCGACAAAGGCGGCTGCATCCCCCCCGCACGCCCCCTGCCTGCCCAACCCCTTTCCCGTTCCCCTGCCCCTCTGGGCAGGCACAGCCCTCTCCCCTCACCAGTCCCAAACGGGCTGTGCCCAGCTCTGCCCTGCGCAGGAGCCCGAGGCCATTTCTGCAGGGCAGCAAGGAGAAGGAGAAGCAGCCCCAGTCTCACCATGGGTGGAAAATAAATGTCTTTTCCACAGCTAAGAGGGATGCAAACTTCCGTAAGAGGAATGCAAGTATCTCTCTTTGCTCTAGCTGGGGTTTGGGTCCTGGATTGTCCGTCTCCTGTGCTCAGGAGGTCCCTGGTAATAAGTGATCCCCATCATGGCAAGGGAAGGTGCCAGTAGTGATACTCCTCTTGCTCCTGGGGTGCTGCCAGCGTGTGTGGGTGGCTGGGACGTTTCTCTGCAGTCCTGGGCAGATGTCCTGGAGAGCATGTGGAAGGAGAGCCAGGGCTGGCCATGCTTCCTCCTGGGATGAGGATGGAGAGGGGACCACGTCTGTCTGACCCAAGCAGGGTTCCGAGAGCAGCACTGTGCAGTTACTCCGTCACCACCCTGAGGCCTGAGCATGGCCAAGATGCAGACACAGGGATGTTCCCACTCGGGCTGCATGGGAAGATGTGGGATGTTTACTGGGCACAGCATTTCAGGCAAATATTAGTGAGGTGGTCACGTTCTTGCTGTGACCCTGAGCAGATCGTTTTGTCCCTCCATGCCTGTACGGAGAGGATGCTCACACACCACCTCTCCCACCCTTTCCTGCAGTCCCAGGGCTCTGTGACATTTGGGTAGTGCGTAGCTGGGGCTCTGTGGCTTCTGCTTGATGCTGCCAGTCCCCAAATCTATTCTCACTTTCTTCTCCAAAGTGCAGTGGTTGCATTGTCCTCGATATTTGGAAAGCATGCTTGAGCATAGAACGAGAAGGGACATGTGGGAGGCTGCTTCTCTCCTAAAATACGTGCATTTAAATTGTCCGAGGGAATTACTGACATTAACCTGCTTTGTTTTGAGGTTTTATTAGTGTCATTCAGTAAACACCCCTTGCAACATGGGTAGCGAATGCCCCGCCTTGCTCACTGGAGATGCCACTCAGCGCTCCGCTTGCCACAGCAACCGCTTGTGGATGGTAAATCCATTCACCCTTTCATTCGCAGGCACTGAGCTGCACCAGCTTGTGCAGGGGTGGCTCCTATGCCCATCTGAGGCTGGGTCAAATCTGCTCTGACTTGCAGGACTTATGTGCCATGGAGTATCTGCAAACTGTCCTGTCCTGCAGGACTCCTCCCAGTAGCATGAGCTCTACCCACTCCAGCAACCACCAGCGGCTCATGTGGACTGGGAACTTGTCCGTCCCTTTCCCCTTACCTTTCCACATCACCGATTTTGTATAAAACCACAGGATAGACCACAAAGCCTGGCACACACAACTGACCGAGAATTGTCTGGGTAGCGCAGATACACAATGCCTCTATGAATATTTATGGAGGTACAGTCAGCTATGGTGTGGGCAAACACAAATGTAAATAGTGCCGTACACTCCTAGCGTGCTATGGACAGTGCTGTGAGCAGGAACAGCGGTTCCTCGTGAAATCAATTTAATGAATCAGTTATAGTAGGAGGGAAATAATCCCAGCAGCATTATTATGTCCAATAGCAGGAGTGTTGTGATGACGGCTGGGTTATCCAGCGAGCTTCTGCCTAGGAGCATGGGCACAGGGGGTTGAGAAGGAGCCCTCCACAAGCTTCTCAGTGGACGAAGATGAAGACGAAGACCCACTAGAGAGGAAATGTGGGTGCAGGTGACAGAACTGAGAAAGAAAGCCTTGGGTTTTCCTGGCTGTTGCACACAAGGATGTTGTGATGTTAACTGGGATGGTGGCTGTTGGGGCAGGGGGGGAGGCACCCTGGGCAGAATGGCTTGCTTGGGGAGGGGGGGATGAGCAAGAAGTGGATGAGCTGAAATGGATGGGCTTGGGTGGGAAGTGATGCTGCATGCCCTGAGCCCCTCTGGTATCAAATACCCCTGCAGAATGCTTGTTTTCAAGTGATTTTGGCCCCTAAATATCTGTGTGTCCTCAGCTAATGCTGCCAAAGCCTCCCAGGACATGGATGTCTTGCATTTTTCACCTCTGCCAGAAAAGGGAGGAGATGAAGAGTTCTGGAATGAAATCTCCATTTCACAACAGGCTTCCTCATGTCTTTGGTGAATCACTTCATCTTTCTCTTTCCATTTTCTGCAGCAGTGCTCTCTGCTGACCAGGCATCTCATCCAGCTCCATCTCTGGAACCTTGCTGAGTTATGCCGTGAGCCCTACAGCTTGGAGCAGCCTCTGGTTCACAGTTTCTCCAGCCGATGATGAGAAGTTTTTCCTAAATATGGACACACGTGTTGGTTTTGTTTGAGTAAAACTGATGGTGGTGCAAAAGGCCAGCACAGAGGCCAAGCAACTCCTATGTCCTTGCAAAAGCATATGGACCTTTCAGGTGCCTCCAGACTGAAGGATGGTGTGTAGCTCGCAGAGATACAGCATAGAGGATGGGGAGGAATTTCACTGTCTGTGGGCATATTCCTAAGGTCATTATCTGCCTATTGGTTATTTATAAGCAGTTCACCAGGACCATTCAGCGTTTCACAGCATTGACCTGTGCTGCTGGACACATGGGTCACGTTAGCACTGATCTGCCCTGAGGGGGTGGATGGTAACCGTCAGAACCAGGTCAAATTTCTGGAGATCTTTTCTAGCATTTGCTTACAGTCTTCTCTTTGCAGGCACGTTCCAGCCATGTAATTAATCTGTTAGGCTACCTAAGGAAAGCAAAGGCAGAACAGACAAGAACATGGCGAAAGCAAATTAGATTTTATTATATGTGAGCATTTCAGGATATTTTTTGAGCTGTTCGTCAGCTCAAACAGTGAGGACACCACTGGATCATCTTTAGTTGGATACTGTCTTTGCAGAAGACTGTGCAGTGATTCTGTGTTTATAACTCAGGAGTATTTCGACCCCACAGCTCCAAGGCTGTTGGTAGAGCAGGAGGACCAGAGGAAGCGGGTGATCTTCTTGTCTGAAGAGCTGAGTGACCCAGTTTTGGTCAAACTGTTTTCTGAATAACTGGACTGGAGAGGTAAGAGCTGGATTTCCACACTGGGGACTCCAGCAAGGGCGTGAAATCTGGCTACAGCTGTGCAGCGCTGTAAAAACCCAACGTATTTAGCATCTTTAAAAGTATATTGCTAGCAGTCTGATTCTTGACCTCACAGTTATGTTCAATTAATTAGTCTATCAGAAACAATTTTTGTCCTTGCTCTCCCCTCTTCCCGCAGGTTTGCAAGGCCGTACACGGCGTTGTGCTCCCTCACGGAGCAGTATTGTTTTCATGAGCTTTTGGGTGGATGCTGTATTGCATTAACATGGCACATCAGCATCCATTAATATGAGGCACTTATGCATGATCAGATATTTTTTTTCCTCTTCTAATTAATGGACTGAAGGTGTGGGAAAGAAAACCAGCAAAGTGCAAGGGCCAGGCGTGCGGTCGTTCAACCTCCCTATTGAAATGAATGGTTGTGTCTCAGGGGCCAGATTTTACTCCTCATTACATCGCCCCAGATCTGGAGTAGCTCCATGGGGCTGAACCCCTTGGAGATCCACCGTAGCTGAGGGCAGGCGGAAGGTAATCAACTGTACTGGTGCTGAGCTGAGCTGAGCTGGGTCTAGCTGGCAGCAATAGCACGGGGCTGAAAATAAAAGCAGGAATTTTATGGACCCTTGAGCGAGGGAATGAAGGGGAAGGGCTGATATAACAGCCCAAGAGCAGACACTAGCTCAAAGCACCCAGCTAGAAACCGCAGTGTGTTTTGGAGCATCCCTCAGGACCGGTGTAGATTTGTTTTTTATTTAAGCTAGTGACAGTTCAAATTATTGCCACTAAAGCCCCTTGCTCTGGCTGCTGCCACCGAGTGGAAACTGAAAAGGGTTTGAGGCGAAAGGCAGCTGGAGCCTTCACAAAAGCAGTCGCAGAATCTTGAATCTGAGAGAAATTAGGACAACCATTTCTGGGAGCTTTGAAGGCAAAGGCTGTTTGTTTAGCCTTAAAGGAAGCAGGCTGCTCCCGTTGCTGCTTCGCTTGCCTCAGCCTGGAAGACATCCTTCACGCTTCCTAAAGGCGAAAGCCCTGCCAAAAGAGGAGGAGAGGCTGGGTTTCATTTGCTGTGGGGTGTGGCAAGGGGACTGCGGTGCCGCCGCGGGGTCCCTCGCTGCCGGCGTGCCCAGGCGGAGGTGGAGGTCAGCGGGGTTTGATCTGCCTGATCCCCCTTCACAGGGGAAACGAAGCGACAGGGACTTTGCTCCAGCACAGTGGCCACTTTGAAAAAATGTTTCAGGCAGATAATTTATCGGGTTTAATTGCTCTTTAATCCTCCTGATCGGCCTGGCGTGGAGAAATCCCCTCTGAATGGGGGAGCCTGTTTGAAAAGACCCAGGAAGGCTGGGAGGGCTGGAGGGAGGATGGAGGGATGGAGGGAGGGATGGGAGGGTGGAGGGGTGGAGGGAGGGAGGATAGAAGGAGGGAGAGAGGGAAGAAGGGAGGAATGGAGGGATGAGGGATAGAGGGACTGAGGGATGGAGAGATGGAGGGATTGAAGGAAGAATAGAAGGAGGGATAGAGGGAAGGACAGAAGGATGGAGGAAAAGAGGGGAAACTGTGAGGGAGGGCAGGAGGGAGGGATTGAAGGAAGGATGGAGGGAGGGATGGAGAAGTGGAGAGATGGAGGGAAGGAGGGAGAGCCCCTTGCTGTGCCCACGCATCCCAGCCCCACTCTGCAGCCCAGTGCTGCTCCCCGCAGCCTGCATTCCCTTTATCAATGGATTAAAAAGCATCGGGTCACTTCTGTCTCCTGTATCCTCCCACACAGAGGAGGCTGGACCACACTGCGTCATTGCGGCAAGTGCGCAGCCAGGGGCTCTCCTGGCCACCCCCAGCCAGGGACCCCAGCAGTGATGAGCCAGGAGGTGCTCAGCGGTGGCACCAGCACCCCAGTGCTGACCCACCTGGGTCCCCAAAGTAGCAGGGATTGGTGTCCTCCTTCCCGCCAGGTTCAGCAAATCCCTCTCCTCTGTGTGCTTCTTGCTGTTTCCATGCTATATCCTGGGCTTTGTAAGGATTTCAGAGGAGGAAATATTTTGCACTCCCCATAGGAGCTGTACCTCTGTGGTCTGATGTAGTTACACGTCAAGGAGTGAAGGCTTTCCCAAGAGGGACAGCAGACGCACAGGTCTCACTGTGTATGGTAAATCACCATCCTCAACATGGGGCAAAACCTCCTTTTAACAGTCCCTCTCCATATCTGTCCAGTGCTCTTGGCCAAGGTCTGAGTCCAGAGGCAGGACTGAGGGGCAGCGCGGGCTCAGAGCACCTCTGGCACCGCTCTGTTCCTTTGGGCTTTATCTCCCCCTTGGATGGCAAGGGGGTTTCTAGTGGGATATCTCCAGCCGCTTTCGTGGGATGCATTTACCCTAAAATACAGCAAAGCACACTGTCCATAACCCAACACAAGACCATGAAATCATCTGGTCTGTGCCATGACACTGAGTGCTCAGAGAATTATAAAACTTGAATAATGTTTTAAAAAAAACACTGTCTAAACTGAAAAATGTGTCTGTATGTCTCACCTCTTGCCGTTCCCTTTTGTCTCTTCATGGCCAAGCTCTGCTCTCTTGTATGCTGGTGTAAATCAAGAGTGCTCCAGGGGTGAGTTGGATTCAACAGACGTCGGAGTAAAACCAGACCTCAGTTCAAAGGCAGGTAATATTCGCCGTGTATAACCAGTAGAATAATCTGTGTAGCTTTATCCCGGAAATAATGCATGCTTTCTGTTTCTTTGTCACAGAAACCTGCCCAGCTAAGGCCTCCTTCTACCTCTGTTTCCATAACCCAACACCAGAACAACTTTTATTTTTTCTATTCAATGCATATGAGCCATTTCCTTTCAATCAAAGTGCTTACAGATAATTTCACCATGCTAGTTCAAGGTATGTGTTGCTTTTTATCCCGTAGGTATCATTCTGGTTTTATTACATATTAAGTTAAGTTCAAGACTTTTGCTTGCTTGGGTACAATAAAAAGCATTTCAGTTAATTCCTAGCATTATAATATGCTGCTGGGAACTTGAGTAGAGAGTCTATAGGTTCCCAAGAAAATTAACCCAGGCTTTCCACTCGAGACTTCATTGGTTTTAAATCAAGATCATAAAAGCAACTATAGGCAGGTTAATGACAACTAGAAGAAAAAAAATTGCACTGATGAGCCCAAAAGGCCCCAAGGTACGTTAACCACAAGACTGATTTTTTTTCTCCAGCCTTCAGCAATGCAAACTCTCAAGAAAAATCTTCACAGCGCCTAAAATATGCAACACAAACATGATTGCTTTCATTCTTACCTGGGCATAAAAAATTACCCAGGCATCTTCCAAGCCAGAAAAGCCTCAAATCTTTTATGGAAATTGCTGTAGTTGGAGGGGTGTAGATCTACCCCAATCATCCAAAGCTGCGAGGAACCTCAAGGACAGGTTGCTGTGCTTTGCCAAAGAAAAAAAACCAGTTGCAATGATGCTGCAATGAGTTTTGTGCTGAATCATGTGAAGCAAGGGGATATTTCCATCTTAGAGTCGGTCATGTTTCAGCACAGCAAAATACGGGGACTCTGGTGAGCAGTTCATTTAGGAATGGAAATAGCTGTTCTTTCTTGGTTCAAGGCAAGCTGTGACCATGAGGTCCTGTTCACTCCAACACAGTGGTGGCTCCTTGGAACTGCATTTCTGGGCTCAGTGACCATCAGAGCTATGAGTTATAAAAACACAAGGGACCAGAAATCCTCTTTTTTTTCCTTTTCCAGTGGTTGCTCTACCTGCTCAGGCAGGTGTTCAGCAGTGGGCACTGGCTGCAGAGGTCTGACGATATGAACATCCTCTCTCCTGCAAGTTCATCTCCAATGTTGAGTCAGGGTTTGTCCCACCACACCCACCCCGTGAGCTGCCAGCGATGAGTTAGATGCCTGAAATGGGCTTTTTTTCTGGATGAGGAAGTTTGATCTGGGGATTTTTAGCAGGTAAAGTGACACACTACTGCTCTTCTGTGGCAATGAGCTGGTCTGTAACCAACCAACCAAATGTTTTCACATCCATTTTCCCAGCAAGAATCAAGGGAGGTAATAGAATGAAAGAGGACTAGGAAAATAATAAAATAAACTCAGTTTCCTTAACCCACCACCACTCCCTGGTGTAGGCAACAAGACAGCAATGCCATAATTAATTCCCTTGGAACATCCCCACAGCAAGGAGCCCACCCAGTGAGCCCGCACCTCCTAAAAATAACCCCTAAAACCATGAAGTCACTGATGCAAGGCCAGGCTGAAGGCTGGATGGGCTTTTTAACCCCAAAATTCATTTACAGAAGAGCCTGCCTGGAAAAAAAACCCATGGGGTTTTGTGAGCAATTCAGATAGGAACAGGTTTTCCCTCTTGGTTCAACCACATCGTCACATGTTAAATCCGGGTAAATGACTCCTGATGCTGGTGATGTAGGAGAGTGAAGTCAGAACCTCTAAAACCTCCTATTTTTAGCACAAGGCATCAAATTGTTGATCCAACATATTGTAATTCCTTCCCTCCATGCCTTTTCTGTTGTTGCTTCCTAATGGAGACGTTACATTCCTTCTCTTTATTGGGAACTGTGTTGAGAGACATTTTGTCCTTGTGACAGACGCAGCCCACCTAAGGGCTGCTGGCCTTTTTTCTTTCTTGTTCATCTTTTCTTTTTTTGGCAATTTCTCCTTTGGCTGATGAAACTCTCCCTGAGGCAGGAGAGTTTTGCTTTCCCAGGCAGCGGGCTTGCCAGACGTGCTGCCCCAGCCTCTCGCTGCTCTAATTATTAGCACGAGGACAAACAGATGAGGAGCCATGAATGGGGTCAGCTCCACCTGAAAAAAATTTAAGATATCATCTCTGAAAACCCCAGACCAAGGCGTAGAAGCACGGTGTGATGGGCAGGGATGGAAGCGCCCAACCGGCCAAACACTGGCACAAGCACAGTGCTGCGGACCCCAGGGCAATGCCCGAGATCACTCTCAACATAAGCACTGATTTACTGGAGAGAGAGAAATGTGGGGATCAAAGGCATCCCCAGCATCACCACATCCTCCAGGAATGAGGAATTACAGAATCACAGAATCACAAAATGGTTGGGGTTGGAAGGGACCTCTCGAGATCATCTAGTCCAACCCCCTGCCAAAGCAGGGTCACCCAGAGCATGTTGCACAGGGTCGCGTCCAGGCGGGTTTTGAATATCTCCAGAGAAGGAGACTCCACTACCTCTCTGGGCAGCCTGTTCCAGTGCTCTGTCACTCTCAAAGTAAAGAAGTTTCTCCTCATATTCAGATGGAACTTCCTGTGTTTCAGTTTGTGCCTGTTGCCCCTTGTCCTGTCGCTGGGCACCACTGAGAAGAGTTTGGTCCCATCCTCTTGACACCCACCCTTAAGGTATTTGTAAGTATTGATAAGATTTCCCCTCAGTCTTCTCTTCTCCAAGCTGAACAGACCCAGAATTAGCTGAGTGAGATTGCCAGGTGATGGTAGGAAAAGGGCAGCACCTTGTGCTCTCCGGGAGAATGAACCAACATGGGATGAAGAACCAGCACATCCCTTCTGCTGCTTCTGCCTTCTCTCCAAACACAGGCTAAGCTGTCTGGCCTGCAGATCCAGGCTATCCATAGAGAGTCCCAATATATGCTGGAAACGGTCCTGTGATTCCTACCCAGTCTGGAGAGAAAAAAATAAAGCAGATAAAGATGTAGCTGGGACCATAGCACTAAACATCCTACTCGGTCATTGTTGGTTGCTCAGGCCTGTGAAGACTGGTGCCCTTGTGCTTTCCTTCCAGGTTTCTGTTAAAGAACTCTTTACCGTATTTTTTTTTTTGGAGGAGCTGATGACTTTCATTGGGAAAGGGCAGAGCAGGACACAGGAATCAGAGATCATACGAGGTCATTTCATCTTGACAAGCTGTGGCCAATTCCTGAGCTCAGTCTTTATCCAAAGACCTAGAAACTGTGTCAGGCTCACCATCATGTTTAACCCCCTATGGAAAACACTTGTTTCCACTGCTGTTGGCTTAACTGGGACCAAACTAGGTTTTAGTCCTGGTTAGCCCTAGCTCCAGCACGGCAAAGGCACAAACTTAAACTGCTGCAGGCATATTTCCTGCAGTGTGAGTGACCCCTTTTGTGGGTTTTATTCCTGGAGGAAAGCAGGCATCCCCTTGCCATGGCAAACGATGTTGATGAAAGGCTGGTCAAAAGTGTCTGTGGGCTGGAGCCCATTGCTCCGAAAAGCAATGCAAAAATAATGCAGGCACCTTCATGAAGACAGATTTGATTATTTTAAGGAGCCTGTGTTGTCAGAGTGAAGCTGTTGTGAATTAATTGCTTGCAGTGATGGGATCAAAGTCACAGCGAGTCTGGGGCTTTTTCAGCCTTTTCCCTTTGAGCAACCCGCGTCGGATCCATGGAGCTGGCAAGTGAGTAGTGAGCAGATGCTCGGGAAAATTGGATAATTTACAAAGTGTTTACAAATACTTCCTGCTGGCCCCTTGCCAATTTTGCCATCCTCCTCACTTTGAGAAAACACGCGGGTACGTCCCCAGTCGTTGTCCTCCGGGTCCTTTCCGATGGTATTGGTGCTGAAGGCGTGGGAGGCTTTGCAGGAACATGTGTACTCCCTGTCATCCATCCACAAGGAGAAACATCACCCACGCAGCCTGGCTGGGGGAGCGGAGACGGCCACTGGCACTGCTGGGTGCAAGACACAGCCCCGATTTGAAGGCATTTTGAATTAAAGTTATGGTAAATGGCTTCTTTAAAAATATGCAGCCCAGCAATAACTGGAGGTATTTCTTCTGTGCTGACATGCTTTGCTGTGACGTGCAGAAAATTCAGGTGTCTTGACCCAGGGGACCCCCACAAATACCAAACAAGGAGGACTGGGATCATATTTCTAAGGTGAGATAAACAGTGGTGCAAGTCACTCTGGGAACCCAACCGTAAGAAGGACATGGAGCTGTTGAAGTGAGTCCAGAGGAGGGCCACGAAGATGATCAGAGGGCTGGAGCACCTCTCCTATGAAGACAGGCTGAGAGAGTTGGGGCTGTTCAGCCTGGAGAAGAGAAGGCTCCGGGGAAACCTTCTAGCAGCCTTACAGCACATGAAGGGGCTACAGGAAAGTGGGAGAGGGACTTTTTACAAGGGCATGTAGTGACAGGATGAGGGGGAATGGTTTTAAACTGAAAGAGGGTAGATTTAGATTAGATATTAGGAAGAAATTCTTTGCTGTGAGGGTGGTGAGACACTGGAACAGGTTGCCCAGAGAAGCTGTGGCTGCCCCCTCCCTAGCAGTGTTCAAGGCCAGGTTGGATGGGGCTTTGAGCAACCTGGTCTGGTGGAAGGTGTCCCTGCCCGTGGCAGGGGGATTGGAACTAGATGATCTTTAAGGCCCCTTCCAACCCAAACCATTCTATGACCTATGAAATCACACAGTGGCATGGGCTGGAGCACCAGGCTGGTCTGAGATGTGTCAGGTAGCCCAAGGGAAGCTCTCATGATCTCTTGAATGTGAGCATTGCACTCTCCTTCATGTGCTCATTTTGCAGTGCAGCACAAGTCACTGTATCCGGTACCTTCACGAAATCTCTGGGCTTTGCTGCACATCAGGGACTACCACATTGGCTGGGGCTTAAGGAAGTGTTAGCAGGCATGGATGGAGGTATGGAAAAGCAATTTGTGTGGATTCCCTCCTCCACTGGATTTCTGTCCTCGCATCAACACCTTTGTCATCAGTTAACTTACAAATTCGTCAACAGTGACTTCAAGGACCCCAAAGATTTTGGTTTACAGCTGAATGAGATGTGATTTACAGCCCACAGGGGATCTGGTGATGGGAAAGGCAAAGGCTGATACTTTCTTTAATGTACAAAATTAATAACAAACCACTCTATGTGCCACAAAGGTCATGGTGTCTCGGCCAGTGGGCTTGGCCATTTACCTGCACCATGAAAGAGCAGGAGCAATGCTCAGTCTCTGCCTGTTTTCAGGACAGGCACCTCTCTGATGCGAGCCCTGGGAGGTGGTGAGAGGGGCAGGGCTGTGCTTGAGCTTCTGCGTCCATCCCAAACATGTCCTGGAGCTTGTGACAGATTTGTCCCTTTCACACAACGTTTGGTTATGGGTTAAATCTCCTGCATGGGAGAGCAGGGTCCCTCGGGGCTGGCTGGGCTGATGCTGCAGGGGAACTAAGGGGGACAAAAATCACTGCCTCCGTCCAGCTGACTTCTTATGGATGCTGCATCTTCTTTAAGACAAGCAGCGATGCTGATACAAGTTGGCGTGTGCATTGCAGACTCCAGAATAAAACTTCCCCCTATGCAGGCACCTCCCGACCCTGCTGTTTTCCAAACATCTGTTCTTCAAACCCCAAAATATTTCTCTGAAACACAGATTTGACATGACTAAGGGGCTCCAGGGCGATCGCCATATCACGCCTTTCTCCCTACAGCTCACTTACAGCCGGTTTCTCCAGCTTGCCTTTTGACTTGCCAGGAGCATTGCAGCCAGATGCCCCTGCCCAGGCAGAGAGCATCCTTGTCAGCTCTTAAAACTCCTGCTTTAATGCGGAAAATAAGGTTCTTGGCTGGACTCGCCTTCCCTGGGCTGTCTATCCCTGCCCGGAGCCCTTCACTGCAGCGGCAGCGACGGCAGAGGGAGCACACGCCGTTGTCCGCCGGGCACTGAGGGGGTTTTTTACCCAGATGTGAATTTTAATTTTAATTTTCTAGCAACAGAGAGGTGGACTGGCCCCATCCACCCCCCCGGTGATTTTCCCTGATTGGCACGGTAGGCCCCGAGCGAGTGCAGCAGGAAAGAGCTTTGCTTCGGTGACGTGAGAGCAAATCCTGCAGCACGGTTGCGGTTTGCTCCCTAGTAAGAGGCTTGGAAATATCGATCGGGACTGGAGAAGAGATGTGCACAGGAGAAAGAGCACAAGATTTGGGGATTTAAAAATGATATAATTGGATTCCTGAATTAAATACAGCGAGCGGGAAGGTCGGCAACAGCATCCATCCAGGAGTTAAGGCAGGTTTGCTCAGCCTTGCTTGCCTGAGTGTCCAACGTGGGACCATCCCAGATGATTTCTCCTGGGGAAGTGACATGCCTGAGGAAATACTTTTGGGAACATCTTTGCTGATGGGCCCAAACAGTGGCATTGCCTCTGTGTGCATCACTTTAGACTGTTTTCCCAGCGATGCAATGGCATGGAGTGGTGGTTCATCTGGTTGGGGCTGGACACTCTTTCTGAAGGATGGGAGGTGGCTTGTGGTTTCCAGGGATGGCCCATAGCTGCACTTACCAGTGCTTTCTGTCACCAAAAATATTTAAAATATTTAAAATTTGTAGCATTTTAAGCTATAATCACTTATGCTGGTTGTGTTAATATGTGGAGTCATCTATCTATGCCATATATCTCTCCCTATATAGATCCCAGTGCACATGCCTACATGGCATGGAAGCCCGCAGTTCTATAGGATAACCTCTCTGAACTCGTAGTGGCTTGGTCCTTGCACATCGGGCTGCATGATGCCAGTATGGGAGACATGGGGTCACTTTGCACCGTTTTGGGGACAGAGCTGAGTCCCAGAGCAGGGCAGCCACCCATGCTACGGCTGTGGGAGGCAGAGGCAGTGTCCCCTCGCCTGGGGCATGGTGCTGAACTGCCCTGGAGGGCTCACCCCAAAAGCAGGGACCAACCTGGTGTTATTTTTACCTCCAAACCCCAACATCAGTCCCTGGCCCAGGGGATGAGGCCATGCACCAGCACCTCCACCTGAAGCAGAGACCCTCCAAAACATCACCCAGGGTCAGGTGGGAACTTTCAGCAGTTAAACCGCATGCTTATTGTTATGTGTAGGAAACATATTCATCTCTTATATGCATTTAAACATTTTGAGAGACCTGGGAGGCCCAAAGCAACAAAAAGCCCATGTTTTGCAAATTACCTCTTGTAGTTTTCAGGTATGGAAACCTCCCCAGGGGTTTCCCCACTCTCCGGCTGCCTCTGGCCAAGCTGATTTTCTGGTCATGTTTCCATGGAAACAAAAAGTGGATGGGTGAAAAGAAGGAAAAAAAAAGTTCTTGTGATAGGTGACATTTCCCAGCTCTGAAACTGGGATTTTCCCAGGCTGGGATATTTTTCCAGGATTTTTTCCCAGGAGAGCAGAGAGTGTGATGTGCCCCGATGTGGAGGTGGATGGGATGGATGGCAGTGGGTTGCCCTTGCTGCTTGCTGCACTCAGAACAGCATCACAGGTCTTGAGGCTTTAATGCTATTATTTATGGCCACTTTGCTGCTATAGCAATGTCAGTTTGGTTAAAAGAAAGTGTTTTCTAATGGCTGGGGCAGGACACAGGGGCTGTCCCATCCCAGTTGAACCTGCTCAACAGTGTGACCTTAAGGGATAGTCTCAGCCAGCGGATGCCTCCTCTCCATGTCTGCACAGGCATATAATGATGCTTGTTTACTTTATGCCTCTGTTACGAGACCATTTAAAGGCATCTGCAAAGGCTTTGAAGTCCTCGGCTGGACATCTTGCAATGTCAATGTGAGCAGTCATAGCAACACTGTCCTGTCAGGTGGGGCTGGCACAAAGAATCTGACTTCTGATGAAGATATCAAACCGAAGGTGTATTGCAGCCACCTCAAAGCAAACCTGAAATCACTGTCTCTGCAGGGAGAAGTGACAGCCCTGCTACGGAGATCAAGGATTTATGGAGATGGGGCGGCCAGGTCTCTCTCTTGCATCTTGATAGCTGATGTGACAGATCAGGTGTCAGGGTAGCTCCTATTCCTAAGAGGTTAAACAAGTCATGCAATCAGGAGGGGCTGACACGTTGGTCCAGGCGAGGAGTGAATCATTAAGTTATATTCCCATTGCTGAGACAGTCAGCAGCAGCTCAGTGAGGTTTATGTAGCCTCAGGTGAGCTGTACGACAGGAAAACATACATCTGATGTGAGGTTAGGTGCTCTGAAATGTGAAATAATAATCAGGACAGTTGCTTATTGCCAAGCGAGGTGAAATGCTTTGTCATATACTGAAGGGTCATGGTTCGGGCTGGTGGTTTATATCTGTGTGTGTGTATATATCTATATATATATCAGCAGCTGTATTTGTTTTAATATTTCAGATGGTTGTTTGCTTTAAAATTTTTTTTAGAAAATTATTACAGTCTGCTTCACCTGAAAACTAACTTTTAAAGTGTCACAAGATGAGGGAAAGAGAATTCTTTGATGGGAATCAGGGCAGCACTTGGCTCCCAATGGAGAAGGAGGCTGGTTACAGGTTCAGGGGCCCCAGCATGAGGAGCACTGGGGATGAACTGTGTCAAGAGAAGTGGTGTTCTTTGGACATCATCAAGGAGACAGAAGATATATATGCACATACACACATATATGTATATATACACCCATATATGTGTATGTGTATGTATATATGCATATATGTGTATATATATACACATATCTATACACACACATAGATATATGTGAACCACCAGCACAAACCATGATATACATATATATAAAACACACACACACACTGAAGGCGAGTGTTAACATTTATACCGGAGTTTACACACCTGGGGGTTACGTATACCGTCCCCTCTGTCCTGGGGCTGCTGAGATCCCCATCCCTCGCTGTGGTTATTTGTATTTACCCATGCTGGAAAGCACTGCCACTCCTCTCCTGTCTTCTTCCTTGCACGTTTGTGCTTCCTACCCCTACTTCTCTCAATTCCAGGCTATTTTCTATAGGAACAGGATAAGGAAGTTTAGGGAGCGAATTGTAGAAGGAGAAATACTGTCAACCTGAGCATCTCATGTCTGCAAACTTAACCTTGAGGACAGTGGACATTGGTAGGGTCAAGGGGGAGGAATCGAGCTCTCATTTTAACATGCTTATGATAACAAGCCACAAGATATCCGCTGAAGTGATTCTGCGGCTCTCCTCCTGCCTGCAGCAGCGAGGAGGGGCAGGGGCAGCACTGCACGGAGAGCGAGCGGCTCCGTGTGCGGGTACCGCAGCACATATGGCCAGCCTGGCCACACGCTGCTCCAGGGCCGTGAAATCCGGAAGCACGAGGGCACATGCCATGGAGAAAATATGGGCTCGCATCTCTAGCTAGCTCTGGGGCTTTCTGTTCAGAGCCATACCATTACCCGAACAGTTTTTCACGGTGGAAAGGGTTTGTTTAAAACCCCTTCTCAAAAGAGAAGAAAATAAAATCAGTTATACAAGAGGATGCCGATTGCAGCAGCCATTCACTGAAAGAGGCTTGTGGGTTTTAGGTGATTTCAGGAGCTGGGAAGATGGGAGGTGCAGCAGGCAGGGGCCATGGTGCAGCAGTGCCGGAGAAGCCAGAGAATACCAGACGCAGTTCCAGCAGGCACAAAACCACTGCTGGGACATGCTGTGGGGACAAGCGGTGGCACAAAGATCCTTTGGGTTTTGGGAGGCAATAGAAGAAATCACACGGCTCTTGAGTTTGAGATTTGAATAAGTACAGTGCCTCGGACCATACTTCTGCTGGCTCATTGCCTGTCATGAAGCCTGGGCACAGCCGGGAACCAGGTGCCTTCAGCTCCCACAGCCTTGAAATGGCTTTTCTCAAGGGGTAACGGTTTTAATCTGAAAGAGGGCAGATTTAGATCAGATATCAAGAAGAAATTCTTCCCTGTGAGGATGGTGAGACACGGGCCCAGGCTGCGCAGAGAAGTTGTGGATGCCCCCTCCCTGGCAGTGTTCAAGGCCAGGTTGGATCGGGCTTGGAGCAACCTGGTCTAGTGGAAGGTGTCCCTGCCCATGGCGAGAGGGTTGGAACTAGATGATCTTTAAGGCCCCTTCCAACCCAAACCATTCCATGATTCTATGATTCTATGATACTCATCCAGAGCCGGGCAGCAGTGCAGCAGCCTGGGGAGATGGTGTAGCAGCTGAACACGTGCAGCTCTCAGCCATTGTTACATGGATGATTTCACTCTTTGGTGTTGTAAATCTGGGCACTGTCAGAGCGGCATATAGATGAAGGCAGTGTGGCAGGTTATACTTTCCCCTTCCTTTCTCTCTACAGATGCCAAAACTGTGATGTCTTCTGTCTTCTTGAAGATGTCCAAAGGATGTTGCGTCTCTTTGCTGGACATGATCCATTCCCAGTGCACCTCATGCTGGGGTCCCTGAACCTGTAACCAGCCTCTTTCTTCACTGGGAGCCAAGAGCTACACTGATTCCCATTAAGGAATCCTCTTTCCCCCATCTTGTGACACCTTAAAATTTAGTTTTCAAGTGAAGCAGACTATGATAATTTTTTTAAAAAAATTAAAGCAAACAACCTTCTAAAATATTAAAAGAAATACATCTACTGCTAACCTCCATTCCTCATGTTTGAGGAGTGGCTCCCAGTCTGCACAGTTTACCTGGGTAAAGTGAGTTGTCCCCGATTTCATTGTCAGAGCATTAAGAAGAAGTTTCATTATTCTAATTCAGCATGAAAATACATTTAAATAGCGTTTCATTTTGCCCTTTCACAGTATTAAGTAACTGCAAGAATCTTTTCAAGAACAATTGCCCACAGCTTTTTGTGCAAATATTCTCTTTACAAAAGTCTCATGACGATTTGGGAGAAGCAATAGGGGAAAAAAAGCTTCACTGACAGAATAAAGGAGAAGTCTAGTGTAATACTCAATATAGTCTTATTTATCCTGTAGCTAATTACAATGATAAGCTGTTGTATATGGGACGTATTTCAATGTTAAGTTTCATAAGAGAGATTAATTCTCAAGGAGGAAGTGATGGGGGTCTGGCAGCATTGCAAGTGCCCACCAGCACTAAGCATCCCTCGTCTCCTCTGGGCGGGAGACCTCAGCTCAGCCCCAGCCACACTCCTGGGCACTGGGCAAGCAGATTTGGGCCTGACTGATAAATATCTTTGGCTAGTTTATTAAAATCATAGACTCGTAGAATGGTTTGGGCTGGAAGGGACCATTAAAGATCATCTAGTCCAACCCCCCTGCCATGGGCAGAGACACCTTCCGCTAGACCAGGTTGCTCCAAGCCCCATCCAACCTGGCCTTGAACACTGTCAATGATGGGGGCAACTACCAACTTCTCTGCGCAACCTGTTCCAGTGTCTCACCACCCTCAGCGTAAAAAATTTCTTCACGTCTTCATAGGAGAGGTGCTCCAGCCCTCTGGCCATTTTTGTGGTCCTCCTCTGGACTCGCTCCAACAGCTCCATGTCCTTCTTATGTTGGGGCCCCAGAGCTGGACGCAGCACTGCAGGTGGGGTCTCACGAGAGCGGAGTAGAAGGGGAGAATCACCTCCCTTGACCTGCTGGCCACGCTGCTGGTGATGCAGCCCAGGATATAATTGGTTTTCTGGGCTGCAAGTGCACATTGATGGCTCATGTCCAATTTTTCATCCACCAGTGTCCCCAGGTCCTTCTCCGCAGGGCTGCTCTCAACCCCTTCATCCCCCAGCCTATACTGGTACTGGGGATTGCCCCGACCCATGTGTAGGACTTTGCACTTGGCCTTGTTGAACTTCATGAGGTTCACACAGGCCCACTCCTCACATAATTACACCAAACCTGTACAATAATTTTGAAATGCTTCAACAACCAAAATATGAAACGATGTTAAAGCATCAGTTTGACAGGACTTCACTCTGTTCAGCATGGTTGTTACTGGGGAGCAGGTTTAAGAGAGCAGCTGGTACTATATAGTAAAGATCTTTAAAAACCAGTGCCCACAGACTCTTCCCTGCATGAGTACCTTCCTCTGTCATGCATTCATGGCCCTAATATTTATCCACCTCCCTGTGAGGTTAGTGAATGCTGATATGCAAGAACAGACTGAATTACAAGGTAATAAATCAAATTGCTTGTCCTGAAAAAGAGGGATGCAATATCAGTGTGGTTCTTGCTTATGCAGGCAGAGACAAGAAATATCCAGGTAACACCCACGGTGTTTTCCTAATCCTAATGAGAATGAACTGTGTGGTATTTGTCAGGTTTACTGAGTGGGAAATTTGCTCATAACCTTTTAGACATGTCCTCCCAGAAGCTGAGTGAAAGGGATGCAAAACCCAAAAAGGCTGTCTCTGGGAGGGCCTGTACAATTAAATCTCCATCAAGACATCAATCGCCCATTAAATGTGACTGCTCCAGGCATGGGAAGTGCAAACCAAGAAGTTTAAATGATCTGGGAAGAGCCGAAACGCAGCAGCGTCGCTTGAGCCTCCATCGCTCTGGTGAGTGGCCACGTTGCCCAGACTGAGACCAAACTAATGTAAACCCAGTTTCTCAATGAAGGATGTCTTCTGAACTCTAGCGCAAAACAAACCGCTTACACTCCTTTGGATGATGTACTCGGGGATCCGTAGGCACTGGATTTAAGTTTTCAGGTATCAAACTGATTAGTTGAACAGTGATGCTGCAGTGACCTTGCCAGGTGACCTTGGAAAAGAGCAATGGCTCTGTTTGTCGTTTGTAACTTAATCGTAAGAAGTAGATGAGAGCCCCCTTCTCCCACCGATCTGGCTCTGCGGATGGAGAGCTCGTTGGGGGGAGGAGTGCGATGGCTTACGCGCAGGAAACACCAGGTGGGACGGTACCTGCATGTGCCGGGGCTGCGTGAGGCAGTGGGATAATGACGATGACGATGATCGCGACAACAATCAGCTGGTCAGGGAAAACCTTGTTCATAACACAGCCGAGCAATTAAGAGGCATTCACTCTAAAGGCCTTAACCTATGCAATTTTAGGCAGTTCAAATTCTTGTGAAATCACGTATTCAAATGCCATCCGTGATCTAGAGGGTGAAAGCCCTGCCTGCGCCGCCTTGCACTGCCGCAGCTCTCCAGCGACTCTGGTCTCTACCTAAAAATAAAACCCTACGCAAAAAAGAACGAGCCCCCGGCTGGCAGCCTGGCACGGAGGCAGAGCACAGTCGCTGCCAGGCATGTGGTCTCTTTGTCCTTACAGGTCAAACCTGGAATGGAGTTAAGGATGCCAAGTCTCCAGATCAGGACTCGGAAACAGAGCTCCCTCTTGCCTGTGTCCTGCCCGGCCCCAGCCAGCAGTCCGTGACTGGGAGATCCCCCAGGACCCTGCCCTGGGCTCAGCCCCATGGTGGTACCACAGCCTGGTACGGAGGTCAAGGCAAGGTCTGAGGGCATCACCTGAGCCGAGAAGTGCCCTCTCCCCTTCACCACCATGCACCAAAGGAAGGCAGGGGCAAAACTGGAGTATTTTCTCCACCCCAGTGGCCCCACAGGATTCTCACCCACACCTGTGAAAGGCTGGAAATTGTGAGGCCTCAAATCCAGGGCCAGCCCAGGACAAGTGGAAACAGGATCTTGACTTTGCCAATGCTTTGTACTGTGTTCCCCTTGCTGGCTGTCCAGGGACTGGAGCCTGTTTTCTCAGAAGAAAGTGTGAGGGAGACTGGGCTGGAGCCTGATCCCATTTGCATCCTCCTACTTCCCAAAATCCAGGATAAACCACTGCAGTCCCAGCCTGCCTGAAGCACAGCAGAACAGTAAAAGCCATGTCTGAGCTTCGAGAGAGAAAGGCCTGAAGTCATCTGCTCTCGAGTGCTCCCCATTTCATGTCAGGAGCGTGCCCTTCGGTCCCAACCAGCATTTGCCTTTTGTTAAGCACAGGGAGAAAAAAGGAAACTAAACCAAACCCACACAATACAAGACTGAAAGGAAAAAAGAGAAATGTTGAGGTTTCATGTTACTCCAAATCATCACATAAACAGAGCATCATTAAAACATTATTTCTGGGAAAGTCACCTCTCAGCCATCCTCTCCTGTTCTGTCCTACCCTGCCCCTGGCTCCCAAGGCAAGGAGTTGAGCGGTTACAAATAAAACCCTAAAGGAAAGAAGATTTGACATGGGTTCCGGCGATTGAAATTTCTACTCTGTCTCAAAAAAAGTGGCAAATCTGTCACACAGTGTTTACAGGTTATCCTTGGCGAGCTCAGGCGTAAGCCTGGTGTGTTTATTAAACCCGTGGCCTGGCAGAGGGAAAGTGCCTGAATTGCAATAAAGTTCATTTTAAAACAGTTGGTTTAAAGCTCTTTGTCTTGGTTTAGTGAGTTATTGAATGCTGGGATAAAGTGTTCAAATAGTTTCTCATGTCTGGGTACCGGTGCCTTGCAGGCGGCTCTGGTCACTTCAGCTGACACTTAGGGCTCTGGTCTGGCTTTGTCTGGGTTGTGTAGTGTAGCAAAATACGATGCTCTTGTGTCTGTCTGTGAATATATATCTCTAGACGGATAGACATGTGCACTGTATAAATACCTATCAATATGTTAGATTTAATTACGTGGGACTGGCTTTGCTCTCAGACCCATCCACTAACCCAGCCCCAGCGACTGTCCATGTAAGTCTCGAGCTTTCATGTGGACCACCTACTAAACAGATCTGTAACAGGACAATGGCTATCTTTGTCCAACCAGACTTTCACCATTCACCAAACCTTTCCAGGGGCCCATGGCACAAGGAGGCATGTTCACAACCACAAAACCTGACCATGTTCCTCAAGAAACACTGGCCAGCCTTGCTTTTAACTGACACTGGGCTGAACATTGTTTCTAGCCAACAGTAGCATCACTGGAAGATACTACAGGAGAAGACCTGCTGCTTGCACAGCAAGGAGGTGTAGAAAGCCTCCACAGCCTACAAAGTTCAGACTGCTCCAAAACCTGGGTGTTTTCTTCATCTGAGGAATCAGATCCATGACAATCAGATGGTGATGGACACATTTAACTGGAGCTTAGTTTTGAGGAGCCAACGTTGTTGTTCCCAACATTGTTGTCTCCAACATTGCTGTCATATTTTCAAGGCTGAGGTGACTGAGCTACATACGAAGCTGTGGCCTTCTGCTGTCAGTCCATGGTCGTCTTCTAAGGAGCAAGCAGACAGCAATGCAAAGGAGCAAGTCCCTCCCACGATGTTTTTGCAGGAACCGTGCTTTTGCAGCCTGCAGGGATCAGAGAGCCACCAGTGACCCTGCCCATGGCCATTCACCACGTCCTCATCTCAATCAATGTCTGATGGGAATGTCTTCTGTACCTCCAGCACACAGTGCTACTGGGGAGATACACCAGGCACCAGCACTGTTTAAATGACCTAAAGCCCATAGCAAGCCTGGGAGCTGGGCAAACGGGGGGCAGCGCAGAAGACGAATCCAATGTTTTGCTGTTTTTATGCACATCCGAACATCTCCAAACTGCCAACCAGCGGCGGCAGGACTGAGGTACCCACAGGCTACGGGTCATTTCATGGGGTTTCTGAATAGGCCCTTCTAGTACGTTGAGGCTGCTCTTCCTGGGCTCTGCAGCTGTGTTGGTGGGAACAAGCCTCCAAGCAGCCCTCACTAAGGCCAGGACTGTGCATTTGAAGGCTCAGAGGCAGTAACTACTGAGGTTTGACAGCAAGTCTGATGACATCATGTATGACTTTCTTCTCCCTGGGGAGGAGGATCCCCAGCACAGGGGAACTGGTGCAGTTCAGCAGTCTGAGCAACACAGGTATCTGTCCCTGCAGTGCTCAGTGGCATGTCCTGCCTCTCCCTGCACCTTTTGGGGTCCATCCTTGCTTACCTGCCCCAGCCCAGCACTGGGGAAGCAGGAGCTGTGGCTCCAGAGCTGCCCCATAGCTTCCCCCTCCTTCCCAGCCCCACACCCTTCCTTTCCCCCTCCATACCCAGCTGGGAGGCCAGGGGACAGGAGCTAGCCTTTCTCTGCAGAAAAACTTCCCTGTTTATTTACATTTCCCTCCTGCCCAGGAAGATCCCACCGATCTCTGAAAACTGTATGAAGTTATTTGCTTGAGCAAACTGACAGCAGCCTCTGGGCTAAACTTTTGATCCGTCAGTTTTCTGCCATCTTCAAAAAGCAGCGCATGCTCGTGCACCGCCGGGCGCAGGCAGCAGCGATCCTGCGGAAAACGGACCCGGCACGGCTCACCTTGGGCAAGAGGAGTCAGCGGAGGTGGACCTCCACCCTCCTGCATGTCACATGTGGCTTGGCAGCAAGGGGATGGCTGGTGTTATCCAGCCCCCGGTGTCCAGGGTCGGGTGTTTCCATCCTGGCACGGCGCGAGGCACCAAAGAAAGCACAGAGTTGTTCTGCTGTTGAAGAAAACTGGAGCTGCAGGGGCTTCAGCTGCCTTTAACGTCCCTCTTGGCCCTGACCCCCAGCAGATCCCCTCCTTCTCCTGTCCCTCAGGCAGGGCAGCAGTAGGAACCTGATGCCCAGCCCTGCCCAGGGTGAAGTTTTTCCAGCACTTGCTGACTCTCCTCTCTCCAGTGAAAGGTATTTTTCAGTGCGTATCACCGTCTCATATCCTGAGGCTTTTCTGTGCACTCACAGAAATTCAAAATGATCACACTGATGCCAGCGATGTTTTTTCAACATTTACCCCTCTGGGATGAATACTGCAAAAATGATGCGACATAATAGACAAAACTGCAAGGATGGATTCAACCACAGAAGGAAGGAGATGGAGTTGGGAAACTGTAAGATAAGAAGGCTCAAAGTCTACACTGGATAGCCAAAACTTCCCACCCAGCTTAAGATGCATATAGATTATCACGCTGTGAAACTTTGTTCCCTCATTGAATAGGATGAACCAACGTAGAGGATACCACAGGTACTGTGCGTACACAGCGGTAATGAAAAAACCATCCATCACCCAGCTGATACTGAGAGATTACGTGCTGTACCAGGGAGATAAAGAACATGGGTATATTCTACTCTGGACCAAACTTTAATGTCTGCTGACTTCAGCGTGTGGCTCCTCACTGACTGCTGGACCTTGCCCTTCAGTGGTGAGGACAAACTGCTCGAGGGAAATGCTGCTTGTGGTTAGTGGACATGCAAACTTGGAAATGCACAGGGAAAAGTTACACTTGTAGGCATCGAGCACAAGATCAGGTAAAAAGCCATGACAGTGAAGAACATTGTCCATCACAGACAAATGCTCTGTTATGAGTGGGATGTGGATGGAAGTCTGTGCAGGGGATCCCCCAGCCAGCACCATCCCTGTTGGTGAGCACCACGGTAGCACCAGAAAGTCCTGCTGGAACCAGCCATGGGAGTTGCTGCACAAAGACAAGGGAGGAAACGCTGCCTGCCCCAGGGAAAATGTCACCCCTGGTCCCTAAAACAGGCAAAACCTGGGCTGGCACCTTGCAGTGATCCTTGCTCGCCATTCTAGATTATGCCTTTGAGATGGCCAGATTCTGAAGCCATTTCTCAATCTTTGATTCTACAGACTTTGAAGGCAGATGGGTCTGGCTGAGAAGCAAACGAGGACAGCAGCTCTTCAGACACACTGGTGTCCACAGCTGGACATCTAACTCCATGCTTAAGGGTACAATGAGTGGCCTGATTATCAAAGTCATTGAGCATCCAAACTCCACGCAGGGTCATAAAAGGAGATTGACATATTTGACAAAAATGAGCATTCTCACAGTCTCACTGGAGAATTTTAAAACTGGTTCAGCTCTCCACAGCTGTGCAGGAAAATCTCTGAATCAAGAAGGGACTCCAGGCAAGATTTAAAATGCTCTAATTGCCTGTTGGATTTATGACAAAAGTACCACGAGAGGCAAACTGGTTTCCGTACTTCATTGGCATAATTTAGGGGGAAATATATCTTTCCTTCTGTAATAAGTCATTATTACATTAGGTTTAGTGTTCAGACTTTCCCCATGAATCCCCATTAATTGCAGCATATTATATCAAAAAATGTGTGTATAATTGATAATCAAAAGTCCTTGAAGATGAGAAAAATAGAGTATTTTAGTGCAGTGAGCTTAAAAAAACAACTGCAAAGCGAGATTACCATTTGGGATTTTGCTGTGAAACATGATGGGAGGTAGCTAAACAGCCCGGGCCACAGCCTGCTCTTGCCACCCTGATGTAATTTGGACTGGTCCTGTTGAAACACAGTGGGTTTCAAGGTGTGGCCCAATATATTTTTTAAATGTAGGTTTAATATTTTATACAACTCCTACTAGTGCCCATCAGCCCCTATTATTAGTTGTGTTCACATCCACAGGGTATGCTGATTAATCTTGTGATACTCTTGTTCACTTTTATAGCTAATTTTCAAGTTACCAAAACTTTAGGCAAAGGTGTGGTTATGCAGTCCTGGGCAGGCACGATCTTTGTAACCTCAGACATTGCTGATGTAAGGACGCAGGACTTGGCCATCGCCAAGGGAGGCTCACAGTGCTCCTGGTGGTATGGGGACACCCAGAGGTGCTGCCTATGGAGGGACCCATTGGCTGCGTACCAGCTCTTGCACTGCCTATTCCAAATCTGAGGAAGTCACGGTCCCCTCCAAGCCTCTAGGTAGATGAACACCATGACCAGAGAGGGATTTGGAAAGGAGATCGCATTATCTCCCCAGGCTTCCCAGAAGACATCATAGGGCTGCAAAGGACACCATGTGGGGATGGAGCCTGAGAGAAGGGGTGCTGCATGTTACAGGGTCGGTGCTGTGTGGCTATGAGATGGTGTGAAAGACATGGGGGTGAACCCATGCCCTGATGGGTGTCCCCCCTTTCCCACCTTAGGCAAGGAGGGTGAGGCATGGAAGAGGAAGGCAAAAGGTGGAAGAGGAAGGTGAAGGGTGGAAGAGGAGGGTGAAGGATGGAACAGAAGCATGAAGTGTGGATGAGGAGGGCAAAGGGTGGAAGAGGAAGGTGAAGGCTGGAAGAGGAGGTTGAAGGTTGGAAGAAGAGGGTGAATCATGAAAGAGGAAGGTGAAAAGTGGAAGAGGAAGGTGAAGGGTGGAAGAGGAGTGTGAAGGGTGGAAGAGGAGGGTGAAGGATGGCAGAGGATGCAGAAGCAGCTTTGCTCTCCCTGCTACTCCTGAGTGTATTATTCTAGTAGCTGGAAACCAGTCTTTATACCATGTTGTTGTTCAACAAGATTTTTTAATGGATGTAAGCCCAAACCTGCAGAAAGTTTCTCTTGAAAGGCCAGATTCTCACAGGGCTCAGTAATGAAGCTTCACTGATGAAAGTGTCTAGTGCTGGTTTATAGCAGCTGTAAGAAATCAGTGTAATGTAAGAGTAACCAGGGGAATATTGACTTTAAATATACTGACTTGCTTTGGTTTTATATGGTATTTTGGATCAAGAATCTTAAAAGACGATTTGATACCAGCTTTTATGATAATACTTTTCCTTGATGATACCACACCTTTCCCCCAGTCACCACTAGAAGTAAAACTAAGAGTAGAGGCATTTTTCTAATCTTTACACTTTATATTAAAAAATAACTCTCAATAAACACCTTCCAGGATCACTTTTGACATTAAACATTGATTTTTATGTCTGTTATAAACCTTGAAGAATTGCCTCAGGCACTTGTAATAATCTAAGCATTAGATAGGAGCGTTTTCGCTGTCTAATTATTACCCAGCTTAATACAAGCCACGCTTCAAAAATATTTGAAAAAAGAAATTATCTTAACAAAAGACCCATCCCCAGCAATTCCACTGTTGTTGTTGGAGCCAAATGCAGTACATGCCAACACAGGGAATACAAGTTAGACCACCCAGTAACATGACTTCCTTGAAAAGACATTGCAATACATACAGAAATGTCAGAGTCTTCTTTCTAAACAGGTAAAAACCTCTCCCCATTGCCCTTATTTCCAAGAGGAATAACATCTGGCTTCATTCTGTCTGATTTCCAAAACATGCCTCCTTGCTGAGCACAATTCCAAGGCACAAGGTTGATGTAGCAAAGGGGTTTGTGTACTCCCATGTCCAAGGCTGATTCCTGCTTGTTCACATTTGAGAGCTGTCATTTGGTTTTGAATTTTTTTTCTCCCCAATACATGGCTTTTGGGAAATGAAAGCTGGGAACATTCTCCCATAATTCAACTTAAAGGAGGTCTGTAGGGAATATCCAGGCACAGCACTGAAAATTTCCAGAATAGCCTGAATTTAGGGTCTCCTCTACTTCATCCAGGTGTTTCTGTGATTTAAGTTCACTCGCTTAACTTGACTTTATAATTCTCACTCGAAAAATTACAGAGGAATAAAATATCCAGCATAGGGAGTTAAATACTTGAGCTGAGATTAATCTCATCACATGTAATCATATACACTGACACCAGTTACCCTGGGCTATCTTCTCAGTGGCATGAAATTTGCAGTGCTGCTCGTTTCCCTGTAGGTATTTGAGTTGACACCAAAAGAGCTTGTTTCTCTCCACCGACCCTGCAGAGGACCAGGGTGACAAGCCGCCACGGAGACACGTGTACTGGCGAGGCCTACTGCTAAGTGGGGTGAATCCCACTTTCCAATGTCCAAATGATTTAATAGAGATGAAACCCAAGAGATATTACTGAAATGAAATAAATCTGGGCAGAAATGATTGCAATGGCGTTTGGGGAATTGAAAAACCGCGTATACCCTGAGAGATACGGGGTCGACAGAAATCTTGTCGTTCTCTGGAGAAGCCTATATGACTTTTTCTGGGTAGGAAAAAGTGAATGGTGGCTCCACGAGCCATCACTGCTTGCTTGGGCTCTATCCTGAAATCGCTTAAGCTGTACCTGGCTTACAAATCTTATAAGGGCAGATTTGGGTGCAAGTGGCTTCCTTGGGAGCTGTAGGGGCAACCACGGGATAGACACACCGGCTCCTGGGTGCCTTCCCAACCCCTTCACCAGGGCGAGGGGAGACTGGGGATGGAGCCCACCCCTTCACCCGGGACATTTGCAGGGGAGCCCCTCACCTGAGATGTTCCCAGTTGCTGGACTGAAAACAGTATTTCTGAGGAGTCATCTGCTTGAGGTGCTTTTGGGGAAGGGCTTCACTCCTCTAGAAGCACCCACCTCTCTCCATGGCTGTAAGGGCAGCCCGAGTGACAGGTTCAGGTGTGACGTTTGCAATGCCCACGTCCACCCTTGGGCAATGCATCCCAGCTGTCTGCTCACAACCGAGTCGCGGTAGCAACCCCGGCACAACCGGTGAGGGAAATGCTTCCCAGGGACGGTGGTTATAGGTAGGGGAATGCCTTTTATTACACCTGGAAAGGTAGATGACATTGTATTATAGCTGTAAAGGTAGACGAGATGTGTTGTACTCATGTTTTCCTTCAGACCTGAAAGCTGAGACCCCAAAGTCTACCTGCTGTGTGCAGTTACCCCAATTAATCTAATGAAAGGTACTATTTCTCCCCACAAATGTTGCCTCATTTAAATGCTTCAATAAGGAATAGCAATTACCACTACCACTACAGTGATGTTTGCAATACAGTGGGAAGATTTCAAGCTCTCCTTACAGCAGTACAGCCAAGAAGTATGAGACGGTGACAATATTACCTACGTTTTCCCAACACGTTGCCACATGCTATGCAAACAGAGCTAAATGTGATTTGGGCTCCAGGTATCCGCAAGAGGATACAAAGGAGTGATCAGAAAACGTCTCCCGATGGAAGACATCAGGTTCAAAAAGGATAAAAGGCTTGAGGAAGGATGGGGTTTGAGATGAATATTACAGAAAAATCAGAAATTCGTGATGAAGGTGTAAATCTCCAGGTGTAAATCAGCACAGCTTTATGGAAGCTTGTGTTTGTGTTAGCCAAGGATCTAGTCCCATGTGTTTGCTCAAAGGTGGTTTGGTAGAGGGGAATAAAGGAGCGTTGCAGAAGTTGGAGAAAGCAGCTTCCTTCTCGGAGGGAGAGCAGGAATGCAAAGTATTTCTAAAATAATACGCTACCCAAATAGTCTTTCAGCCTTTCCCGAAGGAAAAATACACTTCCCTACAAGGAAAATGCCGCATGTCTCCACAGCCCCAGGAAAAGAATGAGGTCACATCTTTCACTAAAGCTAAAAGAGGTGGGTGGTTTTTTTTTTGATGCAGTGTTTCATCCCATTCTTCCAGTAACTAGACGTGCCTTGCTGCCGTTCGGTCCTTGGTATTCATCTTCAGCTGGGCTCCCTCCCCGCAAAAAGTTCAATCCTCACTCAATCTAAAGGGCTAAATCCTGCACCACCAAAGCAATGCTGTTGTTATGGAGGAAATGGGTTTGCCCCTTGCTTCCATCGGTGGGAATTGGGAGCAATTCTCCTTAAGTTAAGAGGTGAAAGCTGTCCCACTGACTCCGGCTGCAGAAAGATTTCTTGCATGGGAACGAGGGAAAAGAAGCCAACTTTATAAACCAGATTTTGGTCTCTTTACACAAGGACAATTTGTAATAAACCCTGTGGCTAACGTGAAGTTATTGCAGATTTGCACTGGCATGAATGAGGTCAGAAACCAGCCCGGGGTGGCTGGGAGAAGGCAGCACAGAGGGGTTGGAGCAGAGAAATGTGGGGTTTGACTTCCTTCAGCCCCTAAACGATCTCAACGCGGTGACACCCCGCCTTCGATGTATTTTGGGTCAAATTGATGATTGTCACGGCTCAGGACCGAGCACATCTGACATGGAGAAAGCCACACGGAGCTTGTCGGAGTGAGCCGACACCGTGTGCTAATTAGAGCTGTCTGCTCAATGAATTTAGCTTCAGCTGCTCGCGGAGTGTCTGCAGCTAGATTGGGATTTCCTCAAATTGATTTGTAATTTGAGGTTACTCAATTAATTTTGCTTTTTTTTTTTTTTTACTTTTATTTTTTCTCTCTGGCTTAATCGCACAAGTGTTTGACTCCCTGTATCCGCGCCCTCCTCGCTTCGCCGGGTGCCGGCGCTCCCTGGCCAGGTGCCCTCTCCAGCATCGCAGGCCCGATTTGGCCACCAGCGGGCCAAACCTCCCAAGATTCACCAGCCGTTTAGAAGAAGGAGGTTTCAAATAAGCAGGATAGAGGAAATTCAAACTTTTTTTCCTTTTCTGGGCCACACAAGCCTTGCCCAAGGCATTATTCACAGAAAAATTAGGCTGCTGCAAGATTCGCTGGCGGGGTGCAGAATTTAAATAGAATTTTCTCTTGTCCCAGTTACACAAAGTCAGACTGATTCCCCCATCCCTTGTGCTGGTGTAAAGCAGGAGTAATTCCAGTCACGTGGCTGGGATTTACCACCCACAGCAAGGTCCAGCCCCTGCCCGGTGGGAAAGCGGAGAGTGAGGGCAGATGCTCCGGGAGGCATCACGTGGTGGCTGCTCTGGGAGGCCGATCTCAGCCCCGGTGGGTCAGGTCCTCACTGTGTGAGCAGCATCTTCCTTCTGATGTGAAAACCTGTGTGGGTGCAATTCAGTTTTATTTTTTCCAAGCATTTTTTGTGGTCAAGCTTTGAGCGCCGGTGTGTTTGGAGGCAGGGAATGCTGAGGGTGTTTGTGTGACAGCGGCAGAGTTGTGACCCTGCACGGGCAATGTTTTATGGTGTTCATCTCCCACTTTTTCTAACATGGAGTAACCAAAGGACCCACTTGCCTTTCCAGTCTTTCAAATCTCTCACTGCTTTAAGCTTTACAGGTTGGAGTCATTGCTCCGCTACAGCAGTTTTATGCCAGGCGAATTTGGTTGACTCCAGGAAAGTGGTGCTGTCCCAAAATAAGCGATGTGCTCTCGGGAACCATTTGGTTTTGGGAATGAAATTGTGGCTCCCATTCAGAGAGGTTTGCTTTTGCAACGGCTGAGCCCAGCGACACGAAGAGCTGAACCTTGCAAGGCAATGCAAACCCTTCGCTGCTGCTGCTCAGCCTTGGCCACTTTCGTTCCAGCACTCAGAACCAAGCATCTGCTGGTGGGAATATCTGGTGCATCCTGAGTTCAGTGAGTTTCCCTTTCCCCTTAGGGTTATCCTCCAAATCATGTAAAATAGCCTGGAAAACGTACCAGGCACTACCTGCCCACCCAGGTAATTTGGTTCGTCATTTATGCATTTAAATACATGCCAACACAAACACTTCTGTGATATTATGGGATTTTCACGACAAAGATGTTTGTTCTGGTTTCTGTTCAGCTTCTCCCCCGGTGGGGCAGAGCCCAAAGCTGTTACTCGCTGCCTGTGGCTCTCGCTAGTGGGAGCTCAGACCCGGAGCCAGGCTTCCCTCCTCCTGACTTGAGATTTTCAATCAGAGCAGTTCCACTGACTTCAGAGAGCTGCTTCTCGCTTCCAAACATATGCTTAGGAATATAATCAGGCTTTCAAATCTCTGCTGACGGCAAAGCCGAGTGCCAGCTTCCCTTAACGAGTAATGCAAAACGCTGCTGGTGGGGGGGGAGGGAGCAGCCTGTGACCACCATCCAAATAACCAAACCCAAGGGAGAAATAGTGTGGACTTCACCAGCAAACCCCAAAGCACAACTCATGGGAGGTGAAGGTTTCTCCCACCCACCTCTGAGCAGCCTGTTTCAGCCCTAGGTGCCAGCAAAGGATGTCCCTGTTCTTGTCCTCACACAGGAGAAGGTGGCACAACAGGTCCAAGCCAGCAGATGTGGTAATAAGCTGCTCAGACGGCTCAGCATCATGGTGCTCCAGACACATGTCTGCGGACGGGGACCACCGCGCTCGTCAATAAAATGATTCACCTGCTACCTGGCTGCTGCTGGAGCTGGAGGAAACGTTGCTCAGACTTTTGTCAAACCTGCAGACATGCTGGGCAGGATTTAGCCCGGTGTCTCCGTGTTGGGGTCTATGTGCAAGCAAAATGCACGAATTGTGGTGGTGGTTAGCAGAGATCGGTGCCACTGGAAGGGTGTCTGGGACAGACACGTGGTGATGGTGGATGTCACCAAGGGCCTACAAAAGACCAGTGCTCTTCTGGACCAGCAGCTGGAGGTCGAGTGGGGCTCCATATGGGCAACCCAGAGCCCAGGCTCGTGTAGATGCCCACATCCAGACATTGGCATTTACAGATCCCTTCATCTTCCAGCTGTCCCCCTGCCCGTGGTGTTTCCCAGAAGACCATTCTGACTAGTTCTGACCACTCTGACCCTTTCTCCCATCAATGCCTGGCCACTGGTCCCAGTCACCACAGTGGCGCACAGCTCCAGGAGAACAAGAGAGCCGTGTTTAGTTCAAAATTCATTAAAAAAAAAAAACCAAGGAAATGGTAAATCATCAGGGTGGACCTTAGGAGCGATGGAGTTCTGCTGTCTGCAGAGCCTAGAGGAGAAATTCAAAGCATCCAGGACTGCTCGCTTGGGAAGGGGGATATTTGTTCAGCCGAGGCTCGCCGGTGTCTCTGGCTGGACATCAGAGCAGGCACTGTCTCAGGAGGGAACTGTGGCCCCGTGGCACATGTCTGCTCCATGTCGGGTGGTGATTTTTGGGGCAGGGCACACGTGTGCAGCTGGGGCATACCTGTCAGGACACCGCAGGCACCAGGCAGGCATTGGGGTGCTTGGGCATGAGCAGGACATGGCATGGGGTGGCCAAGGAGGGCATGGTCAGACTGGCTTGTGTCCCGGGAGGATGGCACTGGGGTGCGCCTGGCACTGGGCAGCATTGCCTGGACCTGTTTGGGTGCAGCCCTGCCCAGGGTGGGTGCAGCATTGCCCTGGGTGGGTGCAGCACTGAGCTGGGTGGCTGCAGCATTGCCCGGGGTGGGTGCAGGACTGCCCTGGGTGGGTGCAGCCCTGCCCTGGGTGGGTCCAGCACTGCCCTGGGTGGGTCCAGCACTGCCCTGGGTGGGTGCAGCCCTGCTCTGGGTGGGTGCAGCCCTGCTCTGGGTGGGTGCAGCACTGCCCTGGGTGGGTGCAGCCCTGCTCAGTGCAGCACAGCACTACCCAAAAGCTATGGTTTAGACCCCAAGAGGTGCCAGCACGCAGGGCTGCCGCTCCCCTGGCTGCATCGGCACCATGTCCCCCACGTGCATGAGGCCGAGCACATCAGCAGCACCTCCAAAACCACCAAGACCAGCAGCACCAGGGTCTTGGCTGGGTGACAGGGGATCCCACCACTGCCTCTGGACCCCCCCAGGCCCTCCCAGCCCTACTGTACATCCCCTCTGTCCCCCTCAGCCCCTCTCCTCTGCGGAGGAAGATGGAAGTTGCCTTTTGTCTGGCAGGGGTCAGACAGAGCTGGTTTGTTCGATAAAGCTTTAACGCTTTGTGAACACGTAGAAAAGCTCAACCCGGGGCCCTTTGACAATCTCTATTGTTTTGCAGGAAAAAAAAAAGAAATAAATAATAAAAAAGAAAGACTGGTTCGATTTAAAACACCAAGTTCATGGCATTTCAAAGAGAAATGATACACGGCGTACGGATTTGTGTGATACGGGGAGATAAAGCAGGGAATAAAATGCCAGGCAGGAGCATTACAAATGCTGCTCTCGGGGGTGAGCCTGGTATTTTGCCATCTGATTATTTTAAGAGGCTTCTGTCTCTGCAGCAAAAATCTCTGGCATTAGCTTCACATCCCAACTGTCAGCATTTGAGGCAAAGTCTGGGAAAGGAAAAGGTGTGAAAAAGATGAAAGCATAAGCGATACTTTGCCCTAATTTCTAACGTGCCCGGGAAATGGCATGTCTGTGTGTGTACGGTCCGCTTCATCCACACTGGGGTTCATTGTCTGCAAAATTCATAAGCCACGTAACGCACCAGTTGCCAAAAAAAGCTGGGATACGGGAACCCTCCTCATAGTTTATTTAAGCAATAAAATAATAATAATAAAAAAGGGAGTCCTTGAAAGAATCATATGAGCTGGAGAGGAGGTCAGTTGATTGAATATTTCATGTGTTGAATGTGCGATTGCCAAAATAAATAACTCGGGGAGGAAAGCAGGAGTCAGGAAATTGAATGTGTTTTTTTTTTTTGTCTCCAGCGAAGTTTCCCTTGAGTGATTTCCTTTGGAAGCTGCCGCTGCCCACGGAGCGCATCGCGCTCCTCCGGCTCCGGCAACAGCCCAGGCACCGGCGACACGCTCCTCCCGGCCAGCCTCCGCCAGGAGAACAAAAATGTGCCGTTTCCCTGGCCTTATAACGCACGGAGGAAATAGGATTAGGTCTAAATAGGAGCAAGGTAAGCAGGATTAATGGCTGGCTTAAATAAACTGTGCCATTCTTTACAAGGCTTCTCGATATCGTTTCCGCCTGGTTGTGCTGCGTGCAAGGCAGCGCGTTGCCGTGCCCAAGAGGTGCAGGCATAGATAAGGTTGGGGGATTGGAGATGGGTGTACTGCTTTGTGGGGGGTTTTCCTTTTTCTTTTTCTTAGTAAGAAATACGAGTTTTTGCTGTTGTGAGGTGCTGAAATCCCCACGGGAGGGAGGAATGGAGGGATGGAGGAGAGGAGGAGTGGAGGAATGGAGGGATGGAGGAAAGGAGGGAAGGAGGGATGGAGAGACGGAGGGATGGAGAGATGGAGAGACGGAGGGATGGAGGGATGGAAGGAGGGATGGAGGGAAGGAGGGATGGAGAGATAGAGGGATGGAGGAAAGGAGCGATGGAGGGATGGAAGGACAGAGGGATGGAGGGATGGAGGGATGGAGGAAAGGAGGGACGGAGGGATGGAAGGATGGAGGGATAGAGGGACAGAGAGATGGAAGGACAGAGGGAAGGAGGTGGGAGCCTTTGTGAACGCCTCTTGCCCCCTGGCGTCCCCTCTCTGCAAGGACAGCCGGGGCCGAGGGGGCCGGGGAGACCAGGGAGGGGACCGGAGAGACCGGGGAGGGGACAGGGAGGACGGGGTGGGGGAGGACGACACCGGCCGCCTTCATCTCTCATCGCCTCTTTCTCCAAAAATACAACCAACAAAAGCAGCCAAACCCACCCAAGTGACATGCCCGGGCAAAACTTGTTTCTCCCTCCCCAAAAATAAAAATAAAGATGATTTTGCCCAGTTCCTCAAAGGGAGGTTGGGAGGGCAGGAAAGGGAGGGGGAGAAAAAAAAAAGAAGAAGAAAAAAAGCAATAAATTTAAAGAGTTGGTTGCTAGGAAGGGACTGCGGTGGCTTATTTGGCATTTCTATCCTCTTTTGCATAGTCTCAGTTTCAGCTGGCAGACCAGGAGGTATGTGGTTGCCTCCATTAAATCTGTTTCTCATTGCAGGTTGACAAGATTTTCAGAAAGGTTCCCAATGACCGATGCAGGCTGGCATCACAACTGAGTTTTGTAATTAAACGTTACTGAGCAGTGGCAGTAGCTGGGGATAAATGTCAAGGCTTTTTTTTAAAAAAAATTTCTTTTTTTAAATTTTTTTTTTCAATTTATTTTTTTTTTCCCCACGATTTTCGGAGGAGAGGCTGGCTATGTCACACGGAAATTGCAACTGCCAAAACAATCTACCACGAGTACATCAATACAAATAACTTCCACAAACTTCCCCAGCGAGCCAAGGAAATGACACTTGGCGGCTCACGATGCTGAGCATCTCCCAAATCCCCTCCGAAAAGTGCAATTACCACCGGCCCCCGTCCCTCTGCAGCAGGACCTGGGGCGCTCGGTGCATCCCGCACTCGTTAAATTGAATTTTACCGAGAAGTGATGCTCGGTTGGCAAATTGACGTCAGGGGGAAAAAAAAAGAAAGGGAAAAGGAGAAGGAGAAATGCGAGTGATTTTGTGTGCTCAGGGGGCAGAAGAGGCCGGGCAGGAGCTGTGGTGACAATAAGGGTGTGCGCCCGGGCACGGGTGCTCGCTGCCCTGGGGTGGGTGCTGGGGGGGGGGTGTGTGTGCCCCGCCGGCCCCGGGCCCGGGGCTGCCGGCTTGCTTGCCTTTTCTTTTGGATTTGTCCTTTTCTCTTTTCTTTTCCTTCCTTCCTTCCTTCCTTCCTTCCTTCCTTCCTTCCTTCCTTCCTTCCTTCCTTCCTTCCTTCCTTCCTTCCTTCCTTCCTCTATTTTCTCCACCCCCCTTCCCTTCCCTTCCCTTCCCTTCCCTTCCCTTCCCTTCCCTTCCCTTCCCTTCCCTTCCCTTCCCTTCCCTTCCCTTCCCTTCCCTTCCCTTCCCTTCCCTTCCCTTCCCTTCCCCTTCCCCTTCCCCTTCCCCTTCTCCTCCAGACCCCCAGCCCCATTCCCGCTTACTCAGCCCTGCTCAAGTTCAGCGTCGCCTCCGCTCCCCTCCGCAGCGCTCCGCGGGCCTGCGCGGGGGCCTCGCTCCCCCCTTACACCCGCGCACCCCAGCCGGCTCCCGGGGGCGGCGGAGCAGCGCGGACCCTCTGCGCGGGCGCGGAGCCCCGGCCGGGGCGTAGCGGGCAGCGGCCGCCGTTGCGCGCCCTCGGAACCAGCGCGGCGGCTCCCCGGGAGCGGCACCGCCTCCGCGGGCCCGCTCCGCCGCCCCTCCCCGGCCCTCGAACCGTGGGAAACACGGGATTCTCCGCCCCGCTCCGCGCTGGCGGGCGCAGCGGTGCTGCCGGGGACTCGCCGCCCTCCGATAAAGTTGCCCTCGGCCCGGCTGCGCGCAGCGCGTCCCCTCCGCGCCTCGGTGAGCAATCGATACGAACTCTTATTAATTTATTTTAAACCGCATTAAAACCATTTCCCTCGGCTGGGCGAGAGCTTGGGCTCGGCTCATTGACTATGCATGCGCGGAGTTTAACGGCGGGAGCAGCCGTGGGTTCCAAATTGCGGAGTTTAAATATTTGTTTTTAATTTTCTGGCTCAAAAATTTTGACTACGAGGCAGGATTCCGCCGCTCTAACGCGCTCGCATAAATGGCTGGGTCATTACGACTTCCCTGCTAAAACAACATTTGCTTCTCGTCCTGACACATCGTGTTTGAAAATCCGGACAGGCGGGCGAGATCTGCTCGAGAATACGTAAAATACTGGGGTGCGCGGCCGCGGAGCCGCCTCCGCGCAGCGCCGCGCCGAACTAACGCGACGTCCTCTCGGGTTTTAATTAGATTTTCTGATTATAGACATGTTTAAAGGACAAGATTGCGTGTTTATGGAGGGAGATTTCCTCGAGAGTCTATTTGGTGAAACGCATTTACAGTAACTGCGGTGTTTAAACATTGTCACGTTTTAGGGGACGGTTTAATGAAAGTATAATTTGAAGATGGGAAAAAGTTGCAGAAAACCGCGCGCTCCAGCATGCCCCGGGCTATTATTTTTATTTTATTTTATTTTATTTTATTTTATTTTATTTTATTTTATTTTATTTTATTTTTTTATTTTATTTCACCTTCTTTTATTTCAATCAGACATTACAACCAATAAACCACAGAACCCGGGCCGGTGGCCCTAAAGCCAGACAAAAGGGTCTTTGTCACCGGCTCCCCGCCGACAGGAGCCCTCAGGCTCAGACCGACAACACGGAGCAGGGGCTGAAGGTGCGCACCCGCGCACCGCGTCCTCGGCCACACCGCGGCCGCCTCCGCGGGCAGATGCGGGGGTGCTGCTCCCCGGGGGGCGCACAAGACCCTTATCTCCTCAGCAGCCAGCGCGGCTGGGGGATATTTCTATTTCTATTTCTATTTCTATTTCTATTTCTATTTCTATTTCTATTTCTATTTCTATTTCTATTTCTATTTCTATTTCTATTTCTATTTCTGCCTTTATTTTTATTATTTTCTTGGTGGTGCCGCTTTTCGTTAGGGTCCATCCACCCCCCTCACTCCCCCACCTCGCCGTAGTTTCTTTCGCTCTTCCCCTTGCAGCGCTCTGCCCGCCGTCGCGGAAAAACCGCGCCCGACCGCGAAGCCTGCGCCCCCCCACCCCCGCAAAGGGCCGGCGGTGGGGTGCGGAGGGGTGCGATGCGGAGGGGTGCGATGGGAGCAGGGCTCCCCGCCCGCCCCGTCGGCGCGGAGCCGGGCAGCGGGGCCCCCGGGGGCGGCACGGCTCTGCCCTGGGGTACACACGCTCTTTCCTCCTTCTCCTTCTCCTCCTCCTCCTCCTCCTCCTCCTGCCCTCGGGGCAGCAGCCGGGCAGGGGCACTCAGCCCCCGGGGCCGCCCGCACCCCGCCGCCCCCGCAGCCCTGCGCGGTGCCCGGCTGGGGCAGGTCCTGTCTGGGTAGGGGGGAGCGAAATCATCCCGATTCCTGCTGCCTGGCACCCCGGCTCTGACATCCCCACCACTTCTTTTTCTTAATTCCCCCCCCAGATGTATAATTGCACCATGGAGAAGACTTTTTTTTTTTTGGACGAGGAAGGCTCCATTCAAAAACACATTTCCCTTTTTGTCTTGCCTATTAGATATAATTTAACATAAAACGCCTGTTATAATTACTGATGATACAAGGGGTCCCTTGTTTTCGCAAGCTACTAACAGGATTATCTAACAAGTGCTAGATTTCCAATTAACCATAAACATGACATCGGGATTCATTTCGCTGCACTAGAAAGGAGGGGAGGAACAGATTTGGGGATGGGGGGACGGAGGGGTCCCGGGAGCCCTGTGCCCAGTATTGTTTCCCCCTTGCCCGAACTGGGCACACCAGGCAGAAGCATTGCCTCTGCAGAGCCTATGAAGGCATTATTATAATTATAAAAATACAGATAAGAATTGAAAAATATATATGAAACCATTCTAACGTGCTGTCTCGGGGGGGTTTGGAGTGGCCTGATCCATCCTGGGGCAGAGCAGCAGCTCAGCCTTCTGCTTGCCACCTTTGCCCGGCCACGGGAAATGGAAGGCTATTAAAAACTCTATTAGAGATAAGTTAATTAATAGTAATTGGAAAAGGGACCTCCCCTATTTAAAATCATCTTTCTCCATAAAAGAGCATTTAAAAATAATCTGAGGAAAAAAACCAACAAACCCCACAACATCCTAATGAAGCTTTTGAGTAAAAGACCTTGTTTGTATTGCCGAGGGGAGCGGGGAGGAGGAAAGTCCCCCCAGCCCCAGCCCCAGCCCCGGCCTCGCTCCTGCCAAACCCTGCCGAGAGGAGCAGCTCTCCTTGCACGCTGCCTGGGCGAAGCCTCATGGTCTGCGACGAAACCCGCCTGCCCGGCTGCCCCTGCTTGCAGTCCCGGTTTTCCTTCTCCGTGGAAAACAGCTTTACCTAGGGAAGGGGGACCTGGAGGGGCTCAGCGCCGAGCGCAGGCTCCCGGGGATGCTGCTGCAGGGCTGGGGTCCCTGCCCTCCCTGCCAGCAGTCCCTCTCCTCTCCTCCTTCCCATCCTTCCACCAGAGCTTTGACTCTTTAGGCCTGGTGGAAAGTAAATCTTTTTAATGAGTCAAATAATTTTGGACATGAGAAATTTCCCCCCTTCTCCTTTGTAATTAGAGCTGGCCGCGTGTCTAAAATGATCTGCTTTCCAGAGGGAAACAATAATTGAATTGTTGGGTGTCTCCCGAGCTTTGCAGGGCTCCGGGAAGGCTGCGAGGGAAGCTGAGCCGTTCTCTTGTTAGTGTCTGCAATAAGAGCGAGACACCCTAGAATTCAATTACGCGGCTCCTCCAGGAACCGGTATAATTATAACGTCAAGTTGTTTTTTAAAATTTCATAATTATGTTTTAGGATCCTTGCGTGGATGTTTGGGAACGTGCCTGCCCAGCCCCGGCCCCCTGCGCGCACCCTCCTTTGCCGCAGCCCCTTCCCTGCCCGTGCTTCGGTGGCATCCCGCTCCCTGCACCCACGGGTGCCCGGGTGCCCTCCCTCTCCATCCCTGTCCCTGGCACCCATGCCACAGCCCCACTGAGCCCTTCTCTGCTCCGTGTCGCTGGACATCTCTCCTGAGCGCCGTGCCACAGTGTCACGGCACGTGCTGTGAACGGGCTGGTGACACGTCCCCGTGTCAGATCTGTTCAACCCTGCCGATTTCTCTGCCTGCAAAATCGATTCCCACACACGCTTATTCTAGAAGAAAATCAGGAAGAAGCAGACCGGAGTTGCCAATTACTGACAATTTTGTGTTCATCTCATTACGTATAGGTGTCCAATGTTGTCCTCCCTTCAGTGGCACCAGAGCGGTGAGATTTTGGGCACGCTGGGTGGTGCTGGGGGACCCTAGGAATGGGGTACCCAATATCACTGCTGCCTGTGCTCAAGTTGGCACCTTCACCTTCAAAAATGCAAACATAAAATACTGAAAAACTTCCTCATTCCTTTTGCAGGTGGAAATGAAAAGCTCAGAAGGGCTTGGTGTGTCACTGGTGATGCCTCGTAAGGGAGGGCTGGGAGCAGCATCATGTTTGGATGGTGGTTGAGCTGCTTTTAGGCTCTGTTTAGAAAAGTGGATCAGACTGCTCATATTTTACATTCCTGCTGAAACGAGAGAGCTGTGACTCCTGTCTTGCTGCAGAGCCCTTGTTCAGCGCTTCTTCTCTCCCCTGCCCTCACCATGTGCCTGTTGCAGCCCCACTGTGTTCTCCTGGACACACGGCCTGGGAAGTCCCTGTCCAAGAATCGCCTGGCAGAGACAAACCCTGGGCTGATAGGTACCACGTACCAGGACTGGATAGAGATCTCCTGCCTGGACAGCACTGCTTGAAGGTGTTTAGTGAAGAAGCTTCTTCTGCAAGACAGGAAAGAGGAGATGGAGAGAAAGTGCAAAATTACGGAAGAGCGAGAAGACCAAATGGAGGGAAGGTGGAAGAATCATTAGCTGCTTCTCCAAAGAAATGGTGAGCAGAAAAGCTAAGCTCAGACACAGGTAGAGCACAGGCATTGCAGCACAACCTGTTTTCCAAATATGTGCTAAAATCCCAGCATCCCACCATCAGAGGGAACCATCGCATCCTGGTTTGGCTCTCCTTGATGAAACTGAATGAGACCAGAGAACGTTGCTGAGTTTCATCCGGCCCAGTTTCAAGTGTCAAAGCTGGAAGAGAGCTTAGCTCAGACTGCGTCGCAGACACTTTCTGCAGAGCTCCTTGCCAAGGTGGACCAGGTCTCCCCAGAGATGTGCACGGAGGAGTTTGCTGTACGTTGGCCATGCTGTTTTTCTGTAGAGGGAGAAACTTGACCATGTCTTTAGCTCCCCGTACCCAGAAAAGAGGGGGACCATGCACAGCAGAAGCAGGCAGGCCTGATGTTCTCCCCTCCTACCCCATGACCATTGCCGAGGAGGTTAGACCACCCCAGGCCTGGTAAACACTCATCAGCACCGAGACACAGGTGCCACCAGAATAACCTTGTTTTGATAGCGCATCTTGCACTCAGCTGCTCACACCACCTTCTCCTGAGCTTGTACCCAGGTCCTGAGGCTGGTGCACACCATTGGCTTTATGGACCCATGTTGCTGCCCAACTGAGGCGCAGAAGATGAAGAACGTGTCTTGGTCTTTGCAGGTCAGGGCCCCACGTAACAGTTGTGGCACTGGGATGAGAGAGCGGAGAGGAATACGCAATGACTGTGCTGATTTCAGACTGGGAATAGATTCACTTCTCATCCTCTCAGACAAGCAATTAGAGCCGTCTCCCCAAGCAGTTCCCACCCAGCAAGGAGTTCCAAAATATGAAAATTCTTCCCTTCATATTATTTTCCAGATGTTCAGTCTTCACTTCCCTTTATTAATGCTTCTTTTGCCAGGGTGACTCATTTAACAATTAGCTTAGGCGTAGGGTGCAGCAGCTGTTACAGATATTACCTGTGCCTCTAAGGCAAAGCTTCTTACCGTTGTTTTTTATCCATTTCTCCTTTCCTTCTAGGCCTTTAATAACCTGTAAAAATATCTTTAAATTAATGGGAAACTCTGATTCCTCAACCAGGTCAACAGATGGCTCATTTGGACCTGCCTTCAATTAAGCAGGTGGAACATGCCCAAGGAGCAGGCAGGCAAATGCAGCTGTTCTTTCCCCAAGTCCCACTGCAGATCTGATGGGAAAGACTCATTCGCCAGTTCCTGTGTGAGTCTACCTGTGCTATCAACTTCATAACTTTGCATTCGAACTTCCCTCACCTGGCTGTGCCTTCCAGGAGATTGCTCCTTCTCATGACCATGAGCTGTGGGTGTGATGACGCTGAAGTATCTGTGTGCATTGTTGGTTTCAGGGTTTACTTCCAATGTTTGATTGTTGGGCAAAGTCCTGAAACCCCGGTATTTCTCAGCTTAAACACTGACCAATGTCTTTGGTTCACATATTAGTGGACATTGAGGGTGAGGTTCAAAACCTGAGCCTAGTGCCACCTGAGTATCCCACATCGTCTATGTGGCCTTCAGCTGCCAGTCTTGGCTATGGGTCTCCTGTGCCCAATCTATCAGCCCCATAAGGATGCATTGAATACCCTGGGATGTCTAAAATTATGGTAGATGTTTGTGTTTCGCAAATGGGTCCCACCAAGAGAATCACTGGTCCCCAAGTCATATCTTCAAGTCTGTATTCAGTAAGGACTCATTTGTACCATGGTAGGACTCTCATCCCAGCAGCACTGCAAGCTGTTTGAGTAAAGATCAAGTAAAAACTAAGCAATGATGTCAGGGTTTGCCCTGGTGATACCAGCTGCTTTCTTTGCATGAAAAGAAAACATCTGATAAAAAACTAAGTAAAATCATCAGGACTGATTATGCTGTTAGATACCATTACTATCTTCTTCCACTTGCAGCTGATAACTCTTACTACTGTGTGGCTCTTTTCCTGATGCTTTTTTATTCACTTTTACTCAACTTGTTCCAAGACAGCCTTAGGCGAGGTGCTTGGGAGGTGACCTACGGGAGGTTTGGTAGGAGGATTACTCAACAACTGCCCTCCAGCGCTGAGCCGACGGTCACTGCTGCTCCGCTACGGCTGTTGCTCCCTTCTGCAAGCAGAACTCCACACCTGAAGGTGTGTGTGAAGCTCAGCGCATCTCCAGTCCCCCCCAACTTCACCTATGATACACCTCACGTCTCTTGGGTTTGAATCCTTCCTGGGATCAGAACTTCACTGACTGCACTGTCTGGGTGCTGCAGTAAAGCAAGGAAAAATGTTTAACACCAGACCTTGCAAAGAAGTTCATTGCTGCAGAGTTCTGCATGGAAATGAATGAGCCCTGCTGCGCTGGACAAGATCTCTGTTGCACAAGAACGCCCTTGAAGTTTTGATTCCTGCCCTGTTTACTTTGCTAATGCTGGGTGAGTCAGCAGGGTGTGCATTCCTGCTGCTTCTTCCTTAGCTCAAGCTCTGCGTCTCTGTGAGCTTCACAGAAATTTCTGGACTATGCTGTCTGATCCCTGCAGGGCAAAATTCAGAGTGGGCTTGCGCGATGCTGGCTGGAATGTGTTGTACCTCCTTCCTACACCAGCTCGCTTCACCCCTTCCAGCGGCAGCAAATTTCCTGGAGAAATCAGAACCTGTTGCTTAGCCCACCAGCCCGGCTCCATGCAGTGCCCAGGCTCTTATGCTACAGGGTCCTGGTGCAACAGCTCAGCAGCACAGATCCCCACCAGAAGGACCCTCCAGCCCTGGTCTGCCAGCTGCACACCAGGAGTGATCAAAGATCACAGACAAGTTTTCTTTCTTTTGGATGACATCAGGTTCAAATTACACCTAGCATTAAATTCAACAGTAGCTTGTTTTTTATAAAGCAGCAACAGTGCAATAAGTACAGGTATTAAAAACCGAAATGATGGCTTGTAGGTTTCAGAGTTAACACACAACCTGAGGTATCCCACCTCCAAGAGCTACTGTTTGAAATCACGGCAGTCTCCAGTACAACAGGACAGTTCTGTAGCTGGCACTGCAAAGCTGCTCTTCTGAGCCAGGGTAGAACAATGTGAGGAAAAATTTGGAATTTGTTTTTTTTTTCTGTGGTTTTTTTTTTTTTTCTAAAAGCCCTTCAGTTTATCTTCTGAAATGCAATTGTCAGAACAAGGCAGAGATTCTGCTTGCTCCCCCAGGCACCGAGGTGGGGGATGTAGGTCCTCCCAGCAAACTGACTTTTTTATTGTGGAAAGAGGTACAGAGAAAGGCAGGAAAAGAGGTGAAAGAAAAGCGTTGAACAAGCTGAGAGTAAAGTCTGAGAATGAAAAGGTCCAGAGAGCACAGTGTGCAGATACAGATCCAGCACAGGTCTCTGCTGCTTTTCAAGGCACTTTGGGGCAGCATGGAGAAGAATGAAGTCCGAAGGGTGATGAAGCCAGTGTTGAGTCTGGAAGAGACTGTTTAACCAAGATGTGGTGTGAAGGAAGAGAATTATTAACCTTGGGCCAGGAAATAAAAAATTGATGAGGGTGGCAAGTGAGCAAGGAGATACTTAAAGAAAGTGATCAGGAATTTTTTAAAAAAACTTATTTTTTTTCCAAAAAAAATGCTGATTTATCAAAAGACAATTCCTAAACCAACACATTCTTATGAATTTCTGGAACATGAAAAATAACTGGGAAAAAAGTTTGGAAATTGAAATTGCTCATCCTTTTTTTATAATAAAGAATGGTTTAGATTTTTGAATTGGTGAAACATTGTACTGGTAAAAAACTTGGACCACTTTTCGAAGGTCAGAATCAAAACACTGTCTTTCAAGATGGTAACAAGCGTTTCAGTTGACCCAAACTCAGAGGTCTTGACTTCATGCAAAAAAAATTAGGGTCTGGTCTTGTTTGACAACTGTCAAACACTTGTTTGACACTGTCCCGCACGACATCCTTGTCTCTGAATTGGAGAGACATGGACTTGACGGATGGACCACTTGGTGGATGAGGAATTGGCTGGATGGTCGCACTCAAAGAGTTACAGTCAACAGCTCAATGTCCAAGTGGACACCAGTGACGAGTGGTGTTCCTCAGGGGTCAGTGTTGGGACTGATCCCGTTTAACATCTTCATTGGTGACATGGACAGTGGGATTGAGCACGCCCTCAGCAAGTTTGCTGATGACACCAAGCTGTGCCATGTGGTCGACACACGGGAGGGAAGGGATGCCATCCAGAGGGACCTGGACAGGCTTGAGAGCTGGGCCTGTGCAAACCACATGAAGTTCAACAAGGCCAAGGGCAAGGTCCTGCACGTGGGTCGGGACAACCCCAAGCACAAATACAGGCTGGGCGGAGAATGGATTGAGAGCAGCCCGGAGGAGAAGGACTTGGGCGTGATGGTTGACAAGCAACTCAAAATGAGCCGGCAGTGTGCGCTTGCAGCCCAGAAGGCCAACCGTATCCTGGGCTGCATCAAAAGCAGCGTGGCCAGCAGGTCGAGGGAGGTGATTCTGCCCCTCTACTCCACTCTTGTGAGACCCCACCTGGAGTACTGCATTCTCAGCTCTGGGGCCCCCAACATAAGAAGGACATGGAGCTGTTGGAACAAGTCCAGAGGAGGGCCATGAAGATGATCAGAGGGCTGGAGCACCTCTCCTATGAAGACAGGCTGAGAGAGTTGGGGCTCTTCAGCCTGGAGAAGGCTCCGGGGAGACCTCATAGCAGCCTTCCAGTACCTGAAGGGCCTACAGGAAAGCTGGAGAGGGACTTTTTACAAGGGCAAGTAGTGACAGGACAAGGGGTAATGGTTTTAAACTGAAAGAGGGGAGATTTAGATTAGATCTTAGGAAGAAATTCTTTCCTGTGAGGGTGGTGAGACACTGGCACAGGTTGCCCAGAGAAGCTGTGGCTGCCCCCTCCCTGGCAGTGTTCAAGGCCAGGTTGGATGGGGCTTTGAGCAACCTCGTCTAGTGGAAGGTGTCCCTGCCCATGGCAGGGGGGTTGGAACTAAATGATCCTTAAGGTCGCTTCCAACCCAAACCATTCTATGATTCTATGATTGTTTTTACTGCCATCAGTGACAGATCTCCCAGAGCCCCCTCTGAGGGAAGACTTTTGTTGTCACTGGAAGACCTGAACTGACAGTGCCGTGTTTGGGCAGTTGCACTCACATACATGCCAGGCTCTGGCAACAAGAAGCCACGTGAACCTACAAAACCCCACACCATGGGCCAGACCAATGGATTTCAAGCAATAAGCTGATGAGCACCCCAACATGTCCAGGAAAACCTAAACCTCAGTGACATGTCTCAGTGATTTCTCAATCTCCTGGTCCTACATGACCTCTCTTTGTAACATAACACCTCCGTTGTGTCCAAGTCCAAGGTCTAGGAGTCTCCTCCCCCCAAAAGGGATCATGACCCCCTTGTTCTATCCTATATGTCTCAGCCATTGTTTGGCGATGGGTAGAAAAGGCTGTAGGTACTGCTGGGCATGTTCCCAGGTTGTTGTGGGCCTTTCTGCATTGCAGGATAAAGTCTTCTCCAAGATGTGGTTGTCCCAAGCCAGATTCTGCAATGCAGAAGCACGTGATTTTGTGTCTGGTGGTAAACTGGAGAGAAAGGGTGGAAAATGTTTTCCTTTCCTCCATCCTCCCCAGTAAAATGCAGGCTAGCTGTAGTTCATTCTGTGACTACTACAGTTCTTGCTGTTTGAACTACTCAGCTGCTTTTGACCAGTTAGAAAACAAATAACCAACATCAGCACAAACAACACTCAACCACCTATTGCTTTCAGGAAGAGGAAGCCTGGAGCAGCCCTGGAGCAGCTACAGGAGCCAGCCTCCCCTTTTCAGCTCCAAGCCACACCAGGCTGGCCCAAGAGATACTCGCCCAGCTGCCACAGGGCAGTGCTGGAGCCGCTGACCAGTTACTGACCCAGTAGCAAATGATGTAGCTGTGTTTGATTTCTGTGTGAAAATGCTGATTTGTAACTGGTATTTTAATCCCTAGGAAACACAGCAAGTTGGTGTAATCTCTGTAGCCCTTGTCCGATATTTAATATAACAATATAATACTCAAGCTACTAATATATATCTAAAATACACTAATACTAAAAATACTAATACAACAATATAACTCAAACTATTTAACACACAGGCATGACTTACTATAATAGAGAAAACATGATTTGCAGCTGGTGAAAAACTTCACTGAGTAAAACTCATGTGAGCTCTGACCCTTTAGGACTTTTTGGGCAGTTACACATTATTTATAGAAATTATGATACATACTTTGAATTCTGTCTTTGGAAGTTAACCAGATCAGGCCAGTAGCACCATCACAACGTACAAACTTCCTTATCACACAGATAGGCACAAGGACTGTGGTTTATTGCATATATGATTCACCCGTCCCCAGCTGTAGCCCATGAATACAGAACATCAACACTGCACAACAGGAGAATTTAAATGCAGGGGAAGGACTCCAAACTAGGTGTGTGACAACTCATGGGGTATTTCATTGCCCAGAGAAATCACCATCACCTATAGGTACCTTTCCTGACCTTTTAGCTGGAAGAACCTGTGATCACCCACACCCCTCACAGGTTTCCAAGATAGGGCCCTCAATGATCTCTTGTACAAAGTATGCTTTGCTCTCATGAATTTTGGAGCTAACCTGATGTGCAGTAAGGCAATCAAGACTTAATTGCATTATTCATCTCAATATGTTCCTGTTGTATTCAGAGAACAGACTATGGGCCCTCCTGTGGCTAATTTAGCACCTGCAAATCCCCATCCTTAAAACCAAAGGCTGAATAACCTAGTGAATGAATTTGCAGGAACTACACACAGGCCAAATCATCATTCTTGCTAGGAAGACTTTTTTTTTTTCTTTAGAGACTTTGCACACACTTTCCTATCTCAAAAGGAGACCATCATGTCCTAGTTCTTCAAGACCAGGCTGTATCCCACGTATTTTTAATATGTATTTTTAATTCCTTTTGACAAAATCTGAGCAGAGTTTGAGGGAAAGGAACGTACCTGGAGGATCTGGGCCATCATCAGATTGGAGCTGTTAACAGGTACCTCCTCAGCTGCCATGGAGCATGCACAGGCTATTTAAGATAAAATAGTTAAGAAGTTCCTAATGAAGCCTTCTTCACCTAAGCCAACAGACTCTGCACTGATACATACGTAGACTGATCAAAAAGCCATTCTGCTGTTCCCACCACAAACACAGCAGCTTTTAGAAGTCTGAAATAAATAGTAAGCGCAGTAAAGTTGAAGACTTTTTGTCTACATTTGCAAGGTGCTATCTTCCCTAATTCAGATGATGCAACAGTGTTAGAATTGCCTGGTCTTATCAGCTGTGCTTATTCCTACTGTTTGCACCCTCTAAGATGCTTCAGAGTTTAGTAATCACTACTGCAGATAACCAAGCCTCAACAGCAATTTGCATGTTTACCCTGCCCCCTCCATATTTTGCCTCAAATTATGAATTTCAGCATCTGGAAGACAGTGGTAATAGGACTCCATACCTTAAGTCACATAACCATAACATACGCTTATGCTGCTTTCTTGGCACAGTAGTGAGACTGTTTTTCTTCAACTCTATAACCCAAGCTGGACACCTCTCTAAAATCTAATCTCTAAATTAAGATTTTTTTTTTTTTCAAAACCACTGAGTATGCATGACTGAATATTTGTTATGCAACCCTAACAACTACCCTTTTCAAGAAAGATTCCTGCATAATGTGAATACAGAGAATCCAAGGCAAACATGACTTGATCTTAAAACTTTAATAGTAAAAAAAGTGTAAAACCAAACACACCGATGAAAACTTATCAGTAAGAATGAGAATTTAAGTGTTCAAATTCAGAATAGTGCAAATTTTCTTCACTCTCCTCCTGCCTCTTCCAAACTTAAATCACTTTGGTTAAGATGCTCAGAAGTATTGGCAAAAAATGAACTTTTGACTTACATTTTTGGCTGTATTATTTCTAACACATACAGATTTAGTTTCAGTATTTACAAATAAATCTTAAATACTTCTCTATGAATCAAAGAGCTGTACAGATCACTGTCACCTTTACTCACACCTTGTTTTCTAACATTTTGAAATTGGTTTCAAGATGATTACAAAACTGTCTCCCCAGCAGGTAGCATATGCTTCTTAAAACAGCTGAGCTGATCCAGTCCTGATCAGAGGACCTAGTTTCTTGAAGCAGTCCTATAAAATGTGATTATTCAGGTTTTAAACATTTGAGGAAGGATCTTATACAATGAAATTACTCTTGATTTACACCAAAGCAAGATTAGAACTGGGGTCCACTGTCATACAGGCTTTGTGCTAAACTTTTCCTGCTACAAAAAAGCACAAGCAGCAGTTATAGCATTCCCTTAGAAGAGTGAAAACAGCCAGAACACTGCTACCTTGCCTGAACATCTTTTTTGATGGGTCAGTCTTTAACCGATGCCTCTAACTATATCTGAAGCCATGTAAGATTGCAAATGAACACAAAAAAAATGCATAATACAAAAAGGCAAATCCATAGAAGTTTACAAGTACACTATAACCACAAAACTGGAGTATTTCTAAAAATTTGGGTTCAATGAAAGATACAACAAAACTAGCTTTACTAGTTAAATAAATTATTGCTCCATTTGACTCCATGCAGCATTGAAATGAACTCAGAACCCTTTTCTCTTTAATCTCTCATAAGAAGTGATCGATATTGAAGAGAACATGAGGCTCAGATTTACTGTACATTGCACTTCAACTTTAAGACCTAATACTTGCTATTTAGGTCTCCTGTGGTCTAAGCTATCAAATGAATACATTGTGCTCACCAGAACTAAGTATTAAGAAACACCAAATGTTTAATATAGTGACATAAGCACTTTTTTTCTTTTTTAAGAAGGCAATCACAGATTGCAAGTTCTATAGGGTTGTGAAAAAACAAGTAGTGATCTCTTTCAGAAACTGAACTGAGAAAACAAGCTGTTCGCTATTCTTCACATATGGTTTAAATCACATCTTAGGCTCGCTTCTGTTTCCAGTCATTACAGTCAAAACCCTGACTCAAACAGAAGCAAGATCAAGGACACCTCTAGGAGGAAACTACAGATCTGAAGAGTTGGGGGCACATACTCGATGGCCACGCAATGGCCTGCAATGCATGCTTTTCCTGTGACACCAGACATTTAAGATAACTAAGACCTCCTTCAGTGAGATACTGAAGCATACATCTAGTATTAAGCAGGAGTACTCACACACATTTAAATTTCTTATTGAATTGGAGCTGGAACTTGATTCTTGCAAATCTGACTGCCAGCTTCAGAAGTAATGAAATTTCCAGTCAGAATTTCCTGATGAAGTTCACGTTAGAACAAGATTGTCTCCACTGTTCACCTACTGTACTGAAGTAATTTAGAAATTCCAAACTAAGTGACTTCCAACCTTTTGTCCCTCCAACCCTCTCCACCGTCAAAGACAGAAACTTAATGCAGCATTACAAGTAAGGGCATGATTCCTTCATAAGACTCCTAAAAGCATTAGCGCAATGCCTTTAATCTGGTTTGATCGCTCTTATTTTTAAATAACCCTATTTTTAAAGATCTGGATAAATACTATTCCTATTAAACCATACTTCATCATTGTTAAGCACCATGGATCTACTTCCTTTGGGCACTGATACAAGAGCTTGTAATTAAATTTCAGTTTCAAGGCTTTAAAATACGGCAGCTGCTTCAGTAACTCACACTGGAATCTAATACTTGGAAAACTGCCACTTAGCCTGAACAGTTGTATGCAACTTGGTGTTAAACTCTTCCAGAGAACAGCCGTACGCAAATGCTTATGCAGTAAATCAGGGTAAGATTTCAAGATAAGCAGTTAATTTCACTTGGCTATTCTACGAGTGGATTAATATTTTTTTTTTTCCACAAGTCATTTGTGCAGTGAGCCCATAAAGAGATTATTTTCTCTAAATAATCTTCAATTTAAAACAGGAACACATCTTTGTAATGTTGCTTTCACACTGGCACCGTGCTCTCTTCTTCAAAGATTTAGTCATTGTGTGGTTTCTCTGGAATACCCTGTGGATAAAGGACAAACACATGTTATATTTTAATGCCATCTCATACATGACTATATTATGCAGTATTTTCAATGATTAAATAGTCAACGAGCTTCAGTTAGGCTGACAATGACCTAGTAGACATGGCTTCTTATAAAAAGCTCAAAGATGTGCTCCTTAACTGTGGACAAAAAAGTCACTATGGGTCTGTGCTGCCTCAATTAGGGTATTTGATAAATCCATCTACCAATCACACTGCTTTTTATAAGACTTTGTGAGCTTTCCTCCCTATCTCAGTTTATTTCTTAGCAGAAGGTACACAGTGCTTCACTTAATGGGCATTAATTCAGTTTTTTTAACAGCCCTCTTTCAAACTGTCTTCAAGCATAAGTTATTTTCCAGTCAAAGCCTGGTATCAGACAGACTTACTCATTTCCTCCTAAGTCATTTTTCTAGTATGAAACCCTATACTAAGTCAGAGTAATAAATTTAACCAACTTTTCTTTATAACAAAGCTTGTACTATGTCCTTCTCATTCTAGAGCCAAAATGCCGATGTATTTGCAAGTCCTGAATGCGTTCACAGTTCTGCAGCCTCAAGCGGTAGCAAACAATTGGTATTTGTGAGGTCCAAGTTCTGAATACTGCCCTGGTTTGCCAGATGTTGAGAATGGCGGTTACAACTCAAAATGAAGTGTCGCCATGCATTTAACCCAGCTGATGAGCACTGACTGAGCAACTTTAGGTGTCGTAACAAGCAGCAAGAGCTGATGGCAGCAGCAGCACCTTCAGCATTTCTTCTGAAATCAAGCTATTAAAAGAAAATGTTGGGTTTTGTCCCCAGGCTGATAGCAAAAATAACCCCAACAAACAAACAAAACCCAAACCCCTCTGCTAACAGGTTTGCTTAAAGGTAACACTGCACTTGGTTACTGCATGTAAGCTCACTTGAAATCCAGTGACTGAAAAGCAGCAAGCACCTCCCAGTTAATGTTTCTCAGGATGGGAGGGGATGTCTCAGAGACACTTCTCATTCTATTTCTTCCGATTTCTTTTCTAACTGCAAAAGCTAGGCAGGGGCTGAGGAAGAAGCAAGGCAACTTTACTCCACTAGAGTATTTTCCACAGGTGCCTCCTTCTACACGAGACATGCCCAGAAAATATCTACTGTTTGATCTGCAACTGTCATATGCAGCCAAACATCTCAGGGACCACAGGAAAATATAGCTACAAAAATAACAGTTTTCTTCAGGTTTAGTTTAAAAAAACCGCAATATTCCACCTTCTTGCCACATTCACCATGGCTGACAAAACAGATAGATCCTTTTGAGTCATCTCTATAGAAGAAAAACCTAATAGGCCAAATGTTACCATTCTGGTTTAGAAGTGGAATTCTTCGAATTTCCAGCACTGAATGCTTCAGTGACTTGCAGAAGTGTTCCCATGAAAATGCTGGGCTTCTCCAAGTTTTTCCAGACTAAGCAATTGTAATGTAAAACACATGAGAAGATACTTCTAGATAACCAGAATAGAATGCTTTGCCTTGTCAACTTCCCTCTTTCTTTGTAAGGAAGATGACAAGATTGACAGGAATGTTACAGGCAGGAGCCAGTCTCATTTTAACCACATTCAGGTGAGATGCCAGGTGAAAAGAAAAGTCAAAGGAAAAAAAGAAAGAGTCCCATGTGCCTAAATTTATTTTACCTCTTTCTTTAAGGCTCCCTTCCTTTGCTTTCTAACACAAGGAGCACAGCAACTGGAAGTACTGCATATGCCAATGTAAAATACAGAACTGTAGCATATAACGGGCTGTAATTATATTCTGAGACTCTGCTTGCAACAGCAAAGCTTAAATAAAACTATATTAATTTTTTTCACTTGATGTGAGTGGCAAATTTAAAAAGAGACATTATACCCTCTTTCCCCTATACATGTAGTCCTGGGAAAAAACACATGCGGATAGTATGCACCACTGAGATGTGAAGGGGGAGTAGTGAGCTTGTATTTTAAAGAACCTCAGAGCAAACCAGAATTGACTGTGAGGTTAAGATTGTGACCATGGTCCCAGGAAATCTGTGACTTGGTATCAAGTCAGCATGAAAGAAAAACCTCAAGAACAGGAGCAGATTTGCCCCTTTTTTTTTTTTTTAACAGCCTTTTCTACAAGAGGTTACTGTTAACTTAGTGTAACTGAGAATCAACACTGAAGAAACTGATCTTTAATGTTAGCCAGTGGTGGTGAAGCAACATGGCTCTCTTCCCCAGCTTGTCTGAAAGCCTGTCAATCTGCAGCATCAAGTTCAGACTACCCACATTACAAGTACATTAGCATCCACCCACTGGGTTAGCAAGGCCAGGCAGAAGAGACAGAAAGCCTGTTCCAGGAAAGACTGCTAGCTTTAGACTAATCTTTTTACTCACTTGCGGTTCAGTCCCAAAAAGCAGGTCTCCCCCTTACTAAACAGTTCAGAGACTAATATTTCAGGAACTCCCAAGTCTACAAATGCCCTTCCTTCAGTAAAAATTAAAGGCACCTAAACCACAGCAGCCTTGGAGAAGGGAAATACTTGAAGGATGTTTTCCAGGATAAAGGATTTATGTAGCAAAGACAAGAGAAGTTAAATCAATACAGTATTAATTATTACTATCCATCACTGTCAGAACACTTTTCACAACCAAGCCTTAGACCGATGTGCAAGCATACAGCCAGGTTTACTCTCAAGTATGCTACGAGGAAATAATTACTTAAAAACCTAACAAATGAGATAGTAATTTATACTATATTATCGCATATATGGAGAACTTGAACTACATCTTGAGTGACCAGAAGCAATATATTTGATTCTAGAGTGGTGGAATTTAATTCTATACAGGGACACATCCTTTCATCTATATAACAAAAATGCTTTGCTGCATAAACAGAGAAAGCCCATCTGTGTCTCAGTTTTCTAGGTGTTAATTCAAAGTACTGACAGAGCAGGAGTGATTAAAGTTCTCACCAGAAGTGGCGTACTGATTCCAGCCTTATTTAGACTGTTGCTGGAAAAAGTTAAATACAGAAGATACTCAAACATTTACTGAGACAACTCCCACTCTACTGGCAACACAGGTTGTACACTTACAGTTCAGTTCTTGGGAACATATCTATTAATCTCTGTCAGTTTGTGAGTCATACCCTTAAAGGCATAGTTTGTTCTTGGACTAACAACAATGGAAGGTATTTGGATTGTAAAATGAAATGCTAATTATACAGTAATTACCATAGCCAGTTGGCGTCCTATGTTTCCTACAGTCACACCTCCTGAGAAAAATATACATGGAAGCCAAGAACGGATGTAAAGAAAATCTGGGGATGTATACCTAGTAAACAAAAGAAAGTAAGTTAGAGACAAGTTATTATCAACACCTTACACACTGTTAACATGAGGCTACAGAATTGTCTCCCTGGGCCCAAACAAAAAAACAGTAACATAGGAGAAGAAATAGGGAGACCAAATAAGCCTGTTAACTTAATAAGGTTCTAAAACCCAATGTCCTAGCCAGCAAACTTTAGAAATTCTCTTTCCTGAGAGCCAGTTAATGACATATCAAGCCAGCAGAAGTTCAGTTTGTTGAGCTGTTACCGTTTCAAGATACATCCCAATTTGTCTGCTCTCCACCCCCAGTTCTTAATCTGATCATTTGGAACAACTGGACAATTAGCTGCCTTAGACAAACAAAATGTTTTATCATAAGAACATGCTAAGTATGTCAATAACTAACTTCCAGTGCATGTGCACCCCTTTTTTTAGTTAAGACAAGAAGAGTTGAAATAGTGTTTTAAAAGCAGAACTTACTGATAAACACCGTTATATACAAGAAACTGGGTTATCAGAGTTGCTACAAAGGCTATTGTAATTCCAAGTCCGAGACCACTTCTTGAACGATCAAATGTCCACCAAAGACCCAGTGATAAGGCTGCTAGAGTCAGGGACAGCTGGACGTTGTTTGCAAAATCTAATTTCTGGAAAAAGATGTTAAGGACAACCCTTTTAAGTCTGCAGACATCCTGCTAATGAAACTGAACAAGGGAGAACTCAAACTGAAAGTGAGCATGATTCTGTATCTCTAAATACAATACATTAAGGATCTGGTTTTCAGACCTGCCGAGCAATCATAGCTCTTGCTGACTTCAACTGGAGTGTGCGTGCAAAGGCAACATCAATTTTTGTCACATGGAGCATCTAAAGAATATACTACATTGTAATATATTTAACTTTTACGGATTTTTGTCTGTTAACCCAGTTATCCCTGCTGATTTAGGTTTTCTGCTCAAACCATCATTATTCAACACAAAGAACACTCTTACTGAACAGTTCAGTGTACCTCACTAGTTAATTGTGTTAAGTACTAGATGTAGACAACATACAGATTAAAATAACACAACTTATACTGTTATACTTGCAGTTAAACCTGACATACTATGATGCCTATCCCTCCCCAATCCCAGAACCCTCCCACAACTACTTTTAAGTGATCTGTGTTATCTAAAAGTAACTACTGCAGTATACTGCAGGTCTCATAGAAGTTTACGTCTCTGCCAGTAGCACCATCCTTACCTTTGTAATTCTCCCAGACCCAAATGGGAGAGAGTGTTTCATGACACCAGACTAAGCACATCGAGTAACATGTAAACTAGTTCAAGGATACAGCACTTGCATGATTAATGCCAACAAAAACTGCTATACATCGCATTACGCTGGCCCACTCTCTCTTGAATTTGTGTGGTTCCCCAAGGTGGCTGTCAATGCAGGGATACAGCAGGCCCACGACAGCTGCAAGAGAAGTAACACTACTTGTACTAACTGTTACACAATGATTACTTCAGTATTACTAAATAATCATTTAGCAAATAGGTGCTTGACAAAGTAGCAAGGTGCTCATCACACTACTGTAAGCTTGATGAAGACAAGACAATTATTACCCCCCTTTAGAAAAGAAAAAAAAAAACACTCTAACAAGCAATATTCTGTTTGAACTTTTAAAACAGATGTATATTGTAATGTTAAGGTATCTGACTTCAAGCTCCTTTTCTCCCGTAAGCATATTTCATTTGACATCCTGAGCAGATGCTCATTTTGTACCAATAAATAACAAAAAGGCTAATTATGGTGAGGAATGGAACATGTATTTATTGCTCATGTGCAGGGTGGAGAGCTTTATGAAGTTGACTCGTTAGCTGTGATTCAGGCCCTAAACTAAGTATTTGCCTGGACTCAGAAGTTTCTCAGCAGAGCTGTTTTCTCTCCTGATGGGCTGTAAGTCAGCTCATGCTGCCATCCAAATCAGATGAATTTTGATACCAAAGAAGCAGAGTTGAACTGAAAGAAGCACCTGCCATCAGTCATATTTATGTCAGGGAACAGTAACTACTCATACTATTAACCAAAGTTTTTATCCTCATATAGCATTTTCTGAGCCTTATCAGTCTGCAGATTGGTTGCAGAAGAAAAACATCAGCTAGTGTTAGCTCAGCTGCTAGCACAAACACTACGTAAGTTTCATTCTTTTAAGCCTTGCAACTCCATGGTTGCCACCAGCCCCAGGGTTAGACCTGCTGCTTTAACATGTATGTTTGTGTCCTTTCCTACCCTCTTTTTTCCCCTGCCTTAAACTCACAGGAAGGGTAACTTCTACATTAAGAAGGCTGCAAGACATACCATTCTAAGAAAAACATGTAATCTGACGCTGAAACAGTTTCATTATTCTGATGCCAGTTACCAGGACTTTTACCTTACGGTAACATCTAAATGTCAAAGTTCAATCCAACCACGACAGGACTATGAGAACTCTCATTGGAGCGTATCTCGTGGCAATCTCTTACTACAGTTTATTATCCATTCAAGTTCATGGTTTATCATTCATGCTCACTCCCTTACTATGCGGTACAAATAGCATGACACTATAACTGCATTAAAAAAAAAAAGACATGGAAGAGTTGTTTGAGTACTGTGAATGAAAATTAAAAAAAGTATACTATGGTGGGCTTATTTCCTAAGATTTAACGCCTTTTTAATCCCCCAACCCTTCCTCAAGGTCTTATTTTGTTTTGACGGGGACAGGAGGGCGTTGTTACCGCTGGCGCACCGGGCAGGCCCCGCTCCTGCGGTATTTCGGGAGCGGCTCTGGAGGGGTCCCGGGCGGGGGGCGGCGGGCAAAGGGCGGCCACGTGACTTCCTTGTTTTCGGCCCCGCCCGTGGCCAGTTCGCGCCGGCAGCCAATGGCGAGCGCCGCCCGCCACTCACCAGTTCGCCGGCAGCCAATGGCGGGCGAGGGGCGGGGACGCGCGGCGGCCAACACCCCCCGACCCCCACTCGTGCCCCGCCGTGGGGAGCCCGCACCGACCCGACACCGTCACCGCGGTGACACGGCTGCAGCGGCGCGTTTCCACGCCCGCCCCCGCGCTGGAGCAGCTCACTAGCACCTGAGGTGCAGAAAGACATTTACACACATTCAGAGTGCAGCAGCTCAAAACAAAGCCTGCGGCCACGCGTGGGTGGCTCTTGCGCGTGTGGGTAAAGCCGGAGTGGGCACGCGTCCTTGTAAAAGCCAGAGTTCACAGCACCTACTCCAGGTGATGGAAACACTGAGCTCCCACACGCACAAATTCAGCCCCACCGCCTCTCACCCCCACGGGGGGATGGGGAAAAAAAATCACTCGTGGGGGTGAGGAACTCACCTGCTGCTGTCCCGCAGCACGGGGGCACCCACCAGGCAGAGGAGAAGAGAGTGGAAATCACTTCGTCGGGGAACAGAGTCACGTTTCTCTGGATCTGCAGCAAGTTGAGCACCAGGGCCATGAAAGCACCCACGACGAAGAGGACCACGCTCCGCTGCACCAGGTGCTGACTCAAGTTCAAGGTGCTGCTGCTGCTGCTGCCACCGGAGGTGCCGCTGGCCCTGGAGGTGCCGGGGCTGCGTGCTCCGTGACCCACCAGCGCCAGCGAGGGGCTGGACACGGAGGAGCTCAGCATCTCGCCCACCTTGGCGGCCAGCCCGGCGGCCGTGCCCCCCAGCCGGGTTCTGTGCCTTCCCCTGGCCGTGCAGGAACAGCTCCAGCCGCAGTTCTCCAACCTGGGCATTGGCTTCACCGCGCTCCTGAAACACACGCGCCGGGACAGCCCGTTAAAGCCCCCGACAACGGGGCACACAACGCCCTGGCACACCCCGCCGCCTCCTCCGGCGTCAGCCAGGCTCCGCAGGCACCGGGCGAACGGCTCGGAGCCCGACGGGCCGCGGGGAGACCGGACCCACCTCAGCATCCGCAGGGCCAGGGGCTGCGCCGCCTCAGCCCGGCATCGGCGGGGTCCCCGGCCCTGGTGACCCGAGCGGCTCGGCCCCAGGGGAGGGACACGGATAGGGACCCCCAGCCCCCTCAGACCCGCGCAGCCCCTTCTCCCTCGGGGACAGGATTCGCTTCCCGGCTCGGGGGCGTAAAACCGCCCCCCTCCCCGGCCCGACCCTCTCACCTCAGGGGGCTGCGCCCACCGCCTCGGCCCGTGTGGGAGGGCCAACAGCCGCCGCTCTGCCCCTTCCCTCCCGGCTCGCCGCCGCCAGCCCGCGCCCCGTGTAAGGTTTATAAGCCCCCGGCCGCCGTGTCACGTTACCCGCCGCTGACCTACCCGCGGCCGCAGGCAGCGACGGGCCCGCCGCTCCGCCAGCCCTCCCCTCCCCTCGGGCCGGGCCGCGCCGGGCGGGGGCGGGGCCGGGCGCGAGCGCCGAGCGCGGGAGCCGCAGCGCCAGCCCCCGGCGCACCGCGTCCAGTCGGGTGAGGCGGCGCAGCCAATGGCGGCCGGGCGGCTGATATGACGTGCGGGACACACCACCCGCCTTCCCCCCGCGCGCCCCGCGCCGGGCCGCGGCCAATGGCGGGTGGGGCGGGAGCGCGCGGGGGGCGCGCGGCGCCCCGGGGCGGGACGGGACGGGCGCGCGACGCCGCCGCCTCGGCTCCCTCAGCGCTCCCCGGGCGAGGGCGGTAACGGCAGCGGGGAGAGCCCGGGGCCGCGCTGTCCCGCCAGCCCAGCCCGGGTGGTGGTGGTGGTAGTGGTGGAGATACTGGTGGTGGTGGTGATGGGGCCGGTGGAGATAATGGTGATGGTGAAGGTGGTGGACATACTGGTGGTGGTGATGGGGGCGGTGGAGATGATGGTGGTGGTGAAAGTGGTGGAGATACTGGTGGTGGTGGTGAAGGTGGTGGTGGTGGAGATACTGGTGGTGGTGGTGAAGGTGGTGGTGGTGGAGATACTGGTGGTGGTCGTGATGGTGGTGATGGAGATACTGCTGTTGGTGGTGGTGGTGGTGGAGATAACTGGTGGTGGTGAAGGTGGCCTCCGCAGCCCAGCCCTCACCTGCTCTCCCAGCCCACCATCGTGGATTGTTGCCTTGGGAGATGGGAGTTAGTCATGGGGATGGTTGAAGGTGTCTGCTGTGGCGTATCCCGAAGATGAAGGGATCGGTAATCCTGGCTGTTGTCATTGTAAATTGATGGCTTAAGGAGATCCCACCAAACCCAGGGCTGTGTAAGAAGATCGTGCCAAACCCAGGCACTGCGTCAGCAGCCAGCCATGGGGTGGCTGGCAGAGCCCAGACTCCTGACTGTTGCTGTTGGTGCTGACAACCTGAGCAGCTGCTCTGCCAGCACTGGCAAAGCCTGGGTTGTGATGCACCCAGCTTAGTGCAGTGTCATAAAAATACAGTTAAATGCAAGTTCACCCTCTGGATTCTGCAAGGGCCCGGAAATCGTCCCAGCAGAAATGGTTAATGGTGTGTGCTATACATCATGTTAGAGTTTAGCACCAACAGTTGTCTACAGAGCAGGACTCCGCTGCTAGGCTGCTTTTTTAAGATGCTGGTTCTCCAGGACACACCAGAGGCTACTGTGTCAATAGCAGGAATAACTGGATTTCTTGTTTATTTAGCTGGCCTCACTGGAGCCAGCAGGTCTTCTTTTTCACATGAGGTGCCCTCTTTACAGTTGGAAAGAATAGAGGACCCAATGGCTTCCCAAGCGATGTCACTGAGGATTAAAGAGTAGTTGCTAGCCATGCCCATGACAGGCAAAACAATGGTCCAAGTTCTTGGACCATTTGTGTTCAGTGATGGTTCAATGATGATTCCAGTTGTCTTTCATCGATATGTTAAATGTAACAAATAAAAAATATGGAATCCATTAAAGATACAAAAAGAGGCAGGTCCTCTGTACATGGTAAAGAGTAAAATTCAGCTGGGATATGGTTATCCCTTCTGATCTTTGCTCAGTTCTAGCTGGGATGCAAAGAGTTTGGATAGCTGAGCCTGCTCACCAATGGACCTTTGGACGAGGTACTTGACTCTCTTGGTGATGGCCAAATTGTTAGTGCCACTGTTGCAAGTGACAGAAGAGCCCAATATTTTTCTCTTCATACTGACTAGCTTGGGATCAGCCCAGTCCTGCCTCACAGACTTCACTGCTCCACCACTGTATACATGTCCTCTGTACATGGGATTGTAAATATTCAGTTTCCATTGCTGTTCTATCTCAATAGTGTACTGAAACAGCTTTTGGTTTTAGTCTCATACGCTAAAATTGTTTGGATTCTTCTGTCAGATTTTTTTAAGACGTCATCTATTTCCCTTTCTTAATTTCTTGTTCTGACCCAATGGACCCGCACTGTAAGTCTGAGTTAACTATTTTCAGAGAAAACTGTTGTAATACATTGTCAGCATTTTATGGGTTCCTCTGCAGGAACATCTGATTCGTTCAGGAAATCACATGCAGACATAACACTTCCCTTCATGGCAACTGTGTATGGGTTTTGAATTGGCACAGGCAATTTATCTGTATCCCAGGACCGCTAAGCAATACCTTCGGCAGCACTAAATAAGGGCTAGAACTCATTCCCTGCGGAAGTTTCTTTCTTGTTGAATCACTTCAAGATTTATCAACAGGATTGCGGATCTGAGATAAAACGACCCATCTCTGTAAGAAATCTCTGTCTGGAGTTGACCTATGGGAAACAAATACAATTCATCCTTGCTTGTGCTACACCTCTATTTGGAAAGATATCTTTTGGTAAAAAATTCTTTTTCCCTGAGTCTTACCCATATTCTCAGTGTCTGGGCAGAGTTCACATTCCCTTGTGCTGCATCTGCTGGTTTTCTCTCCTGAAAGAACACCTTAAGCATTAGTTTTATCCCATGTTTTTCCATTCCTCATGGGTATGTCTCCTTTGCTACTTCCTGCAGCATCTTTTTATGACTTCTTTTTTTTTCATATTCATAATATCATGTGGTGGTGCCCTTCTTTCTTCCCGGCTTCTTTCAGACAGCAGAGGCCAACTTCTGAGACGATAAAACTTGCTGCAGCTTCGCTAAAAACAGTGGAAGCAATACGACCGTGTACTAGTTGAGAAACTGGCCCTACACTTGTTTCTCTTGAAGTTACCTGCTTAGAATAAAGGTTAAATGCCCCTTTATGTTCTGTTGCTTTACAGTCATATTGCTTTACATTTCGTTTTAGAATCCTAAAAAGGGTTAGGCCTCTGCATGCTTTGATTAATGCTTGAAATTTTAGCTTAACAGTTATTTCTGGAAAGAAGCGCTCACGTATCTGTAAGATTAATGACATCGTTATTTTTATGTCATTCCTTAGCAAAGACAGCAGAATCTGGAAGTACTCAACATCATTACTTTTTACATAAATAAATAATTTCACCTGTTCTTTCATGATTTCTGTATTAATCTCTGTGATATTCTGGAATCTGACAAAGTGCTTGTCTCACAGACTGTTTCATGGGCCTCTTAGGCAGGAAACCGAGGACACTGGACATTTTATTTTTCGCCCTCCGTGAACGAGATCAAAAAATGAACTGGCTGCTGATACAATCTCCAAAGGCAGTGGTAGACAATCACAGAGCAAGACCTGTATCACACCTAAAGGTGCTCTCCCTCTGCTTCACTGGAGGCTTTTTGGAATTTATTCACCTTCAAGACTTTCTCCTACAGACACAGGGAATAGAAAGCTTCCCAGTCATAAACTAAGCCTTAATCTCCTGTGTCTCTATAAAAGGATTTAGTGACATGCATTGTTTGATTCCTGATGCCAACCTTATGTATAAGAGTTCAAAAAATCTATTGACACCAGCAGCAGTTTATCAGTCTGAGTTCTTTGCTTTAGCAGCGATCTCCAGTGCAGTTGTGTGAATTCTCAGGAATCTGCAGCGAAGCCTGCAGACCGCGCGGTGCCTTCTCAGCGGTCAGCGTACCTCGCTAATAAACGGCGTATGCTGAGTTCTGTGCCTTAGGTTTGTGAAATTGCCCAAGTCCCAGAGCAGGATGTCGTTAAAAGCTAAAAGGAGAAGGACGGGGAGTGATTACATGGTACAATAAGCAGTATGCGAAACCTACAGACTCTGAACAAGACAAACCCTAGCCGGAACACTCCAGGCGTGTAAAACAAAGGGGTAAAACAAGATGTATTGGTGGTTAGTATGTAATAACGTGAGTCATCCACAGTGAGCAGAACTTAAAAACTTGGCTGCTTTTACATAATCTGAGGGTGAGAAGCTATAGTTGGAGTCTGAGCATGGAAATCAAACCCTAAGATACCCTAACAAAGCTCTGTCTCTGTGTAGTTAATAATATCATAGTGGGCATATGACAAATGTTAATTGAAGCTTTTTTATTTAGTTGCCGACATGTCTCTAGCTGCTTTTTTTTTACCAGAACAAAAGAGAAGGAACAATTATATGTAGGCTGCAGTCTTCAAGTGTCTATAAATTAATGTAACAACTATCATATAATTAGCTAATCAGCATCCCACGTGCAGCTGTGGGTACTGACTCACTGTCAGTGAACCTCTGTCCTGACACAAACACGACGTCTTTGTCTCGATTTCAACTTCATTCATTGCTGTCGTTCTGCACATTTATGTAGCAGCGAGTTCAATGAGTTCATACTTCATAATCAAGATGGTGATTTGCTCTCAACTTCATTGTGAAAAAATACTATTTGCTGGTTATATTGTTGAAAAAAATACTACTTTGATATTAGTAGGTTTTTGAGGCTGATATGAGCAGTGTTGCTGAGGCAAGCTGTTCTCTACAGGTATGGCTAAAAATTGTTGGAATTCTGGTCTTGTTATATTTACTTGTATACATTTATTTGTACTAGCTCCAGATCTTTAAAGATTCTAATTGGAAGCGGTATTTCCATCCTTTTTTTCGCCTTAGCTGTGACCTAACAAGCAGGGCAGTATAAGGAGCGGGTTTTATTGAAAGTGAAATTATTGGCTATAATGCCTTTGTAAATGAGGAGCTAGTCAATCGTCATATGAGGGGATGGCCAGTTCCTTATCATAGTACTCTAAGTCACGATAGTCTAAAGAATAGGTGAAATAAACAGATGTATTGTCATTAAAAAACCCCAGAAGGAACATTGTTTTATATGCATTTATTTATTGATGGAAACTTTACTTGCATGAAGAAGAAAACTAAGTGCATTTCTACCACCGATCCTTGTACAACATCAAGTTTAGTAAAAGGGCTCTTCCAAGGTGCATGTGCAAGCATGTCCGTGGCTGATTGTGATCTCATGTATTTTTCACTTGTTTGGTGACTTGGGACTCGGTCATTCCCGTGTAGGATAAAAAAGACATTTCCTCATGAATTGCAACGTGAACTAAATTCCCCTTACAGCCCTCTGCTCGTGGTTCACAATTCCAGCGCTTTTTGTCCTCTCATGATGGCAACCTTCCCACTTACTCTTGTCATATGTGCCCGAGGAAGATGCTTCTGGAATTCATATGCTAGCTTGTAGTGTTAACCATGAAGCCTCTGCAAAGGAATTACTCCCCCAGTACATGCTTAAAACTTTAGATTTCATCATGCTACAGTGTGGGAGATGTGTAGTGACACTCTACACTATTCAGCTTGGAACGAGTAGTTACACAGGAGAGGAAGGAACTTCCCAGCATCCTCATTTTCCAAACTCTTCTTGCTGTGTCAGGTACAAGGGCTGTTCCCACCTAGGAGAGCTAGCTGCAGCCTCAGTGAGATAGCCAAGGTCTAAAGCAGATCAGCAATTCTCTGCTCTGCCCCTCCCTTCCCTGTCCTTACTGCAGCAACAACTATACATAGCAGAGCTGTGGCTACCATCGACAGACTCCATATCGCACACTCTGATTATATCTGTACGTCTTCATGTCCCTTAAACACTGAAGCACAGTGGCTGAGAGCTTTAGAGCCATTGCTGTTGTATGGGAAACACTTTGTTCCAGAGCTTGTCACATAGGACGATTCTGCCCAATTCACATGGCTTTTTTAAAAAAAAGTACTTTAAGACATCTATAGCTCATGTTCCAGGACAACGTTATGACTGCGTGAAAGAGGTCAGAGGAGGTGCCTGAATCCTGCCAGTGCCTCTTCCAGGCTGCCATCTTCAGAGCGTGAATATGTAGAGCTAATCTCACCATGATTTTTTCTTCCATCACGCTGTAGAGCCATATACTCAGAGAACAGTCTTGGTTTTGAACAGGACACTGGGAAAAGCTTTCCAGAGTAAAGCTCCCAATGCAACGAGAAAGACCAATGCAGAGGAAAAAAACATTGGAGAGAGAACGTATGCACTAGTGCACGATGTGGTATGAAAGCGTGGCTTCCATATTGCATCATGATTAGTGCTGTAAACATTGCCACTTTTCATGCGAAACCGTAAGATTCCCATTTCAGTGATTACATCAGTACTCTTAAACACAACTCACTATACCTAGGTGGTAAGAATTGCTGTTAGGTATGTTTTCAGATTGCCAGCCCGCACTTTAAGTTAAAAACGTGCAGCATACGGGAAGCCTACAACTTTGCCCGGAGCAATACTTCAGAAACAGCTGAAGCTAGGTTGTGCTGAAAAATGTATTTACTTAAAGCCAAACCGTTCAGCTTTTGCTCATAAAAGGACACACTTTTCTTGTAATAATGAGATCAGGCCACTTGCATTCAAACTCAAAGGACATTATTATGTGCTAAATTGTACTAGCTATATGCTAACGTAACTCTTGCTATCACTGTAATGCAGGATTGGACCTTATACAACAGCTACAAATATGCCACAGTAAATTTTACTGTCTTTACAGATGCTAACAGGTTAGCCTTAAATCAAATACTAGGTTAGAATTCTGCAGATTTCATCTTGTTAATGTTCTGAGCTGCACACTGCCAGCTTCACTTGCTTACTCAGGCTTATTTTAGGATGTTGCTTATGCGAAATGCTGAAGGACCTCAAAACACATAGGAGAACAATGTGCACGGTTCAGGAACGTGCACTGTGCCCACCCAGTTTAACGCACGTAATGGAGGTGCCGAAGTTAGAAGCTGTTTCTTCCAGTTGCCCTTGGAGAGAGCAGGGGGAAATGGTACCTCCGGAGGGCTGCTGAGACCCCCATTGGTCTGGACTGGCCTTGGGTGGTGCCTGTTCCTCTCCTCTGACTGCAGCGAAACTTCTGCTTGCTTTATTCAGAAGTAAGCAAAGCAGGATAGATTCAAGCTTTGAGGTCAGAGGGCAACTATACGTTTCTACCCTGTTATCATAAGGAATGGTTTATTGGTCCAGAACTCACCCAGGTTTCACTGTTTAGTCAGGTTTGTTTGTGCACTGCCTCACAAGGTCAGGCGTTCGTGTCTCTCGTAAAGATGAGATCGGTGCCTTCACGTCTATTGCAGAGGCTCAGAAACTGTGATTGCAAAAAGGCCTCATGGCAAACAGGCATTAACCTCTTGGGTGTTACTGGTTTCTTATGTCACGCATCCGGCAAGTGAGAAACAAACACAGGGAATAAAGACCCAAATACAAAATGCCTCAAGATATAATGGCTTTGTGTCCCATCTGAGAAGCTAAAAAGTCTCTGCATCCCATCTGAGAAGCTATGGGTCTTCTCATCATCCAACCTAGGCATCTGTTCCACTGAATATATATTTAATTTTCTTACATTCACTGGAGGAATCTCAGCTGGAAAAATCAGGCAGGCATCTATCCCCTACTTCTGGATCAGCAGCACAAAGATTTGCGGATATCAAAGAGAACTTGCCCCTATTTTTTAACATTTAAGAATCTGCTGGTTTTGCTGCTTTGTGGTTAGCTGGTTGCCTGTGTTTGCATGTGGAAATCTTTGTTCTTGTGCTGTGTTGCTTCTCTGGAATGCTATGAGCAGTTGTTTTTGTTTGTTCATACTCGGGTGGAGCTAACTGTCTAATTGGGTAAATATTTGCAATGTTATACTTGCATGCACAGAAGACAAAGAGGGCCGGATTCCTATTGCCATAAATGACCTTTTACACCAGCCCATCAATGTAAAGGCTTAAATAAAATTGATAACTGCAAGGCCACTTCTTATGGTCAGACCGTGTAAAGTGGATTTAGTATAAATAACTGTCATGTCCGTATTTATTTCTAATTACAGATGGACTATATTTTCCAGTTGTGAGGTCTTGTGATTACAACCATGAAGGGGGAAGCTGCATTATTCACTGACTTCATGTTCAAAAGTGCTTGACTTCCACTGGGACTTAGCCCTATTGAAGAACAAGGCATTCATTTACCAGCCTGTCTTTGGGCATCAAGGGTGAGTTTTCCACAGATGTAGAAATTTCCTAAGTGAACATTAATAGGTCCAAATGCCTGAAACTGTTTTGAAAATTGCAAGCTTGTGGTGCTCATGGAAGGTGTGTTTGTATATGTAATAAACACCTTCTATAAACCTTACCAGGTGACTGTTGCATGTGTTATCATTAGCTAAGCTACAAAGTACACTATAAAGATTTACACACATATGAACAGATTGTAATGAAGACTTATGGCTGAAGAGGCTGTTAATAGATAATTCAGCCTTTCTTTGTACAAAGGTTAATAAAAATGGTTATGACAAAAGAAAAACTGTTGAGGTGGTGTGTAGACATGACCCTAGTACAGCTTCTGTGTAGCTGTGGCTATGAAAGCCTGGAGTTTATCGTGAACTGATTTGTCCTGCCTAGTCTTGAAAGAATTGTGTAGTCTCATAGTGCTGTTGCTTCACATGTGCCTTAAGGGCATGAGTGTCTGTAGGTCTAAGAAAAAACTTTAATGTTTAAGAGTTTTGCTTTATTAACAGTTATTTGTCTTGTTTTAAATTCTCACTATATTTCTTCAAGGTTTGGCTATTTATTCTTGCCTTGAAAAAATAAATAAGAATAATTTAGATTTTCACTTCCACAGGGCCAAACTCTGATGCTCTTACACTGTCTGTTATCTTACTTTGCCATGAGTTCCACCGGGTTCATTGATACTAACTCTGGTGCAAAGTATCCCTCAGACTGAGTAAAACTTCCCAATCTGTTTTAAGCCTTTTATTACCGCAGTGTAGCCAGCCACTCCTCCACTCCTCCTCATCCTTTACTGCAGGTCCCAGGTTTTTGTCTGCCTTTACAATGTGTGTGTTGAAGCTCAGATTGTCTCTGAGCAAGCATTCATTGACTAGGTAGTCAGCCCTATCTCTGCTCCTGCACAGTTATTCCTGTTGCCAGTCCCCACAGTGTGCTCGCGGATCTCCCTCCGTAATCATTCTGTGAAGGTGGATGGGGACGTGAGCCAGGTAACTCAGACTGCCTTGCAGTTTTCAGCTGTATCCCTTCTCTGATCTAATTCACTTCTCATCCATCCCTACGAATGGCGTGATGAGTGAGAGCAAGCAGCTACAGAGGGATGGAGCCTGCTGAGGTCAGCTGTACCACCGCCTGTTTTGCCTTCCCTGCTTGGAAAGTGTGTCCCACACCAGTTCACCACAGAGCCATTTCACAAGGGTTGTGCTGAATAGTTTCCTATGAGCTCACGCCTGTCAAGTGATGGCAAACTGACTGTAACTTTTCTTGTTGTTGGGGTCTTTGTAAGCTTCTTTGTAGATTCTTGTAAGCTCATGTTGAGTGTTTCCCTCAGTTACATGTAACTGGAATTTACAAAAAAGCACGTATGATTCTGTGTTTCTCCTTGCTACCTTCATTCTGAAAACATCTTGAACTTTATTTGCTTAGTGACCTTTATTCAGTTGTAAAATCAGGTTAAAATTGTTCAGTGGCTTTGAAGGCATAGGATAAGTAGGAAACCTAATACTAGACAAGGCAGCAAGGCTGAATAGATCTTTTTTCATTCAGAAAACAGGCTAAAAATGGTACCACTTCACTTCCCCAACTCAATATTGGTTAACAAATGAAATATATAGAGACAGTCTTCCTTGTGATTTTGAGATTAGTATTACCAATCCTATTTCTCTACAGTGTTTTTCCTGCTTCTTGTGTGTAAACAATCTGTAGTAATAGTACAGTAGCACCTAATCCTCATCTTCTGGCAGCCACCCACGAAAATTAGTTCCTCCTTCAAGCCTTGCCTTTTTTTCTGGCTGCTGTGTTTAGTGATGCTGGTGATATGAGTGTGAGTAGCTTCGGACATTTCTTACTCTCCATCAGATCTTTATCCCACCATCACCATGTTTTCTGAATACTTCCATCTGGTTTTGCCTGAAGATTTGGACACAGCTTTTTAACCTGGATTATATGTGTCTTTCATTGACTTTACTATGAATGCTTATCTGAGTTGGGCAAGCAGAATTTGTCCTGGTTTTTGGTCTTGGAGTGTTACTGAAGACTCGTTTAAGTAGCAGAGAAGCTTTCATGAGTTTGGGGAAGGAATGTGTCCTTTTATGCTTCTACTCACCTACCTGGATCTGCTAAAGCCAAGTCTTGTCCATTCACAAGAGAAATTTCATCATGAATATCTGGTATTTGGATTGGCAGCCAGTCAGAAATGCCTAACTGCCCAATGACTTTCCCCACAAGCAAAAGTTAAAGTTAAAGTTGCACTTGAAATTTTTAAGCACATGTTTAAAGTCCACAACCTAATTTGCTGAGGGAGGTCATTGACATTTTGCTTTGTATTAGGTAATACCCTTTACCAATAAAAGTCAATGGAAAAGCAAAAACTTGGGTTTGTTTCCCAAAGATTCATTCATGAAAAATTCTCTTGAAAGAAAAAGGAAATTTACAATATTTTTTAAAGACTTATTGTATCTGGTATGAGTGTTTTAGTCTAGACTAACTGTATGTTTTACAGATAACTATGAATTCCACTGATGTTTGAAATAACAGTATAATAAATGCTGTAAGAATTATTGGTATGTCTTTAATGTTCCTGTCTGCATAACATATCTGGACTCCCTGCAGAAATAAAGCCTGCTGCTATTTCATGTTGAACATGAAGTATGTCCATCAGTATTTTTCCCAGGGGAACAGAAAGAACAAGGACTGTGAGAAAGTAGTTCAGCAAACACACTCCTCGTGAGGAGCAAACTTGCATAGTAGCTTGTCTGTAACTCTTCCCAAGCAGCGGAGTGTGTCATTGCTTTTGCAATAAACCATTCTTCAGGAACAGATACGAACCAGCTGAAAAACAATTGAAAACATAATTTTATGTAATACTGTCCATCAAACAATTAGTCTTTTTGAAAGGCTACTCTTCAAAAGACTGGCTGAAGTGCGATGGAGAAGAGAGAATATTTATGACCAGTGGAAGCACGGTTGGCCTTTTGCCCTAGAGAAATGGCTTGGTGAGAAGATCTTCTGCTAAAATCAAGCATGATTTGGACCTAGGCTTGAGGTAATGATGTTTAGCAAAACTGCTGCAAAGGCTTTTTTGCTTACTGCCCAGAGTGATACTGAATGAATGAATGCTCTAGGAGCCTGTTGTGCACCAACCCGCAGCTGCGTAGTTGATCAGTCCTACCTTTTGGGAAAAACTGAATTTGTACTGAGGTATGAAATGTTTAATTCACATCTCTTACAAAAATTTGTTCCCAATAGCTAAAATCCTGTTTGACTGGTCTCTTGCAGTTCCTTTACAGTTTATTGCGTAGTACATCAAGAGGGCAAACAAAGCTTTGTCCTCCCCTGGACAGCTATTAGGAACAGATCCGCTAACTCAGCTGCTCAGGAGGACAAAACCCAAAATTCGGTTCTTTGTTCCAAACTAATGCACATAAAACTTCTCTCCTTCCTAGTCCCATGGAGTAAGTATCAACACATAACTAAAGAACAACAGAAAATGCAGCAAACCTTAATACCTATGACTGGATTAGCTACCGTATCAGTGTTGCTAGTGTACTCTTCTGCTGGTAACCACAATTTTATTTTTTTTTCCCCCTTGTAACCACAATTTTATCTTTTTCTTTTTTTTCCCTCCAAACCCCCTGAGCCATAGCTGTTTCAAAATGATTTCCTATTTCCTTTCCTCATTTAGTCCATCTGATAATGCCACCAGACATTATTTTGTCTTCTGAGAAGACTGAAAAGGGGAGGATCCAAAGCTTGTTTAAATTCACTTTTCCCCGCTCACCCCTTCGTCTGTGTCAAGTTATGCTGGATATGCTGTTCCAAGAGACAGCTCAAGCTTCTTTATCTGTCTTAGTAGCACTGCTTTGCTTTTCAAATCAGCAAAAAAGAAGCCATGCCTTAAATAAGCCACTTCATTATCTTTTGTTTTGGATATTTTGTTTTTTTTTTTCCCTAAAAAAAAAAATTGTTTATCACTGATAATAATTAAAACATGTATTTTTCCTTGCAGATCATAAATTGAATGGACAGTTTGTAATCGTTTGTCTACTATTTCAATGTGGAAATCAATTCTCAGTTATCTACGCATGGCTTGTCTGGATTGCGGATTAACCAGGCTGGGGATGGCCTGACCTCAGTTTATTTACTGCGTGGAAAGTTGACTTTGGACCAGTTGGCTGTATTGATTGAAGCAGAGTGTTGCAGGAACATCTGTCAAATCCATGGCTCCCTCCAGTTCAGCAGCAGATTATCTGTGTCACAGCTGTGTGAAGGCCTCTCCAATAGCCTCTGCAGGCTCTGACGATGGTGTGCAGAACCAGCTGTCATGAGCAGGCTCCCAGAGAAGCACTGGAGAGAGCAAGGCAGAGATATAACACTTCTTTGTACTCCTACTTTGAATCAAGCTGGCCTTATTTATGCTCTGGGACCTATGGTGGCAGCCCCTCCGCTGTCTGAAGCTGAGAAGACTATCATCTTTGCTCCTTAAACTGCCAGCACAGGAGAGATTTCCAACTTTAAATAAACTAGTTAGTTACTAGTTAGTTTAATTGAGTTTGTACTAAATTGGAGTGGACTGAATACACTGTGCTTGTAGGCAAGGCTGCTGTTTCCAAAAACTGGTCATGGCTACAGCAAACTCTAGTTCCATGTGCTTCCCTGCTGGTGGCCCCAGCAAAATGGTTTTCCCCTTCACTTTCAGCAGCAAACATGGACTGCTTGACCATCATTTGTATTTACTTTAATCAGACGTGGTGAGTTTAGGCCTTAACGGAGGTCATCGGTTCAATTTTAAATGTTTAGGTGTTTAAATAATAGACTCCATATTAAAATGATATCAACTAAAAGGATCTAGTTTGTTTCATTTAATTGAAAAAATATAGATTTATATTTACCTTGCTATCTTTATCTTTTATTACTCCAAAGAGATTCTGAACAGGGATGCTATCTCACCTTTAACTGTGCTCTTGCAATCTTGTAATCAGTCAAACCAGTAATTTATGTTTCTGTTGAAAGCAGATGAGAAGTCATTAACTACTGTATTGCATCCGTGTCTTTGCAGGTCTTTCATTTTCAGGAAGTATCTGCACTAGCAGGTTTTTAAATTTCAGACTCTTCAGAGCTCCTGAGCTTCTACAGGAAAGCCAGTGCTCTCAGCACCATACAGGAGTGCCTGATGCCTTGCAGAGCTAAGTCCCAGGAGTTTGATCCTGCTACGCACATCCAAAAGTTGTTTATTTGTCCGTGTGTGCTTCTGGCAGTCAGTATTCCTAGATGACCTATTTTTGCAAGAATCAAATGCTTATGACAGCAGGAGGGTTCCACTGGTCCTTGCTGGGCTGATGTGCTGACACCATTGCAGTGAGAGTGCTCACGGTCAATGACACCGCAAATCCTGGCTAAGCAAACTCATTTCCCGCCGACTCTGCAGAAGCTCCTATATCAACCACTTACTAGTGGTGCATACTCAAGAGGATGGGCTCATACAGGTGTATTTTCTATTAACAGAACCAACTCCAAGGCTAACTAGCAAGCGTGGCCGGCGTAGTGGTGGCAGAGAGGAGCTGCTGTGCAGAGCACACTAATAAAGCACCAAGGACACCCTCCTTTTGTCCTATTAACCTGGTACTGAATCACATGTAACTCATGGTTTCCTCTGTAGTTTCATCTTACTCAGCTAAAAACGTTACGGGTGTGTCGGATCAGCAGAGGTCGGGTGAGACTGGATGGAAGGGGAGGAGTTGCTCTCATTTAGCTTTTTTTTTTCCAAAACAAAGTTGGTCACACCTCTAATAGCTAGACTCAGCTGTGTTTTCAGGTAGTCTTAATAACAGGTTGCTAGAGTGCTTAGCTTGTTCAATCCATTCAGTAATTAGAGCCAGCGCCGAAGTCATAAAATTGTGTGTGGCGTGAGGTCTTAATGAACGTAGTAATTTGGCTCCAAGTACAGCTCTGTACAGCTTCCTCATGTACGCCTTCCTCTTCGGTGGAACAAGGCAATTGTCAAATAAAGCAAGTTTATGTGGCAGCTGAGGACAGAAAATGAGCATTTAAGTGGCCATCAATAAGATCACTTCCGCCACGCAGGTTGAGGAAAGCAGAACTAACAATACTCAGGCTGGATTGGTTCTTTTTTAAAGTCTCAAACTGATGAGAACTTTGTGTTTTTATTCAATACTAAGGTTGATACCTCCAGCAACATCCACATGCTGAGGCAATGTTTTTAATGACTCAGGGAAAGAAGCTGTCTACTGAACCACCAATACCCAAAACTGGAGAACCTAAATGTTTTTTCAGAAATCTGAATATAATTAAGCATAGTCTTGTTCTTTTCATTAGGTGTGAAATAACCACAAATGATGAGACTCCACTTACACGACAGTAAAAAAAAATATTTGTTTTGGTTTTCTACCACAGAGTCTGAAATCCGCAACCTACAACAGTATGTTGTTTACAAAGACTGAGAAATGGATAAAACAAATAACTAGAAGAAAAGTATATATAAAATAACCATACTAAATATGAAGACAACATTTCTACTCATGAAGTTCCTAAACCAGAAGTTGGTAGAAGCTGGCAAAATATTCTGGAGGGCAAACCATGCAAGCCTGTGCTGTTCTTAACCCATTGGCCATTGCCAGGTACTGGGCTAGATAGACCTTTGATTTGATCTAGGGTGGCTGTCTTCTGCACTCAGCACGTTGCCCATCTGCTCTGAACACCACGAGCAGTTGCATCAGATTAGAATAACAGACAGTGGGTGTCCCAGACTGTCCCAAAAATATTTAATAAAAAAACACCAGGTTAACATTGTATGAGGACATGACTAATGCAAGAAGAACAGAGGGTGGAAATTCAAGGAAAGGCAAAAATGATTAGTAATAGACAATCTCTATTTCCCAAGATCTAGAATGTAGTAAGGAAGTTCCCCAGGGATCAATGCCATTTAGTTTCAAAAGTAGACTGAGCAGGAGGTTGGAAAATGCTGTAAAATAAATGTTCTCACATTTTTGTCTGTTGACCTACTAACCTTTTCTTTACAATGCCTGTTATAAGAAGTGCTTTGCAAATAATTAGGGTTTTTTTTGTTACAGCAGAAGTCGTTCTGCTCAGATGCCGACTTGTCTGTTTTCCAAGCAGAGATATGCCAGAACATCAGCACAGCCATAGCGATTACCCAGTATTTGCCGGCTTAAGTGTTGGCAGTAACTGCTGGCAAAAGGGAAACACCTTTTTTTTGGCTATGTAGGCTACTTTCATCATATCTACCAGATTGAGAGTAGCTATAGAGGTGTAGAACAGCTACAGAGACACAGAAAGAAGGACCCTGAGGCCTTCTGCTTAAACTCCAGTTCTACGCTTATGCCTCTGTTAATCTGGAGTAGATCCCATTACATTGATCTAATTCTCAACAAGTTTACCTGAAATTTAAGTGTTGGATGTACTAGAGAGTGGTGCTCTATTCTCTGATATGCTAAATGGATATTGCTATCTTAATTTTGGTGGAATCAGAACACTTTCCAGTAGACAAAGATAGGAAAACAGGAGCTGGATCCAGAACTTTTCACCTCCAAGTTATAAAAGTCACCAAGAAAGGTGTTCCATTGACTTGCCAATGATAAGTGTTATCACATTGAAGTGGCAGCTTTTACCATCACAGTGGCATCAGGCTGACTTACCTCTCCTTCCAGTTGGTGATTCCTTCTAGAAGAAGACTAAAGAAGCAAGCCAGGCAAGCTTTCCCTCTCTCTGGTGTGTGTATTACGTGGCTAGAGCACTGCAGTCACACTGCAGGTGCTGAATATAGTTATATGCACACAAAAAATAAGATCACAGCTGAACTCTGCTAACATGCTAACTCAAAACTGGCCTCCTGTTAATCTTTTATATAGCTTGGAAGAGCTGAGAAGGGCCATAAGCTTTATAGATACGACAAATTGCAAAACAGCTGGAAATAAACAGTGGAAAGGGAAGGACTTTGGTGCGATGTCCGTCTTTAATTGCAAGCAAAGCTAACTTGATGGCTCTGGTGCTGTCGTCGTTCTGCCTTATCTTTGATTAATGCATGTGGAACCTCGGGAGCCCTGGAATGCTGCTTTATACCGATTTCATAACTGCCTGGAGTTCCTTGTTAAGTAATGTGGCTGTGAGCAGTTACAAAACTGTTCTGCTTCTCTTAACAGAGGAGAAAGAAATTAGCATTTTCCCATTCTGTACTATATAACAGTGGCAGAGACGTACATCTTGCACCCTACCTGTTAATTGAGCATTGTCACAGGCTGCAAGAATTAAAAATGTCCACTGATAACCACAACAGCTTCTCTTTTAAATGTCCTGAGTGCCTCTCCTTCTCTCTGCCTCTCCCCTGCGCCGCAGCAGACCTCAGCGGCAGGCTGGGACCTGTGCCTGCGAGACTTCGCTGCCTTTTGGCTGCTGCAGCACAAGACGTTGTTATGGGTCTGCTCGGGATCCTCCTCCCCTCCCAAGGCTCAGGAGTTTCTCCTCTGGCACTACTCTCTCCTCTTGGGAAAGCCTCTGCCTCCACTACACCGTTTGTGCCATCTGCACTTATGGCTGTGATACTGTAGGGATGCTGCATGTGACCTCTTGTTAGCTTATACATGGAAATGTGACACAGCAACAGGAAACCCATTGGTACATCATTGGTGAAGGCACCAAAAAAATAAAATACACTTTAAGTGAGAGAAACAGAGCAGTGAGCGACTCTGAACCATTTGCCACCGCACATGAATGTTTCAAGGGCAGCTGTCTCCTGGCCTGGACGGTGAGCACCCGGCGCTCTAACCCGAGGTGCTGGAGCTGTTGGTGGAACTGCTAGTGCAGGTGGCAATGTACGGGTGGGAGAAGGGATGCCAGTGTTTGTTTTTTCTCAGTGGTGAAAAACAGAGGGTTGGGCTGATTGCTTCACCTCTTTGGTGTGCAGGGAGTCATTGCTGCACCGACACAGCCCCACCTTTCACTCATGTGGCTGCAAACCTCACAGTCACTCAAGTCTGCATATATTATTCTACTAGTTAACAACTTACAAAGTCTCAGTTACTTTTTGTCACCCCGTTTTTCATTTCAGTCTGCTTGTATGGATGGCTGAAAAATTATCTTCTGCTTCGATTTCCTTATGCTGTTGCTGGAATTAATTTTTAACTAAGTTTCTTGTGGGGAATGTAATGAAAATACAGTATGATAGTAGTATGTTTCTGGCATGATTTGTGGTTACCAGTGGAAATATTTAATGATCTTTTTGTATACATATAGTAATTACTTCTGCTGTATCACAATAATAGGTTGCAATACAATTACACTCTTGTTCTTCTTCATATGAGAAATGGGCACATGAGTGGAACAGAATCAGAAAAGCAGAATGTCCCTCATATCTTTTCAATATTCATCTTCTCACTTGAGATTCTGCAGTATTTTGAATAACACTAGACTTTTATAATCAAAGTGATTGTGCAGCCTTAAGATAAACAATTCACAAGATAGCTAAAGTTCATTTTCATAACAAAACTAGGCATTAAGGAGTTATTCCTAAGGCTGTCCCTAAAGGTAGAGACTCTGAGGAATGCAATACGTTGCAGATAAATCCTCCCGATATAAAACAATATATTCTCAGTTACACAGAGATGAGCAACACTCACTTCTCTCTAATAAACTTCTGCCGGAACCTGGCTGCTGCTGAAAAAGCCTGTTTCTTTGAACAAAGGAGTCCCTGTCTTGTAAGAGCTCATTACCCATATGATAATGCTATTCATTTGTCTTGCACAGTTCCTCGGAGGGGCAGCGGGCTCCTTGCAAACATCTAATTAGGTCTCGCATCATCCCTGAGCAGCAAGTATTATTTTACTCATTTTACAGCTATGGAAGTTGGGCAGAGGGTCTGTGGCCGGTGGCCCGGAGCCACCTGTCCTGTCACTTCCCCAGCCAGGAACAGACCCTGGGTGTCTTTACTCCCAGCTCTCTGTTCCAAGCTGTAAACCATGACCTCTTGCAGAAGCTAATTAAAACCAAAGAAAATGCTTTGACAAGCTTTCAAAAATGTTATTGGTGCGGCAGATTTCTGCTGGGATCAGAGTCAAGTTTCTAGCACAGTTGTAATTGTCGTCTGCGTTGTTTAAGCTTTTTAAACCAGTCAGAAGACTAAAGACATGCCTGTATTCCTGATACATTGCAAAGTTCACCACAGCGCCTTGCTCTGGTGTTTTCTTTGGCACCCTGAATCCATTTATCAGGGAGATTTAAAAGTGCAAAACCCTGAAGTCAGTGACACAGCTTCTTCCCAGGCAAAAGCTGCTGGTGTCTGCATATGCAGATAGAGAACTGGTATAGTATCAATTATTGTTGATTTCTTAGCTCTAAGATTATTTTATGTCTCGCAATCTACTTTTAAGAATATAGAAAGCCCTTAGAAGTAGTATCATAGGTAATTTGTTAGAATTCATTGCAGCTCAGCTGTCAAAACAACAGGAGTGCCCTTGTGTTTGGACTGATGTTAAATCATAAACCTTTAGCTTGTACATTTGGTTAGGGGGTGGGGGGAGTTAATGGGCAGGGCAAGCTCCCTTGCCCACTTTAGAAAAAGCAAGTTATGCAAAGGTTGAGGAGAAGTGAAAATCACTGAAGAAATGGATCTTTTGAAAGGAAATGTGACATTTTCAGCAAAATCCCCCTAAACCTCTTCCTCTTGGCATCATGCAGGGGTGAAAGCGATCCCGTGGCTGGACCCATGGCAGCAGGGTTTGCACCGAGAGGCAGGGTGCTGCTCACCCGCAGGGAGCTGCGGTCTCTGCCTCTGTTCAACCTGGGTGAAAAATATGTGAGAAAGAGGATCTCAGGTGTAGAGAGGAGGGTTAGAGCCTATATTCCAACATCAAATTACTTGGTGTGACATTTGCTAGAGCATCCCCATTTAATTCTCATTTTAGTGTAGTGATAACTTGTGCTCCAGCGCAGTCGTTCGCAGAGCCCTGTGCTGTGCTTCAGCTGAGCACTGCTGCCCATGCTGCAGCACATTCGATGTTGCCAGGAAGCCATCACTTGCATGAATTTTACTCCTTCTCTAGTAAAACTACAACTGTTAGTCACTCTAAGGCATATTCAGGACAAAAATTTTACAGAGCACTTTTTCAGTTTGGGGAATAGCTGAAGACTGAATGGGGTGTGTTTTCTTGGCACGTACATTTAAAAAAAGCCAGCAGTAATCAGAGAGTAAGTTAAACTATCACCTTACGGGTAACCTGATGGCCAGAGAACCCTTGGCTACTAATCTTTCACCCTGTCAGCTTTCAATGAGAGCAACGTGCCAACCGTGAGGCTTTCCTATGGCCCCAGCTGCTGGTAGGAGCCGCTGCTGTGCTACGTGTGGAGCGTGGTGGTGTGCTCTGCGGAGCTGCCTCACCCCCGAAACCGCAGCACCATGGGAGTGTCGAGCGACGTGTTGCTCTATCAGTATTGCACTTGTGCAACATGGCAGCGTCTAACACTCTTAGAGGACTGGATCAATAAACACTGCTGCCAGCTGTTGGCGATGATAAATCTCCTCCCCATGTATACACCCTGTTTGGATCTTGCCTGTGATTTAGCATCTTGGCAGCTGCTGCAGGACTATCTGCTTTCAATCAGTTGGCTCTGTGCCCTGTCTCCCAGCATATCAATAAATCAGGAAACTTTCCACTAGTTTCTCAGGATCTGAATGTGAGATGTCAGGCTTAAAACTCATTAGAGAAGGACTTGAGGGATGGTCGGTACCTTGTGGGAGCAGCTTCTCCATTGATAATGTCACCCCACACTACCTCTGTTTGGCATAGTGACTGCTTTCTTCAACAAAGTTCTCACCTTCTCTTACCTCTTTCCAAAGGTTTTTCCTTCTACTTGACTGCCTAGAGTAGACAGAGAGTGATACTCTTCACTTCAGCCTGTTTGTACAGAGGCTAAGCTTGGCCTCATTAATCTAATAGGTTTCATTGTCAACTTTTTGTCTCCTACAGCTTTTATCCTTGCTTGTTTTTTCCAGGAATAGCTAATAAAAAGCATTGGTTTAATAAAAGACATTATGTCTTCCTACAAGCCTTGGTTCCTCTGATCATCGCAGCCTCATGGCAGCATGAACGTTGATACAACTGGCATTTCTACCATATTTTTGTATAACCTCGCTCAAGCAGGATTAGTAACAACATACCAGTATTGCTGGTGCTGGTGGAGCTTCACTTCAGTGAGACTAGTGAGATTTCAGAAAATCCTCCATGTATGTATAGCCTATGGGAGCAACTTAACCTTCATTAAACAGCCGGGCTGAAAGCCTTGATGATGTTATATGTGATGTGAATTGAGTACTTGTGCCACCGTCCTCACAAAGCTCTGCTAGTGGCTTTCAGTCCTGCCGTCCAGCACTGCTATTGCTCCAGCACAGGGCTCTCTGCTAGTCAGTCTTTCGCTGTGATGTATTATTTTGTGGCTTCAAGCTGCCCCTTTGCTTTTCTCTCTACAACACTGACGTTTTTGACCTCAAACCCAGGAAAATTCTACTGCAGTTCAGATCAATGGATGTGGGGAAGGCCAGTGCACCTGGATACCTGCGTGCATCTGGCCTCGCCTTGCCTCATGACATATAACATCGGTTAGAGCAGGGCAAGGAGGCAGCGCTGTGCTCCCAAATTAGGAACAAAAGTGCTTTGTTTCCATCCCGCTCTGGTATAAATGACTGTGTAGGTCAGTGAGGAAGGATGAATCATGCCGTGTGTCCTGTACGTATTAAACCCATGTTCTTTGTATAGAGGCACATGCAGTTTCCTGGTGAGAGCTACCAGGGGCTGGGGTGCAAACAGAGATGGTTTCCAGCTGAGTGCACAGAACTTGCTTGAATGAAAGAGTAGCTGGAATCCAGTACTGGTTTTATGCATTCACCCTGGGCGAGGCAGAAGAAAGATGGTTGCCTGCTGGAGGTGTACGTGCAGAACTGAGCTAGTCCAGGTTTCAGTCCCAATTTTCTCATAACTTCTTTTTCATAACTTGAAATCCTGTTTCCCTGGCTGTGCTGAACCCACATCTGCTGATTTCTACCCAGAGAAGTCCTGAATGCTGCTCCTGGTCTGAACTGAACCCCAGCCTGCTCCCAGTGACGCTGGTGCAGATTAGCAGTGGACTGGGACCCTAAACCAAATATCATTCTGGTTGTCTTTGTGCCTTATCAATCAGATGCGTGTAAACAAACACCCTAATTTCAGGGAATTTTTGTAAGAGTAAATGCATGGCTGATGTAAAGTACTCGATAGTATGGTGAGGCCTCACGGGGACCGCTCGTTCCCTTCATCTCTGGGATATAGAGTTTAGCTAATTTGTTTATTGATTTTCTTTCCTGGGTGTAGTAGCAGCTTTACCACTAAAACACCGTCTCTGTCAGGAATGCAAGAAAATAAAAAAGAATAAAATCCTCAGTTCTGCTGTTATCCTCCAGACAACTTTGAAACCCGAAAGTGAGGATAAAATCTCAGCTAACGTTTGCTGTCTGCAATAGAGACCTAGTGCTGGGCCACCCACCTTAGGCTCCCTTTTGAGCACAGCTGTCCAGATTTAGGCTTCACTTTGGAGGAAGCCGAACTGTGCCATTGCATCCCCTCACTATTGCTGAGCTCCCTTGCTTTAAGGGAATCTGGGGTGCGTGCCTCTGGCGTCGGTGACTGCCCTTTGCCAGGTGGGTCCCACATGGATGAGCTTGCAGCCTGAAGGACCCAGAGGTGTCTCATCACAGTTCTCCAGCAATAGTTCCTTCAAAAGGACAAAACAACCTAAATAGGATCATATGTTTCTGAGCAGGGGAAATAGAGACAGGGAAATAACGGGACGAGCACAGGCAATACTGCCCAGTGTGTGGTTAGTTAATGTGATGAGCCAGCCTGGGTGGGTTATTGGCCATCGTGTGTGTGGGGGCTAAGGTGAGTCCCCGTGCCTTGCCCAGGCTGGGGGACAGGCATGGGAGCAGGGCAGGCTTCGGATGTTTTCCCCTATAAGTCCCATGTCAAGTGGCAGCTGGAAAGCGGGACCTGCTCCCAAACACCATCAGCATTCTTCTTAAGAGCTATTTTCCCTGTTAATTGCTTTGTAACCAGTTACGATTAGGCAGTGATGATTCCTGGGTCTAATGATAGGAAGTACTCATTAGCACATGGGCAAGGGAGCAGTTCCCCAGAGCATGGACGTTTACCAAAAGGGAATATATGAGACATACGAGTTTCCAAAACAGGAAACTGGAATTTTAGGATATAATACAGCAGCATGTTCTCCGTTACCATCATCTACCACAGTCGAGAGGAGGACACAAAGGGAATCAAGTCTGCCTAATACAAACTCACATAATTATAGCAGTATCAAGCTGACTTTAGGCACTTGGTTTGGAAACAATTGCCCCCAAATATTGGCCTTTGACTGTAGAAAAGAAATACTCACGGGAGAAGCTTTCATTTAGATAGCAAATTAGAGGCATAAATTAAAAAAGAAAAACAAGTCACTTTGAAAGTAGCTACCCTTGGTGTAATACAACGAACATCAGTGAGCTCTGCTCCGTGACTAGGGATGCTGGGTGCTGCAACCAGCTAAATGAGCATTGTGTTATAGCAGCACTGTCTGCGTGGATGAGATTAGGTCATTCATTTATTTATGGAGAAGGTGGCAATCTGGGAACTCAAGGGCCAGTGTCATCTTTTGGCAGTGGTTTTCCTTTGTACCTAAGCAGAAAGATTTAAGTGGTCTAAAAATCCTGAAATTCACAGAAAAAAAAAAGGGCGGGGAGGGAAGAGACAGCTCTGCCCCTGAGAGGCAGGCCATGCAGCGCCGTGCTGAATCCCCACCAAGGTCCCTGGGGCATGTGGACATGCTTCGAGCTGTGACCTTTATTTCCAGAGCAGAACTGCCTGAATCGATCCCGACACGAGGCACAGAAAGCGTTCCCAGCTTGTCCTTAAAATGCGAAAGCAAAAAGTCATTCCTGTAGAGCCCTCCCTCCTCCCGTACCTTGCAGCCCGCACACACGGACCAGGGACAGATGGCCTTGCGTTGTTGTCACGGTTTAAAGCTGGGCCAGCTATTAACCAGGTGGCAGATGCTCTCTGTTAACCCTCTCCCCCCCACCTAAGGGAAAGGGAAAGGGAAAAGGGAGAGAGACTTATGGGTTGGAAAGTTAAAACAGTTTTAATAAACTATAATAATGAAAAAGAATATAATAACAATAATAATAGAAATAACCAAACATATACAAATATGTACAAAACCAAGATCAAGAGCTTGGAAATCCTCCTCAGGCAGAATTGCTCCCCCCAGTACAGGCAGAGGGGAAAAGGCAGTAGCTCCCCCCAGCACGGGCAGAGGGCAAAATGCAAAAAGCTCCACTGCCATCACACCTGCAGGCTTTTAACTGGAGATTTGGCAAAGCTGGTACCAATCAGTGGGAGACAGGAGGGCCCCTCCCTCCTGGGCCCCACCTCCAGGAGGCAGTGGGTTAGTGATAAACAGGAAAGTGAGAATGACATGTATGGGATGGAATACCTTGCTGGTCAATCCTGGGTCACCTGCCCCGTCCACTACTCCCTGCAGGTACAACCCCCTTCGGCTCTTTACTCGTAAGCAGTGACCTTGGGTTCTCTAAGACTATTTGGCCTGGTTTGAGCCAAACCAGGACATTCCACCCCTTATTCCATACCATTCATGTCATACTCAGATCACCACTACCTTTTCATTTTCAAATATATATATACATATCACTAGTCTATGATTCATCTTTATGCAAAAAGTCCATCAAGTTCATTTGGTTCAGGATTGTGGGTTTGCATCTGGTTAGCAGTCTCTCAGCAGTCTTTCTGGCTAGCAGTCTCTCTTTTGTCATGGTTCGTGCCCACGGGTTGCAGGTTAAAGATGTCAGACTCGAGGAGGTTACTGGACGCCACTTGATGAAGCTAGCTCCGGTCGCATCACCACTGTCTTAACCTAAAAGACACTTATGCAGCAACAACATACAGTTCAAAATTAAGTAGTCTCACCCAGAATCAGATCACCTTCAGGGACACATCGGACTTCACCATCTTGCAACATCACCCACCAAGTACATCCAGGTCCCTGAGCAAAAGCAATCCCACGAATGGGTTTACCTTTGCCCGTTACAGGAAGAATCCAGACAGTTTTTCCCAATAGATTCCTTTCATGCACCACCGGGACTTTATCTCCTTCTACTGTATGTAGAAGGTCTGACTGAGCAGGGCCAGCTCGATTGATAGATCCCCTGGTGTTAACTAACCAGGTAGCTTGTGCCAGATGTTTATCCCAGTTTTTAAAGGTTCCACCCCCCATTGCTTTCAGGGTAGTTTTTAACAGCCCATTATACCGTTCAATTTTCCCAGAGGCTGGTGCATGATAGGGGATGTGATATACCCATTCGATGCCATGCTCTTTGGCCCAGTTGTCTATGAGACTGTTTTTGAAATGAGTCCCATTGTCCGACTCAATTCTCTCTGGCGTGCCATGTCGCCACAAGATTTGCTTTTCGAGGCCCAGAATAGTGTTCCGGGCAGTGGCATGGGGCACAGAGTATGTTTCCAACCATCCGGTGGTCGCCTCCACCATGGTAAGCACATAGCGTTTACCCTGGCGGGTTTGAGGGAGTGTGATATAGTCAATTTGCCAGGCCTCCCCATATTTATATTTCAACCACCGCCCCCCATACCACAAAGGTTTTAACCGTTTGGCTTGCTTAATTGCGGCGCATGTTTCACAATCATGGATAACCTGTGCAATAGAGTCCATGGTTAAGTCCACCCCTCGGTCACGAGCCCATCTGTATGTTGCATCTCTCCCTTGATGACCTGAAGTGTCATGAGCCCACCGAGCTAAAAATAGTTCACCTTTGTGTTCCCAGTCCAAATCTATTTGGAACACTTTAGCAGCTTGATCCGCTTGTTGGTTGTTTCGATGTTCCTCAGTTGCCCGACTTTTAGGTACGTGAGCATCTACATGACGTGCCTTCACGACTAGTTTCTCTAGCCGAGCAGCAATATCTTGCCACAATTTAGCAGCCCAAATAGGTTTCCCTTTGCGCTGCCAGTTGCTTTGCTTCCACTGCTTTAACCACCCCCACAAGGCATTTGCTACCATCCATGAGTCAGTATAAAGATACAGCCTTGGCCACTTTTCTCGTTTAGCAATGTCTAAAGCCAGCTGGATGGCTTTTACTTCTGCAAATTGACTTGATTCACCTTGTCCTTCTGTGGCTTCTGTGACTCGTCGTATAGGACTCCATACTGCAGCTTTCCACTTCCGATGCTTTCCTACAAGACGGCAGGATCCATCGGTGAACAGCGCATACTGCTTCTCATCCTCTGGTAGTTCATTATATGGTGGGGCTTCTTCAGCACGTGTCACCTCCTTTTCTGGTGGCATTCCGAAGTCTTTGCCTTCTGGCCAGTCCATGATTACTTCTAAGATTCCTGGGCGATTAGGGTTTCCTATTCGAGCCCTCTGCGTAATTAATGCAATCCATTTACTCCACGTCGCATCAGTTGCATGATGGGTAGTGGGAACCTTACCCTTGAACATCCAGCCTAGTACTGGTAGTCGAGGTGCTAGGAGAAGTTGTGCTTCAGTACCAATTACCTCTGAAGCAGCTCTAACTCCTTCATATGCTGCCAGTATCTCTTTTTCAGTTGGAGTGTAATTGGCCTCGGAGCCCTTGTATCCTCGACTCCAAAATCCTAGGGGTCGACCTCGAGTCTCCCCTGGCACTTTCTGCCAGAGGCTCCAGGTAGGACCATTGTCCCCAGCTGAGGTGTAGAGCACATTTTTAACATCTTGTCCCATACGGACTGGTCCAAGGGCTACTGCATGCACAATCTCTTGTTTAATCTGTTCAAAAGCCTGTCGTTGTTCAGGGCCCCACTGAAAATCATTCTTCTTTCTGGTCACTTGATAAAGAGGGCGTACAATCTGGCTGTAATCTGGAATATGCATTCTCCAGAAACCCACAACACCTAAGAAGGCTTGTGTTTCCTTTTTGTTAGTTGGTGCGGACATTGCTGTTATTTTGTTGATCACCTCTATCGGGATCTGGCGACGCCCATCTTGCCATTTAATCCCTAAAAACTGGATCTCCCGGGCAGGTCCCTTGACCTTGCCCCTTTTTATGGCAAAACCAGCTTGCAGAAGAATTTGGATTATTTTCTCTCCTTTGTCAAAAACTTCTGCTGCTGTATCACCCCACACAATGATGTCATCAATGTATTGCAAATGTTCTGGAGCTCCACCCTTTTCTAGTGCAGTCTGGATCAGTCCATGGCAAATAGTAGGACTGTGTTTCCACCCCTGGGGCAGTCGATTCCAGGTGTACTGGATACCTCTCCAGGTAAAAGCAAACTGTGGCCTGCACTTTGGTGCCAAAGGAATAGAGAAAAATGCATTAGCTATGTCTATGGTGGCGTACCACTTGGCTGCCTTTGACTCCAGTTCGTATTGAAGTTCTAGCATGTCTGGCACAGCAGCACTCAGCGGTGGCGTAACTTCATTTAGGCCACGATAGTCCACAGTTAATCTCCATTCTCCATCAGACTTTCGCACTGGCCATATAGGACTATTAAAGGGTGAGCGAGTCTTGGTAATCACTCCTTGATTTTCTAATTGTCTAATCAGTTTATGAATGGGGATCAGGGAGTCTCGATTGGTGCGATATTGTCGTCGGTGCACCGTGGTAGTAGCAATTGGCACCTGTTGTTCTTCAACCTTCAGCAACCCCACAACAGAAGGATCTTCTGAGAGGCCAGGCAAGGTAGACAGCTGTTTAATGTCCTCAGTCTCTACAGCTGCTATACCAAAGGCCCATCTGTACCCTTTTGGGTCCTTAAAATACCCTCTCTTGAGGTAGTCTATGCCAAGGATGCACGGAGCATCTGGGCCAGTCACAATGGGGTGCTTTTTCCATTCATTTTTAGTTAGGCTCACTTCGGCCTCCAATACAGATAACACTTGAGATCCTCCTGTTACTCCTGAAATGCTGATAGATTCTGCCCCTTTATGATCCGATGGCATTAGGGTGCACTGTGCACCAGTGTCTACCAGGGCTCGATACCTTTGTGGTTTTAATGTGCCAGGCCATCGAATCCACACAGTCCAATAAATCCGGTTGTCCCTCTCCTCCACCTGGCTGGAGGCAGGGCCCCCCTAATTAAGAAATGGATTCATGCTGCTCACAGGGACTGGACCTTCATTTCTCCTATTCACACTTGGGAAAAAGTGATTTGAGGCCCATCTCCCCTGACTGGGGTCCTGCTCACTGGTAACTGGAGCAGCCATCCTCCTAGAAAAATTCTCTCTGGTATTTCTTTTAGCTTGCAACTCACGTACTCGTGCCTGTAGGGTACTGGTAGGTTGTCCATGCCATCTGCTCATGTCCTCCCCATAACCACGCAGGGCAAACCACAGGATACCTCGTGATGTGTTCTGTTTCCTTTGAGCTGGTCCTGTAGGAGAACGTTTTCTCTTAACAGCTGCAACACGCGCCTGTGTAGGTAGAGAGTCAAGTTTATTCTCGATCATGGACAGTTTGTCTGACAGTTGTTTAAATGAGTCCTTGTTCTCCTTAGTCAGTTTTTCCACAGCCGAGATGCGTGCCTGCAGTGGGGAAGAAATACTATCTTCATACTGTCGCATACAGTTAGCCATTTCGCCCACACTAGATCGTGCCATAGCATCTTCTCCCCAGACTAATATTGACAATGTATGGGTATATGTCGGTGGAGCATTCTTCACAACCTTCCGGAACATGGATCGGTTGCATTCCACTTCATCAGGATCTACAGGATCTACAATGTCCCGTGGGTGTCTATAAATGATCTCTTGCACAGCCAGTTCTCTAAGGTAGTTAATACCTTTTTCTATAGTGGTCCATTTGCTTAGGTGGCTCATAACATCATCTTTATAGGGATACCTGCTCTTTACAGCTGACAAGAGTCGCCTCCAGAGACTGATAGTGTTTGACTTTCTTGCGAGCGCCTTATCAATACCACCATCTCTGGACAGGGATCCCAACTGTCTGGCTTCTCTGCCATCCAATTGCATGCTGTCTGCCCCATTATCCCAGCATCGGAGCAACCAGGTAATAATAGGTTCACGGTCATAACGGCTGAAGTCTTTCCTTATATTTCTCAGGTCCTTCAGGGATAAGGAGTGGTAGGTTACCTCTACGTCCGAGTCCTCTTGTGATAGTTCTGCTTTAGAAGGACCTTTCTTCTGTGATGGGTCTGCTTTAAAAGGACAATCAAGGGAACCCCCATCTGTGTCAGGCCCTAACTCTGCCTGAGAAGGGCCCTCACCTGGGTCATATGATGGCTCTGTCTTAGAAGGCTCTGAGTCATCATCCTTCTCTTCACGAGCTGATTTCTTTTGGTATTTCTTCCTGGTTACAGGAGCAATTGGTACAGATTCGATAGATGCTGGAGTCTGAGTAGATGCAGTGGCTGTCGTGGGAGTGCTGAGAGTCTGAGTAGCTGCAGTGGCCATCTTGGGGGGTGTAGCAGCTGTGGTACAGGCTGCCGAGGCTTCAGTGGGTTTAGTGGCTGTAGCGGCAGTACACACTGTAGGGTCTGAGGTGGCTGCATGACACCTACAACTGTCCCTGCACCGATATTTAATCTTATCCCACATCAGAAACACATTCAGGACAACCAAAAATAAAAACATGCCACCTAGACAGTACCATCCTAATTTCGCAAAATCTAGTGGAATCAGCTTGGCAGAAAAGGAGAAGGTGCTATTTCCCGAAGTAAAACTGGAAGTGTGATCATTAACAGAATCAGCTAAAGGACGCCTGGAGCGTGCAGATGAAGTCGCTACTACTGATTCGCGATTAAAGCTGCCCATCATTGTGTCATAGAGATAAGAGATCGGAATATTAACTGCCCAGTTTATCACAGCATAAATCAGTATCAAAGCCCATACCAAAACAATACATTTCGACCAGTGCCCACTGCTAAACTGCATGTAAACATTCGTAAGCAGCAAGCAATAACACAGTGCCCACGGCAGGTAAGGCATCATTGCAATACTCAATTGTGAAAGAAACTCCATAAAAAGATGAGATAACACAGCATTCAAAAATGACATCACCATCTTCACTATCTGTTTTAACTTTCCAACCCCTCGTAAATCTCAAAGGAAGAAATCTGATATTCTCTCAGCTGAGCTCTCTGGGTCTCCTCCCACCAGAGCCAGGATTCAACTTATCAGAGCAACCTGTTGGAGCTTCTCTTGAGCCCCACGTTGGGCGCCAATGAATCTGTCACGGTTTAAAGCTGGGCCAGCTATTAACCAGGTGGCAGATGCTCTCTGTTAACCCTCTCCCCCCCACCTAAGGGAAAGGGAAAGGGAAAAGGGAGAGAGACTTATGGGTTGGAAAGTTAAAACAGTTTTAATAAACTATAATAATGAAAAAGAATATAATAACAATAATAATAGAAATAACCAAATATATACAAATATGTACAAAACCAAGATCAAGAGCTTGGAAATCCTCCTCAGGCAGAATTGCTCCCCCCAGTACAGGCAGAGGGGAAAAGGCAGTAGCTCCCCCCAGCACGGGCAGAGGGCAAAATGCAAAAAGCTCCACTGCCATCACACCTGCAGGCTTTTAACTGGAGATTTGGCAAAGCTGGTACCAATCAGTGGGAGACAGGAGGGCCCCTCCCTCCTGGGCCCCACCTCCAGGAGGCAGTGGGTTAGTGATAAACAGGAAAGTGAGAATGACATGTATGGGATGGAATACCTTGCTGGTCAATCCTGGGTCACCTGCCCCGTCCACTACTCCCTGCAGGTACAACCCCCTTCGGCTCTTTACTCGTAAGCAGTGACCTTGGGTTCTCTAAGACTATTTGGCCTGGTTTGAGCCAAACCAGGACAGTTGTGCTCTGAGATCAATGCATTTAAAGAGTCCAAAATCAAGACATTTTACAAAAAAATAGGCAGCCAACCTACGCCTGAACTCTACAGCTGTGTGTGCTTGCTGCACAAGCTTTGCAAGCACTTTTTCTAGTTGAAGTAGCAGGAGGATCATTTTTAGGACCAGAGGCAATTATTCTGGTCTGGAATTTCAAGATGATGTTGACTTTTACCACAAATACACAGAAAAGATTAGTTCCAGCATTTCACAATAGCAAAGTCCCAGGAAAACATTTCCTCAGTCAGACTAGTGGGGACCCAAGTTCTGAGTGGAGAAGATTTTCTATTGTGTAAGATCAGAGACAAACGAGGAAAATCAAGGTATTGTCTGCCGTAGTTATCTGCTGGAGGCCCAGCTGAATTTCTGCAGATGGTAGATAGCTTTACCAGCCTTCACAATCCAGTGGCTTCTCTTCATATTTGTTTCGTCTTTAGGGAAACATGCAACATTTAGCAATTAGATGTTGATCCAGCTATACAAAAAGGTCAAGGAAAGCTTTTATGTTAGTACAGTTGGTTTTTTTTTTCCCCAAGCAGAACTAGTTTTAGAGAACATGCTCATGTGCCTCGTGTTGTGGCAACAGTGGAGGAAAAAGTCTGTGATTGCAAAGTTCACAGTTTGAAATGCAGAAAAGGCATTTACTGGGGACCCAGAGAAACAGGGGACGCAGATGAAACAAGGGCTTCCCAGGGAGCCCAGGCAGCAGAGAGAGATACACCTGGGAGAGACGCTTCTGTTTCTTTATGAATTCTCACGAACTGCACTGGGTTTTGCAGATAATCTCACAGCTTGGGCCCATCCTCCCAGAGACCCAGGGCTGGCAATGGTAATAACTTGCAAATTAAGAGTGTTTTAATTATGCATTTCTCCTGCGTGATATCTTAACATTGTGCAGTTCAACCAGTTGGTTTTTATTCTGCATTGATGCTTTCTTTTGCATCATCTACCTTTTTGCATATCACTCTATCATTCTTCTTTCCTTTACACAGTTGCAGCAAAACTTTTCAGCATAAATTCCACAATAATAATAAAACCCCCTCCATCTCCCTGGTGTCAGGAAGGATGCAAGAATTAAATATACTTCCAGCGTACCGTAATACAAATTGATTTGAACCTAGCTGAAAACCAATAAGTAATAAGGATTTGTTGACTTTCCTACCTCTTTGTGTGACAGCGGTAGAAGATAGTATCAAAACTCACATACTGAAACACTGTTGAAAATAACATTCAGAGCAAAAGTAACTGGCGGTGGTTAAAGGTACATCCAGGATGCCGCAGACTTGGGGCTGGGCTGGGGGACCCTGCCAGTGCAGAGCAGTCACCTGGGTGTCGGTGAGAGTCATCTTAGTGGAAGATGATGCAAACTGGTCTGTGGCTGTCAGGAACTCATGGTGAATGCGGAAGAGGAGGATGAGGTCATGTCTGTCTCCAGCCGGATGCCGAGGGGAGCCACGGGGCACATGTCAGGGGATTCAGATGTTATCATTGGCAGGGCGTACCAGAGTCAAGATCCGAGGCCAGGAATCAAATTCTGCTGGAAAAGACTGAGGGAAGGGAGAGCAAGCCTTTTGTGGAGCTCCTATTGTCAGTGGGCTCTCATCAGACTTGGGAACTTTTCCTCTTGTACTCCGTGGTGAGTTTTGCAACCTGATTTTGCTGAGAGAAGCTCACTTTGGTAGGTCAAGGGTAGACTCTTCCAGAGGCCCTGTGCTGATGTTGAGCAACACCAGGTCCAATGATGCTGATGTCCACATCTGGAGCTGTTTTTATTTCCTGCAGAGGAAGAAGCTTCTCTTTATCATGCAGTGAGATCCCGGTTGCAGCAGCAGTCTGTTCAGCAGCAGCAACAGGGCTTGAAGCAGAGGGAGAAGCAGAGGCTGAGATCTGAACCCAGGAGTTCAGAGTGCAAAGCCATGGTATTGCAGGAGATGACAGAAGATGGGCAGCAAAGCCCTCTTGTTCAGCACTTCAGGCCATGTGGCAAGATGGGCTGGTTGTTGTATTTTCCACTTTAGCTCTGACAGCACCACTGCAGAGCTTCGTTCCAAACCCCAGCAAAAACTCAGTGAGAGCCACTGCCCCGTGCAGAGTTAGTGTTCCTGGTGAGGCAACAGCTCCCCTAAATCTCTGGAGGCTTCGTGGAAGAGGCTGTTTAGCCCCACAGCCAAGACCTTGCCTATATATAAGGAACTGATCCAGAGCAGGAGCCTCTCTGCTTTGCCCTTGTGTGAGGCAGGGATTTGCTCTATATCAAATGCTTGGGCCAAAGAGGCTTTCCCCAGCTCCTTGGTGATGTGTTGACTTCATCAGGAGAAGAGACCTGGACATGCACCTTCCATCTCACCTCCTCTCCCTCCCTGTGCTGACCCCATGCCAACCCCATGCCCTAGGTCCCGTGGGAGAGGCTCCTGGTGCAGCGACTGGGAGCTCTGCTACGGTGCAGCCTGGGCCTGATCTGGATGACAGGGGAGCAGGACTGGAGGATGCACCATCAACTGCACATACGTGCAATTCAATGTAAAACCCCAAAGGTCTGGTGAAAAGAATGGCTGTTTTCCACTTTTCCATGCACTTTCTTACCTTGCTTTGCCTCTACTACACCTACGAAAGCACAAGGTCCCATCTAAAGGCTTCTTGAAATCACAGGAAAGACTCCATGACCCACAAGGCTGCTGAGTTGGGCCATGTTTGCTCTGTACAGCTCATGGGCAAGAGCTCAACAGGAGCTGCGTTTATGAAAGCTGGGCCTTCTCCATCCAGTTCTCATGGAAAGCAAGGGTGACAGCAGAAGTCATGCAGGATGAAGGCCTTGGATAAAGCCTTGTTAATCTTGGTTTTACAACTGCTTTGTTTTCTATTCACTCCTCTTTCTGCAAGCCGAGGTTCAAAAAAGCCGGATGAGGCCAACAGGAAACTCTCCATTATCTTGGAAGTGAAGAACCATTATCTTGGTTCTGACCCTGAATCATCTTGTTGCCTGCATGACTGAGCTACGTGACTGACAAAATGCTTGACTCCTCCCAGTCCAGCCATTGCTTGTCATCCTTGTGACAACCTGCACGTAGGGCATCGTCATTGCCCTTTGTTTGGTCCTCTCGGTCCCCACAGCATGCTGCCCCGGCAGCCTGGGCTTCATGCGGTGCAGGACGGCGCCGCATCCCAGCATGTTCTTGCTGTGCTGCCGAGCCATTTGCAGCAGTTCTGCTGTGTCCTCTGCATTTTCTCCTTATAGATCACGCTCCCTGGAAGGTTTATATATGGTTTTGTAGCAGCCAGGCTGCCACGGTGCAGAGGGACATGGCTGCTGGGCCCAACAGTTGGAAGGTGGGATGAAGGGAACAACACCATGTCCACCTGGGTAACAGCTACAAACAATCCCCTCTGAAAAAGGGGTTTCGCCCTCAGTTCAGTGACCAAACCCTTTAGTGCGCTGGCCATAACTGCATTAAAACACCTGCTGGAAGATCTGAGCTCTGCACTGTGGTCTGTGTCCCCTGGTTAGAGCCTTCTGCCTTATTTTTATTCCGTCCCACCAGCGGTGCTTCATGATGGTGGTCTGAAGTATACCTTTTTATAAACAAATTGGTACATGCAAATTAGCATTCAGGATCTGAAATTGCCAATTCTTTCCTAACTTTTACAAAAATAGCTGGTTTATTTTTGAAAGCTTAAGAAATACCTTGTTCAGATGACTTCTCTGGCATGGTTCATACTAGACTGAGTGTACCTATATTAGAAATAATCTTAGCATTTTTCTAACGTACAGGGACTTGATTCACCGGAGTCATGGAAAAAAAAAGTCTCTGTGCTAAAATACCTTTGGAGCATATTCTCTTTTAAGGCAAACGCAATATAGACTAGTATGGATGAGGATATTCTGCTCCGATGAAGGTCAGAAGAAAGATTTTATGCCAGCAGTGTTGATCTGCTCAGGAAGATGAGGAGGCTGCGGGGGGCTAATGCAGCTTTCCAGCACGCTTGTGCCTTTTCAGCTAAAAGATAAACTGGCAGCTCGTCTTGAGCTGGCAGCTGCCGGTCCTGCCTGTCCTGCCCCGAGTCACTCGACAGAGCGAACCGACGCGCAGGAGCCCTCCTTCTCCTTCCCCGGGATGCTGCCTGCCTGGGAGCTGGGCAGTGCTGCTCCCCAGGAGAGGTCTGACGGCGGCGTGATGCTGAGCTGGCCCAGAAGTTGTCTGACGAGTCATGTTCTAGAAAGAGCTAATTATCAAACAGAATTTCACTGAAACACACTGGTTTAGGACATTTTCTTTTGGACTGTCCCCATGGCTCCTCAAGGACACAGCCTTGCACTGTGTCTGAAGGCTTTTGTTTTTACCTTTCGGAGTGAAGTGTTCTGTTTTTCTAGATGACTTTTTGTTTCAGTTCTTAATGTTTTCAAGTGATATAAAACAAAATATAAAATCTAATCAGAATTTTTCACTGTGTCAAAATTCGACCTTTTGAATAACAAACACATTTCCTTGGAGTTTGCAGGAAATATCAAAATTATTTGCTTGCATTTTCTAAAATGAAAAAAGGTCCAAATCATGAAAATTGTGATGAAAAACAGATAACAGTCTCTGTGCTTTAAAAGCAGTAACTCAGTTTAAAATGTATTTTGTTCTATCCTTTTTTTTCTCTCTTTGCTTTAATTATCAGTGAAAATACTCCTGCAGGATCAGGGCCTATTTAAAACAGATAAAAATCTGCTATCTCCTTGACACCGTATTATCTTTTCAGCTTCCCTTCTTGACTTTGGGGCAAAAAGGAAAACAGCTTAGTGCTCTTCACTCTGCTATTCTGAATTTTGTCGTTTGGGATATAGCACTTTTGGGGACAGCTGTAAGTCAGCCTCCCAGCCTGGAACTTTAAACAAGGGCACACTTTTTTGGTGTGAATTTATCTGCTTTAGTAAGTATTTGAGTGGAGCTTGAAAGTAAGTGGGAAATATTGTTGATTTGTAGCAGCAGGCAGAGTTGATGAGCTTCAGCCACGTTAGAGGGGTCATGGCTGGGCTTTTGCTTTACCAGATAGTAGCAAAGGAGTAAGTTTGGATTGCATATATTTTGCCCTCTTTCATGGGAGTGGGTTTTTGTACCCTCTAAGCCACAACAGAGACACTCTGTTTTTATTAGGCTGTAGATTTCCCTTCCAAAATGGTTGAGTGTGGCCAAAGCAAGAATCCCAAGCATTTGGGCTGTAGCTCGGCTGAGCCTCCTCGCCTTGGCGCTCACTTGAGCCTGTTGCAGGATGATGGAATGTCTCCCACTGGGAGCTGGATCAAGTTTGAGCTGCTCCTTGCTGCTTGTTTATTTGTCCTATTCTCCAGGCTTGGCAGGTGGCATTTTTGCTCAGTGATTCGTTCTCCGGCACACGCATTTATCTGGGCTGACATTTTAATCATGCAAATAAGGATCTCCTTAATGAAGAAAAAAATTAATTTCACAACTGTTGCTACAAACACAGTGACAGTCCTGCTAATGTCATTACATTTATAATACAATCAGTGGCTTTTCCATAATTACTATAAACTGGTGCACCTAACGGCGGAGTAAAGGTTACTCAAAAAGAGCTGTATGAGTCCTCTTGTTCACTCGCTTTTTTATCAAGAGCTTTTGGCACTCTTCGTACGTCCTTTTGAAATCTTTTCTCATCATTGCTTCATTGCTTGTACTGTGACGGCTTTGCCTTTGTCGGAGGAACAGACAAAATAAGTGGCAAGGAGACAGATCCTCTGTGACCTTTTGTGGCTTCTTGTCTTTCACATCGCAGTCTGCAGAGTAAACACGGTGACTCATTCTCTTTCCGTAAATAGCTGCTTTCCCAAGGTTTTGTTGTTTGCAGGATTTTTTTTTTGCACCCAAGGAGCAAGCAGGATGTGAGCTATGAGCAGCTACTGAACCAGTTTCTGCCTCCAGAATATTATGGATCTGGTAGGCAATCATAGAATGGTTTTGGTTGGAAGGCACCTTAAAGATCATCTACTTCCAACCCCCCTGCCACAGGCAGGGACACCTTCCACTAGACCAGGTTGCTCCAAGCCCCATCCAACCTGGACTCTGGATGACATCCCTTCCCTCCAACGTGTCAACTGCGCCACACAGCTTAGTGCCGTCGGCAAACTTGCTGAGGGCGCACTCAATCCCACTGTCCATGTCACCGACAAAGACGTTAAACAAACAGCACTGGTCCCAATATCGACCCCTGAGGAACGCCACTTGTCACTGGTGTCCACTCAGACACCATAGAATCATAGAATGGTTTGGGTTGGAAGGGACCTTAAAGATCATCTAATTCCAACCCCCCTGTCATGGGCAGGGACAGCTTCCACTAGACCAGGTTGCTCAAAGCCCCATCCAACCTGGCCTTGAACACTGCTAGGGAGGGGGCATCCACAAGAGCAGGATAAGGAGCTAAATAAGGAGCTAAAATACCTAGGCAGGACCATACCCTTGTAGCACATGTTCTTCCACAAAACACTTCACTTTTCAGTTCTGCCTCAGTGCAGTGTATCAGTGACAAGCTTAAAAAAATAGTTATATAGCCAAAAAACAGTCAGAAGAAAGGGCTTCCTAAGGGGTAAGGGTGCTAAAACGCTCTGAAATAAGTGGAAAAGAAGTGACTTGTGAAACCGAGGTGTCGGGATGCTACAGCACCATCATGCAGCGGCAGCCTGGGATGAGGAATCGCTGTTTCAGACCCAATGCCTTATTTTTCCTCTTTGTCTTTGAGATGCTGTGAGTGAGGTGCCCAAGGCCCAGGAAAAGATGACCTTTATCCCCTAGAGTGAAGGGGAATGGGAACAATGCTCTGGTCTCGAGGTGATATGAACCACCCTCAGGTTGTGTTACCTCTGTGAAAAGGTGTTTTAGGGTTGGGTTTTAACCTTCTCGTTAGAAAGGGAGGGTTTAAAGGTGTTTGAAGACATCTCTCAAAATAGAACTCGAGCTCAGGGCACTTCCCACAGGCACTTGAGGTTGTTCCTTTAAAACATATCATGTGTCAATAATGTCAGCCTCAGCCTTTCATTTTTATCCAAATGGGATGAGTTTCCCTGGTGGCAGAAGTGCAGGAAAAGCAAAGCTCGGCTGCTGAGAGCAAAGCTCTCAGGAACTGCAGGTTTGCTGCCAGACCTTGAGGATTTCTCAGGAGTAAAAGAGGAGGAGGAGAACAGTAAATGAAGGGAGAAAAAGCACAAAAGCAGAGAAAAGATTAGGGGCTATTGGAAGGGGAGGTTCAGCTTGTTGGTGAGCAATTTAGAAGTTCTACCCAGGTTACTTTGGCCCATGATTGCCACCATACATACATTGATTAAGGACATGATATATTTAATTGACCTATCATCTAAGCTGGAAAAGTCCTGGTGTAGATGTAGTATTGGAGCCAAAACAAACGGGTAAAACCTGTTTCTGCACCAGCAGCAGTCACTGCGCATGGTACAGGCTCAGTAAAAGCTCAGTGGAATTAAAAAATTCAGTGCTTGCACATGCTGGGCACACGCCAGGTGCTTCTTCTTTGCAAAGCATCTCTACCCCTGGGGACCAGAATGAGTGTCCGTGTGCTGCACTGACCCACCAGAAATTGGGACCACACTGATGGGGAGGAGATTGGTAGAAGGACCTGGAGTTGAAGGGTTGCTGGGTCATGGGGAAGGCAGAATGGGCTGGCAAAGACCATTAGAAAGTGAGACTGAATGATGCTGGGCACTGGGAGCAGATGCTGGGACAGCCAGACAGGCGAGGGAGTGGCAGGGAGCATGCAGAAGCAAGGAGAGGCAGGAATGGGGAGAACACATTGCGGCCATACCCATGCCATGTAGCATGGCACTTTCACCCCCTTGAGTGCCTGCCAGATTCGTGGCTCGTCGTTCCCGAGTGTGGTGGGTTGACCCTGGCTGGATGCCAGGTGCCCACCAAAGCTGCTCTATCACTTCCCTCCTCATCTGGACAGGGGGAGAGAAAATATAACAAAAGGTTCGTGGGTCGAGATAAGGGCAGGGAGAGATCACTCACCAGTTACCATCATGGGCAAAACAGACTCGACTTGGGGAAATTAGTTTAATTTATTACCAATCATTCAGAGTAGGATAATGAGAAATAAAAACAAATCTTAAAAAAACACCTTCCCCCCACCCCTCCCTTCTTTCTGGGCTCATCTTCAATCCCGATTTCTCTACCTCCTCCCCCTCAGCGGCACAGGGGTACTGGGAATGGGGGTTGTGGTCAGTTCATCACACATCATCTCTGCCTGCTCCTTCCTCCTCAGGGGGAGGACTCCTCACTCTCTTCTCCTGCTCCAGGGTGGGGTCCCTCCCACAGGAGACAGTCCTCCATGAACTTCTCCAATGTGAGTCCTTCCCATGGGCTGCAGTTCTTCACGAACTGCTCCAGCGTGGTCCCTTCCATGGGGTGCAGTCCTTCAGGAACAGACTGCTCCAGCGTGGGTCTCCCAGGGGGTCACGAGTCCAGTCAGCAAACCTGCTCTAGTGTGGACTCCTCTCTCCATGGGGCCACAGGTCTTGCCAGGAGCCTGCTCCAGCGCAGGCTTCCCAGGGGGTCACAGCCTTATTCAGGCGCATCCACCTGTTCTGGCGTGGGTCCTCCCCGGGCTGCGGGTGGATATCTGCTCCACCATGGACCTCCATGGGCTGCAGGAGCACAGCCTGCCTCACCATGGTCTTCCCCAGGGCTGCAGGGGAGTCTCTGCTCCATACCTGGAGCACCTCCTCCCCCTCCTTCTTCACTGACCTTGGTGTCTGCAGAGCTGTTTCTCTCATATATTCTCACTCCTCTCTTTGGCTGCAGTTGTGCAAGTTTTTTTACTCCTTCTTAACTCTGTTATCACAGAGGGGCTACCACTGTCACTGGTGAGCTTGGCCTTGGCCAGCAGTGGGTCCATCTTGGGGTCCGCCTGGCATTGGCTCTGTCAGACATGGGGGAAGCTTCTAGCAGCTTCTCACAGAAGCCACCCCTGTAGCCCCCCTACTACCAAAACCTTGCCATGCAAACCCAATACACCGAGCAGCCAGCAGCTACCTCCGCAGCCTGCTGTGTTCAGGTCAGTCCACTTTTCCATACATTGTTAATCTTACTTTTAGCAGATGCTCTTTTTGTGAAAGGCAAAAATCTGCAAGACCTTATAATTCAGCAGACATTCATTTTCACTGCCTCCTTCCCCTTAGAAGATGTGCAAGCTCTTCTCAAAAAGACTTTTTCAGAAATCCCTTTCTGTACTATAAAGGGTCAGAATCACAGGCCAGGGGATCGGTTCACACGTATCGAAATGATGCCTGTGTCTGGGGTGTGAAGCCTGTGTTATTACTGCTCAGGGCATTTCCTTTCCCATGTTCACCCCAGGGAGCCTTGTGCCTTGGTGGGAGATCACATCCCCTCCATGTGACAAAACAGTTCGCTGTCTTGCTTCAGCTTCCAGAAGCCTGGACTCAGAGTTGCAGTGAAGGACCCTTTGAAGTGTTAATACACCTTTCTGGTTCTTCATTCAGGGGTGAGTGTCGTATGTATTTTTATTATTGTATGTCTTTTTATCTGCCTCTGGAACATGCCTTCAATCAGGGCTGTAAAATGGGGTCCCAGCATGAGGGTTTGTGATGTGCTTCTGTTCTTTCCCAGCCAGCCCTCCCAGCCCCCGTGGCTTCTCGTCTCGTAGTGCCAACCCCTGTCATTAAAATGTCATGGATCTCACCTTTGGAGACTGAGATGAAAACAAGAGGATCGGTGCTATGGCTTGCATAACGATTTTTATTTGCCTTTGGTTTTCCAGCCTTTTTGGGTTACATTTTAAAAGATCGTTCGCTGCAGGGACAAAGTCTTGGAGCTCATTTTTGCAGCAGTAGCTGACATTTGTCCATAACCGCATGACCCCGGGAGCTGGAACAAGTAGCAGTGAAATCACATGACGAGAACGGGTTAGATACCGGAATAAAATATATCCTGGTTGTCTTGGTTAAATCTTCCTTCTTTCCCTTGTGCTCCTGGGCCGGTATCATGGCCGCAGCCCGGTCCGTAGGTTGTCCTTGCCTGCTGTGCGTGGTGTGGTGTCAGTGCTCAACGCTCACAGAATACCAAGCTCTGGTGAAGAATTAAGTTGGACCCCGTTTGCTGCTGGTGCGCCAAGGCTGGCCGGCGTGTGCCCTGGCAGGCTACTGCCGCCTGGTTTTGTGTCCCCTCCTCTTGGCCAGGGACTGTCCCCAAACCCTCTGGGCTTCTCCAGAAATGCTGAAGCTTTCTCCCCTGCAGCTGCAGAACGGGACATATTCTCTGCTGGGATCAACTAGTTGACTTTCACCTATCAGTTTCTGGGGTCGGAGGTCCCTGGAGGTCTCATCTTTTCCCTTCTCAGCACGCAATTGTGTTTTCCGAGGAATGAAGCATTTTTGTGTGCCTGAAATCTGGGGCTGATGACAAGAAGTGTGAATGCTTCTGAACGGCCCTGGAGTGACGCAATGCTCTGAGGGTCCCTGCTGGCCTGTGCTCCTGTCACCGGCAAACGGCAGCACTGTGCTGCTGCTCCTGCCAGGATGGGATGGCTTGTCCTCTGTTGTGTGAGTTGTTGGGAATTTATTGCCATGTTGTGAATTGTTTTTTGGGAACGTTTGCAGGGGGTATGTAGGAACCATAACTGCATAGTGTGCAGCCCCGTCAGCAGGATCAGCATCTCCGGTGAGAGCCCGGGAGCCTGGGCATGAAGGGTGTCCTGTGCTTGTAGACCTCGCGACCAGCCTTGGAGGGACGCTGGGATGTGAGAAGTTTTAGGTTTACACTATCAATGCTGTGACTAACCCAGACAAAACTTCCAGGGATGTCAGTAGGAATCTGCCTGATCAAGGGCTGTGTAGTGCTGAAAACAAAACAGGTTTGGCTCAGTGAGCTTATACGAGACCTGAATTAAAATCTTATAAAAACACATTTTTGATTAGCTGATCCTATTCTTCTGATAATAATTTTCCAGATGTCTAATAATTTTCCAAGTGTATAATAATTTTCCAGTCTGACAATAGCAACATGACCAATGCCTGGTGCTCACTGTTCATTCTGCCTTTACATCAGGAAGAAAACTGTGTGTGGATTTCAGAAGAAAAGTGTTTCTGAGCCTTTACTTGTAGTGGTCTGACTAAAAATAAATATGCTTCCACGGGGCACATTAAAAACTTATAGAAAAAAATGTTACGGCCAAAGCTTGAGCTGATGGTCTGCATGGCAAGAACCCCAAATCTTGTGAGTCTTTGCGTGGACTCTTCACGGTGCCAGATGTATGTGCCACAAGCAGAGGTATAGGATATGTCTCATAGAGTCAGCAATGGAAAATTTGGCCTCCGAATGCAAAATGAGCACGTGAGCAGTCATGCTAATGGCTGCTGCAGTCTCCTCTCCCTCTTCCCTCCCTCCGCTCCCTCCTCCTGGAAGGGCATGAAAGCTGTTAGTTGGGGCGTCACCTGCTGAGGAGAAAAGTGACATTTCTGAGACACATCACACACAGGGGGAAGCTGAGATGTTTTGATCTATCTTAAGCAAGGCTGATGGCAATTTAAAGAAGATGTTTTTGTACGTGCCAAGATGTCATAGCGCCCGGCTGACGGGCAGAAAAGCTGCTGGTGAGGCAGGATCTGATATTTAACTCAGCCATCAGAATGGAAACCACAAATACTTGTTTGAAAGAGTTTGTTTTTTTTTTAACTAACACATAAGATAAACATTAAGGATTGATCTGAAACCCCAGGGATCTTCAGTCCATTGCCATTCCTTCCCTTGAGCTTTAAATCCAGATATTTATTGTTAAAGAAATATTTTAAAATAACAAATAAGTTTTAAAATAAAAAATAAGTTAAAATACATTAAAAATAATACGTGTTTCCTAGCTAGAGGGAATCCTGTGCTGTGTTAAGCCAAAAGAGAGAGCACAACTAAGCCAGTACAGGTACCTGGGTCAGCAGCTGTTTAGACCTGTCATTCCCCATGTTTTCTTCCCAGTCTTTCTTCCCTGCTCCAGTTTTCCTCTGCAGGGTGAGAATCCAGCAAGTGTGAGCTCTGTATGGTCTTTGAAACTCAGAAGAGACTTTAAAACTGGACAAGGCTCCTGTATCCTGAGTGTTTGGTGCTGCCTTGCACACACCTTAATGCTTCACAGCTCATTTTGTTTCATTCAGAAATAGTTATGCAAGACTGCAGTAGCAAAGAGCCAACACTAGATAGCATTTTATTTTTGTTTTGAGGAAGGAAAGCCTTTTGTTCTTGTGTTTAGGTAGATTCTGAAAGAATTCTAAGCACATATTTTAGATGTGATTAATTATTAATATTTTCTGGTGATCTGTGTGATGTCTTCTATAAATTCAAAACGACAGGCAACAAAACTATATTTTTTTTTCTCTTTTCGTGACATCATTGTATCAGTACAGAATTTATCTGCATTTCTAAAATGCCTAATACTGTTTTGCTTCTAGGTGCTGAGGTAAGAGGCTTATATTTGATCTTGGCGTAGGCCATGTTTCTGATCCTATTAACATCAATGTGAAATCTCCACGAGGCTGGGATCCAGCCTGTCATATGCTTGTAAGTACTGTATGGGGAAATAATATCACAAGCAGTAACATGAGCAGCGAAGGTGGATTTCTTGTGTTCTACAGAACAACAGCAAAGCTACTTATGGGATATGACACACAGATTAAGACACACATACCTTGGTGTCTACGTGTAGGTATGTATATGCCTATGAGGAAAATGCTGAGTTGGCATTACAGATGATGGGGATCCAGGGCTCAATTTGGTGTCCACATGTAGGCGTCTGTTGCCATCCAATATATCCTACGATATCAGAGACATTAACGTATAACCTGTGTGAGAGCCATGAGATTCTGGAGTGTCAGCTGGAGTCCAGATGGGATACTCGGCAGCATTTCAGAGTACACCAGATTCCTGCATTTGGGCAATTGAATCAAGCCTCTGGTCTCCTCTGATGTAGTGGGAACAAGACACCTTGCTCAACTCAACACCTACAATGAAGACTCTTTGACTTAGGTGTCTTAATCTTCAAGCTGAGTACCATCCTTTGGGCAGAATTCAGTCACCTAAACCTGCACGTTCAGTGCCATTTGAGAGGCCCTAAGGTATTTTGCCTGGCTTCCAGGTGCTGACCCAGAAAGTTGCAGCTCTCCTATAGGGTCCCATGAAAAATCTCTAGGAAAATGTTTTGGATACTTTAGGGTCTCTCAAAGGGGTCTACAGCCCTACATTTTGGCAGCTGACTCCAGCTCTGCACATCTGAGCAGATGTCTTCAGGCTCTGCTGAAACTGTTTACGGCCAAGGGGTTGATCCACATGACTGCAGCACTAGATTTGGGCAGTCCCTTGTTGCAGTACCCACCCCAGCGCAAGCAGGAGAAGGATATGACCCTATTTGCCCATATCCCACAGCAGACCTTCCACTGTGGGGTGCTTGGTGTAAGGCAGAGTGGGAATAGGCAGGGAGCAGAGCCTGAAGGATCCCAGAGGCTGCTGCTGCTAATGTGGGCTCCCACCTTGAGAAGGAGGTGGTGGAGCTCAGCCGTGGCAGGCAGTCTGCCGTGGTTCCCCAGGGCTCTCATGCGATTGCAACAGCCAGAAACTGCACTGCAAAACTCTTCTTAAAATATGCTGATCACACAGAAACTTGAGGCAGCTGCACCGCAGTGTCTTACAATAATTACTTGGCATCGCTTTAGCATATGAAATTGGTTTTGATGAGAGCTCTGGTTGCTCTTTTTACGCAGGTCTTGTTGTGAAGCTGCACAGGAGTGAAGAGCTTTGAGGTTTCGCTTTCTTTAAAACAGAGTTTCAAATTCCTTTGGTGAGGGTTAGTGGCAAGACACATTTCTCACTGTCACTGCTGCCCTGAAACATCATTTTTTAGCATTAATGTTAGTACTGATATATAGCATGTATCTGAGGTGTTCGGGGTGCTTTAGCACTGCTCAGAAACCATTGCTCTACCTCATGCTTACACCCTCCGCACAGGGAAGCAAGTGGGTTGGAAACTGGAGTAACTCGAGGATCAGCTGCATGCTGAGGAACAACTCACTCTCCCTGGTCTGTTGGGAGGGTAGGAACCCACCTGGAGCTAAATCTCAATGTCTCTGAGTGCTGGTCCTTCGTGCTGTGCCAGAGGAGCTGGGTGCAGGTATCCAGCCTTACAACAGCTGCTTGAAGAGCTTGGTGTCAGCCCTGGGGGATGCTGCCATTTCAACCTTCATCGTGGCAAAAAACAGAATAAGGGCAATTCAGGTGGAAAAGGAAATGTGAACAACAACATAATAACAACAAACCCAGGAAAAACTAAGCTCGATTTAAAAGTGTTCCCAGGTTTCTTTTTGCTGTTCCTGGGATCTGAGTATCTCAACACTTATCCCAAGTCAGGCAGTGGGATAGTTGCAGCCAGAGTCTCAGAGCTGGTGCTGGGACTGGAAATCCTGGTTTCTGATACAGCATTTGCCTCGCTTGGCCCTGAGATTTTCTTAAAGGATTAATCTATGAATGCACAGATGTGCCTATAGAGGTCTTAACTCCTTAACGCTTCTCCTCCAAGCTTCGCTCTCCAAGGAAGGTAAAAGCGTGGTGGAGAACTGAGGGATTCATTGCAACCATACGTTCAGATTCATTGATTGCAGCTGGGCATTGCTGTCACAGATTCTCTAAAGGAAGAGAAAACAAGATGAGTTTGAACAACTTCTTGAATTCTGATCTCTTCCCTGGTTTTGCTGGGGAAAAAGCTGTGCTCGGTTTATGCAACGCTGTTCGCACAGCAAAGGCCTGACTGCTGTTATCCACCCTGTGAGCCCCCAAATGCAGCATCTTGTAGAAAATAGGTTCCTACTTTGGACGCAGAACATGCCCTGGCCTCCAAATAAATATCGCTGAAAGCAACCTGCATTCACAATTGATTCCTCACTGCTAAGACAAGATAAGGTACTTTTAAACCAAAAACCAGACAGCCCCGAGCAGAGGGTTGCAGTGATCTAACAAGATCCATTAACAGCTGCATCTGCAGAGGCTTTGCCTGTAGCTTTGCTCTCCCAGCAAGGAAATGCTCACACGTGTCATCTGGTCTATACTGATAAAATCTGAGTATGATAAGGGAGGCAGGACACAAGGAATGATTCTGGAAACTGAATTCTTCTGGATTCTTAAATGTGCTTTTCATGGCAGCAAAGGCGAAGCCACAGACTGATCTGTGCTAAATTCATTACCCTTAAGCCAGAATCCATTCAGATTTGTGCTTGCAATGTCAGGGTTTGTGTTTAATAATTTTCTGTACCGCTGTTTTTACGTGAGGCAGGTATGAAGTTGTCACACTTGGCCGAGCAAATCGCCCGCCAGCTGTTTGTGTGAGCTGCAGTTTGCGTGAGAATGCTGCAAAATGCAACACTGGCTCCTCTCTGTTGAGGCTACAACCCAGTAGGTGTATTCAGACAGAGGTGTCTTCCCCTCTCTGTCACCACGGGCGAAGTGATGAAGTTGCTGGCCTGCTTTGGATGGGAGGAAGGCGGCTTTGCCAGTGCGGGTTTCCATGCAGGCAGGGCAGGGATGGGCTGTGCTGTGCACTGCTGGAGCACGAGGGTGGGCTTTGGGGAGTGGGACCTGTACCTTAGCATCCTCCTCTTCCGCTCACCTTCATGTCATTCCCAGACCTGTGCCTGGGCACTGAAACTTTCAAAACCCCCTGTAATTTTTCTCAGATAATAACTAAGCTCAGGCATTTTACAGCCCTAAGTGTTAAACTGTGAGAAACGCAAAGGTAACTGTGTGTGTCCCGGCTATCATTGCCTTGCTGTAATTCTACACAGGAGTGCAAATGAGCTCCAAAAAGCCGATTTCAGCTTTTGCAGAAATTGCAGAAATACGCTGCACCAGCTGCATTTTAAGGTACCGCTCCCTGAAGCTTTGCCTTAAATTTGACACCCATTTAACCTCTAAGGATATTTCCAGCCCCTCTTGAAGGTGTTTTGGTTTTCATGAGGCTTATAGTATTTAAAAGAAAGTTCTATTGTGTTTCTTCTTCATTTCATGTTTAAGAAAATGAGGAAAAAAAAATAAGACAAGGGAACAGCCACTGGAACCTGAAGCCCCACAAGCGCCAAAAGAACGGGATCCCCGAGACTTGGAGGAGCCCATGGGACACCCCCGCAGGCAGCCAGCAACACTATGGTAACTGAGGTTTATCTTTTAAACATTGTGCCTAGGAAAAAAATTGCCTAAGACAACTTTTTGTGTAAGAATGTAACTTTTTTCCCAATAAAGTTCCCAAATCTGAAATTCTAAGAGTTTTTTTACATCTTGTAAGACATTTTATGTCCTTCTCAAATAGTAGATGAAAACATTAGGGAAGGTGGAAAAATAACCATTTTTCTTGGTCAAATGAAAACTTGTGACCAAAAAACTGCAGATAAGGAGAAAGTGCAAACGCAAAGTTACCTCGGCTAACTTAACGTATTGTGTTCTTGCAAGATTTATTTGCAGTAGCTGCTCTTTACAGGCTGCTGACTTACATGTTCCTTTTGCCTCTTCCAAGTGTTTTCCACACACACACAGGTTTAATACAATCAAACTAAACTAAGAAGTTTTCCTCAGTGGCTTAAGAGAAGCAAAACCCAGAGCTGTACCGAAACCTTAAAGAAAGTGGGAACCTGGTGCTGAACTGTAGGGGGTAATGTTGCTACACACACTCTGCCTGCCAGCTGCAAAAGGTAGATAAAGCTATTGACCGTTTCTATTATTACGTGACAAACTGGATCTCCACGGAAAGAATAAAAACATGTGATTACTCTTAGCAACCTCCTCCCTCTGTCCTCGCCATCGCTCATTTGCAAGGGTTCCTCAGCTCTTCATTTCTTCTGATATCGCATTGTCGTATTCTGCTTGATGGTCTTTGTCCAGAATTGTATGTGTCTTTACAGTCTAGGGTCATAATTTGCATTTTGTCTCTATTTACTGCTTGCAGCCAGCCCTGCTCGGTGTCAAAACACCCATTAGTGTAACGTTGCCACCAGCCAGAGAGACCTGGGCAAGAAGTAGGGGAAGGCAATCTGTAGGTTTGGTGGACTAATGAGATGGTAATAACCACCTACTGCTGTGATTTATTATTTTTTTAATCTGGAAGGAGATGTAACAACATTAAAAAGAAGGGAGGAGGTTGGTTGGAGATGTTAGCTAAGAAGTGTTGGGGAAGTAAACAGCCCTCTCTCCTTGTGTGCACGTAGGTTAAGCCCTGCCCTGTTGCACAGCTGCCATAAAAGCATGGGACACACTGGAAGGGGCTTCCTGGGTCAACTGCTCATCACGTAATCAACTGCTCATCATATAATCCCTCTCACGGATTAGTCCAGGTCTTGCTTAAAGCCAGGCTTCACTGGGGGAAGTGGTGAAGGAGAGAGAAGGAAATAAAATCTATGAAAGAGGAAGAAAAGAAATTGGAGCAGGGAACACTTAAAAGGCAATTTAAGTATCTCCTCACAGATACAGGCCATTGTGAATTTGACGCTATTGAATAAAGGTAAAGAGTGTTAGTGCTAAGAAAAGAAAACCATTGTAAATACAGTTTTTATACTTACCTATATTTCTGAAGCTCTGCTGATGTACATTGAACCCCACGTATGTCCTAAAAGCACTGTTGTCTTCTGCACTTACATGTGTCTACAGTGTGAAGGGAATAACCCTAATCCCCCAAAATAACTGAGCCACCAACAGAGACACACCCAGCCCCCACGCTGTGGAGACCTGGAGACCATCCCAGGCAGCGCTGGAGAGCAAAGGCAGCACCCGCTGCTGGGGGGAGTGCGGAGGTACAGCACCCAGCACAGGGAGCTGCTGTCAGCCTGGCTACAGCCGCATTCCGACCAGTTGTCACTTGGGCAGCAAAGGCCACCAGCGTGGAGCTGCCGCCTGGGGCTGGAGCCTGTTTAGGCTACAGATTGCGTGAGTGTGACCATGAGGACTAGGAGAGATTCTCCACCGCACGCTTTAAGGGATGTGTGACCCTGACAGGAAACCAAGGATCCCTGCACTAACTGCGTTTTCCTTCTGCATCGATAAAAATATCAGTTCGAGGTGATGGCAGCATTTGCGTCTGGATTTTGTGGTCATCTACTTGGAGTCAAGAGAAATGAATCCTGGTCGGAGCCAAACCGGGTGGCTTGGAATTTGGCCCCCATGCCTTTGGTTTGGTTGTGTGTCCCAAAAATCACAGAATCACAGAATCACAGAATGTTAGGGATTGGAAGGGACCTCGAAAGATCATCTAGTCCAATCCCCCTGCCGGAGCAGGATTGTCTAGATCATATCACACAGGAACGCGTCCAGGCGGGTTTTGAATGTCTCCAGAGAAGGAAACTCCACAACCTCTCTGGGCAGCCTGTTCCAGTGTTCGGTCACCCTCACTGTAAAGAAGTTTTTCCTCATATTTATGTGGAACCTCCTGTGTTCCAGCTTGCACCCATTGCCCCTTGTCCTGTCAAGGGATGTCACTGAGAAGAGCCTGGCTCCATCCTCATGACACTTGCCCTTTACATATTTATAAACATTAATGAGGTCACCCCTCAGTCTCCTCTTCTCTAAGCTAAAGAGACCCAGCTCCCTCAGCCTCTCCTCATAAAGGAGATGTTCCACCCCCTTAATCATCTTCGTGGCTCTGTGCTGGACTCTCTCTAGCGGTTCCCTGTCCTTCTTGAACTGAGGGGCCCAGAACTGGACACAATATTCCAGATGCGGCCTCACCAGGGCAGAGTAGAGGGGGAGGAGAACCTCTCTCGACCTGCTAACCACACCCCTTCTAATACACCCCAGGATGCCATTGGCCTTCTTGGCCACAAGGGCACACTACTGGCTCATGGTCATCCTGCTGTCCACTAGGACCCCCAGGTCCCTTTCCCCTACACTGGTCTCCAACAGCTCTGTCCCCAACTTGTACTCATACGTGGGGTTGTTCTTGCCCAGATGCAGGACTCTACACTTGCCCTTGTTATATTTCATTAAATTTCTCCCCGCCCAACTCTCCAGCCTGTCTAGGTCCCTCTGAATGGCTGCGCAGCCTTCCGGTGTGTCAGCCACTCCTCCCAGTTTTGTGTCATCAGTGAATTTGCTGACAGTGCACTCTATTCCCTCATCCAGGTCATTAATGAATATATGGAATAGAACTGGTCCCAGTACCAACCCTTGAGAGACTCCGCTAGACACAGACCTCCAACTGGACTCAGTCCCATTGACCACCACTCTCTGGCTTCTTTCCTTCAGCCAGTTCACAATCCACCTCACTACCCGATCATCCAGACCACACTTCCTCAGTTTAGCTGTGAGGATGCTGTGGGAGACCGTGTCAAACGCTTTACTGAAATCGAGATAGACCACATCCACAGCTTTACCATCATCTGTCCACCGGGTTATGTCCTCATAAAAGGCTATCAAGTTGGTTAAGCATGACTTCCCCTTGGTGAAGCCATATTGAGTGCCCCTAATGATCCCCCTATCCTTGATGTGCCTAGAGACAGCACCAAGGACAAGTTGTTCCATCACCTTTCCGGGGATGGAGGTGAGGCTGACCGGTCTATAGTTACCCGGGTCCTCCTTCTTGCCCTTTTTGAAGACTGGAGTGACATTCGCTTTCCTCCAGTCCTCAGGCACCTCTCCCGTTGCCCACGACTTAGCAAAGATGATGGAGAGTGGCCTAGCAATGACTTCCGCCAGCTCCCTCAGCACCCGCGGGTGCATCTCATCAGGGCCCATGGATTTATGGACGTCCAGATTTCTTAATTGGTCCCTGACCCAGCCCTCATCAACCAAGGCAGATTCCTCCTCTATCCTGACTTCTTCTGGGGCCTCAGGGGTCCGGGGCTCCTCAGGACAGCCTCCAGCAGTATAGACAGAGGCAAAGAAGGCATTCAGTAACTCCGCCTTCTTTATATCCTCTGTCTCCAGAGCCCCCACCTCATTCATCAGTGGGCCTACATTGCCTCTAGTGTTGGCTTTACCTGAAATGTTTTTGAAGAAGCTCTTTCTGTTGTCCTTGACCTCTCTTGCAAGGTTTAATTCCAAGGAGGCCTTAGCTTTCCTAGTTGCCTCCCTACATCCTCTGACAACAGACTTCTATTCCTCCCAAGTGGCCAGCCCCTCCTTCCATGATCTGTACACCCTCTTCTTCCACTTGAGTTTGCCCAGCAGTTCCCTGTTTAACCATGCAGGTCTCCTGGTACCCTTCCTTGACTTCCTGCCTGTTGGGATGTTCTGATCTTGAGCTCGGAAGAAGCAGTCCTTGAATGCTAACCAAAATGAACAGGCGAGCTGGGTCATCATTCTGCTTTTTGATGCACCAGGCTTTGATGGTGCCATTTTTATCAGCCACGTGGGTGTGTACCAATGAACGTCATCACTCGTGACTGACCAGCTGCTCACAGTGTAACGTGACACATGCTCCACAGACAAGGAGCAAAGATGCTTTCTTTTCCCCTGAAGACATCTGAGCTCAGCTCACAGGTACAGCGTTTGCTGTCGTGCATCCCTTACAGCCTCCTGCCGTGGCTCTCTAGCACAGCTGTGTCTGTGCCTATTGAGCCGATGCCTCTGCGGGAGAGTTTAATGGGATAAAACAGTGGTTTGCCATAGGGACAACACCACTCTGCTGTCCCTGCAGGCATCCCGGAGGGAGCTGACACACCTGACAGCCTCCACCGCGAGCTGAGGCGGTTGCTCGGTGTTGCCAAGAACAGTTGGCTTTCCATACAGCCAGGTCGCTGCGTGCACGGGCTTTTGAGCAGCGTTACGGTTCGTACTCTCGAGAATGACAAGGGCTACTGTGGCCCGTAATTGAGTTCTGCTTTGCACTAATCCACGTGCTGTCAGGGCTGCGGGACCAGCCATGAACAGTGTCCTTCTCCACACAGCCAGAGCTGAGTGCACTCTCAGCGTTGCCCCAGTCCCACATGGAGATCGTGTAGCGTGAGCGTAGCTTTTCCTCATGTCAATACAAATATATCCGTGCTACGAACTAAGGCTGTACCACTTTTGCATCCTTGCCAGGCTGGTTACAGTGCTGTAAATGATGAATGGCTCTACTGGACTTATACTGGGGTGATGCTGGGCAGAGAAGGGCAAGGATTACTCATTCCGAATACAAATGCTGGAGATGAGCAGCATTAACGGAGTGCTACATCCTTCACTTATCAGGGGAGAGCTGGGAACAGCAACAGGCTTATTGAGCATTTCAGTTCTGAACAGAGTCTGTACCAATCTCCCAGGATGTGAAACAAGACATAACCTATTTTTTAGTGATTTTCAAGATGCATCTTTTGTTAAAAGTGCCTGCATGGAAAAGAAATCTATTAATCTCTGCTAGGTTTTCCCTCTTGGGGTATGATATGGGCTCCTGATTAATGGGGGGCAGGCTGGAAGGTAGCTAAAGACTTTCTTGCTAGTTTTCCATCAGTTTGCAGGCTGGATGTTTTCTCTTGTACCACTGTGGAGCGAAGGAAAGCCCTGCCTGATGCAGGCTCTCAGGTCACACTCCAATGGGAAATGGGTCTTGCTGTCCCCCGTGTCAGGCTTTGAATTGTCACATGAATAAATAGGTGTAAAATACTAGTGCTTTTATTCAGGAGCAGCTTGTATATTCTTTGCATGGACGCAGATGACTTCACCAGGGAGGATGATGTTTTATCCCTACACATTTCCTGCCCCTGCATGCACATCCCATCCCAACCATGCAAAGAGGCTGTTCTTCCCTCACTTATAGAATCATAGAATCGTTTTGGATGGAAAAGACTTTTAAGATCATCACATCCAATCATTAGCCTAACACTGCCAAGTCCACCACTAGACCATGTCCCTAAGCACCACATCTACTCGTCTTTTAAATACCTCCAGGGATGGTGACTCCACCACTTCCCTGGGCAGCCTGTTCCAATGCTTGATAACCCTTTCAGTGAAGAAATTTTTCCTGATATCCAATCTAAACCTCCCCTGGCACAACTTGAGGCCGTTTCCTCTAGTCCTGTCACTTGTTACATGGAAGAAGAGACCAATCCCCACCTCGCTATAACCTCTTTTCAGGTAGTTGTAGACAGTGATAAGGTCTCCCCTCAGCCTCCTTTTCTCCAGTCTAAACACCTCCAGTTCCCTCAGCCGCTCCTCATCAGACTTGTTCTCCAGACCCTTCACCAGCTTCGTTGCCCTTCTCTGGACTCTCTCCAGCACCTCAATGTCTTTCTTGTAGTGAGGGGCCCAAAACTGAACACAATATTCAAGGTGCAGCCTCACCAGTGCCGAGTACAGGGGGACGATAGCTTCCCTAGTCCTGGCCACACTATTTTGTATACAAATCCATTGAAGAAGATCTCAGGCAGCGGGTACCACAGTGATGAAGCCTCTCTAACCACCACAACAGACTTTTTGTGAGAGCTCCTCTTCTCTAGCAGCCTTTCCAAAGGATCTGCAATGAATGTGAGGAAGCTTGGCAGGAACTGGGTTTTCACTGCTTTTTTTACACTGTGTCTGCCACATTGAGGCTCTTAGGTTTGATCACAGTACAGCTAACGCAGGAAAAATAAATCTGCTCCCAAGACAGACTGACTGACAGACTTGTCATGATGATAGTACACATATTTGAAATATTATGGCTGCCTTCTTGAAGACCATAGCTAGGGTAAGCTGTTTCCTTGAGAGCATGTGGTAAAAATAACACCTGCTTTGCAGACAGTGGAGTTGACAGCTGCGAAGATATAGTGTAGGCATCTCCAAAAGCATGATACATTTTTGCTTTGTAAAACAAATAATAATAGGATTTGTTATGGAAAAAAGCCAGGATGACATGTGAATATCTAGGTACAAGGGGAAGAGCGTGGTGGGAGATTACGGCTCAGTGGAACTAATAAAAGCCGTCAGCTATGCCTCTCACTTGAAGGTACTTCACTCATTTCTCATGTTGTGCACAGGTCCAGTGACCTGTCACTCGAACTGCTCACTATGGCTGCTTGGCCAGATCCAAAATAATGTTGCAAAATGCAGCACTGGTTTGCTGAGCTTCAAGTGTTTCATTTTTCTCTGTGGAGAAGTTTTTGCTGAATCTTAATGTAGGCTGCAGACAGGGTCCTGCCTGGGTTCCTGGTAAGCATCTCCCAGAGCTTCATTTGCTGCTGAGCCCCCTTGCACGGCTTCTGCAGCATTGCCTGCAGCAGCCCGGTGTTGGCATTGCTCTGTGGTCAATGTCTGCAAACTCCAGCTCCTTTATAAGAGGGGCCAGAAGGGGCAGATTTGCTTTAGCAGGGTCAGCAACGGCTGGGCAGTCAAGATGTTGTTCCTCCATTGCTTTCTAGAGAGGAGGCACAGATGGGTCTTAGATTCAGAATAGTTGAAGGGTAGAAGAAACCAGTTTCTGGGCTGGAATCCACTTGCTGGTTACCACATTGACTGCAGGAAATGGTGGCATTGCTTCTCATTCCTCAGAAAACCACCAAGGTACGAACCCTTCCTTAATCAGTTTGCCTTGGTGGCTAATCACCCTTCCCATGAAAAAAATTGTGTTCTGCGGTTGATTGGTAATTGTCTGGCTTTAAATTCCAGCCACTGGTTCTGGTTTCATGTCCACTGTCTTCTAAGGATTTCCTTCCTTTAAAGGTATTTATGCTCTGTGATCAAACCAGTTTTTGATCTTTTTTTTTGATGAAGTCAAACAGATGGATCTTCTCGGTTCTAGTTAGGCATCTTTTTCACTTCTCACGTTTCTGTCGTTTCTTACTAAAACTTCTCCTGTCATTAAACATCCATTCAAAAATGTTGCCGGTGAGAACTGTATTCAGTATTTTAGTTTCCCTACCTAATCTCACCAATGGTATACATACACAGGTAAAAATTACCTCTTTGGTCTCATATTTTTCCATCCTTTTGTGAGTCTTTTTCTCCATATTGTTTAAGAAATACAATGTTGAGCTATTAATTCTCTGCCAGTTATAAATTCTTGTCAGAGTTGCAGTTTTACAGGGTATAATCATCCATTCTTTAGATTTGCCCTCATAGCTGTCTTCTAACATTTATGCATTTAGTTTTATTTTGTTTATTTGTATGTAGATAAAGCAGATTTTATATAAATAGATACAGCTTGCCAAGAAATCCTGACACCTCTGTACCCTACTGCAAGTGCTGCTGCTGTTGTGTTTGTCCCTGATTTCTCCTGCAGCAGCCACCCTTCATGTCTTTCCTGAAAATGAGATCATAATTTGAATTTATGAACTGAAAAATACTGGCAACAATCAAGATGCTTTCATAGAGAACAGTTCTTTCTTAAGTTACTTTGATAGTGTTCTTTGGTGAGCTAATGAGTATAGCTGATAGAGGTCAATTAAATGCACTCAAGTTATCCTTTTTAAAGTGTTATCATCACATGGTATGCTCTAACTTTGTTAAAACTTTGCATAAAAAATGGTACAGCACATTAAATAGATTAAAAACTATCTGGCTAATCTTGAAAAGTAAGTTAATATTTTTAGTTAGGAATTATCAGGCTTTTTTTTTCATTTTTCATTATACCTCTGCTCAAGATGTATCTGTATATTTATCACAGGCTCATAGAGCTATCATAAATTGAGGAGAAGATATAAGTGATTGGTGAAAAAAAATCCAGATGACACAGTGATTGTTGCCATGATGATAGGCCAGGCATATCATTTATATAGCATGACCTTAACCACCCAATAGCTTGAACATAATTAAAAAGATATTTTAAGGCAGTAAATTTATATTTTTAGGATTAAAGAAGGTATACCGTGGTGACAAAATAAGGGACTGGATCCTGGAAAAGATGAGTTCCCAAAAATGTAAGAAAATTAGTGAAGTCCTCAGTGAATCAGTAGGCAGTGTAAGTGTTTCAGGTGAGACACAGAAAGAATTTAGGTGCCTGAGTTCAAAATTGCCATTCTGACTGCCCTCCTCAGCATGTAAATAGCACTTTGGTAACTTGTAAAGTTCTTTACTTTTTTAAAATATGACTGTCCTAGGGTGAGAATAGAAGAACGACTTTGTCAGGTAAAGCATCACCTGGGCCTGTATCCCATCTCCAGCAGAGATACTTCCAGTGATACTTCCCAAAAACGCTCCCCACTTGGCAGTGACCTGTGATTCGGGACCTTCCTAAGCCAGAAGGAGTGTCTTTGTGTCAAATGACCCATCCAGGGCTCTTCTGCCACACTCGTGTCTGCTTGCCCTTGGAAACTTCTGGTACCTACCACATCCTGTGGCCAACCGCACCTTAATGACTTGCTGCGTAAATAATAACCTCCTTGTAACCTGCTGTCTACTTGTTTCATTGAACCGGTCACAGTTTTTGCATGGGAAGGGTTGTTCTTACTCCATGTGCCACTCATACAGACCTCTACCTTCCCTCTTGCCTGGTGTCTTCTGCAATCCCGATGTTGGGACTGAGATAAGTTCCTTCACAAGGTGCTCCCTCTCACAGATCTCCCCGAGCTTCCCTGACCCTCAGGGAAAATCTAACTCTAACAGGATGGGGCTCTGTACAAAATCAGCAGTAACCAATTTCTTTTGAAATGTGGCTGGGAAGAGGAAGTAGCAGTTGTGCAACATCTTGCTGCTTGGTGAGCAGAGCAGAATGTGGTGCAGCCTAATTTAGTTCCTATCCCAGTCCTTTGACAAAGTGCTCCAAGCATTTTTATTATGTGGGGTGTTGCCTCAGTGTATGCTGTTGTGTTTTATGAGAAGGGACAACCTGCTCGGTTCTTGAAGGCCAAACACGTTCACCTTCAGGGTAGTGCTCAGGGCTGCGGACCTTGAGTTGAGTCCTGTGGGCCTTGCATCAGGTGCTGGAGGTGAGGGCTGGGGACTGTCCTCTATACAGACAGGTTTAAATAGCTTAAGTGCACGTAGTGCTTCTGATGACCTTTAGGTTGCTGAAATGAAGATCACTGGCTTGATGCAATGTGCACTTTGGCATTGCTGGAATGACTCCATAAGGTATCAGTTTTGCCAAACCTCATGATTTTGGGCCGTAGCTCTTCCTGTCTCACGCAGAAAGATCAGCAGGCTGTTCGCTCACTGGTGGTGAATTGATGCCTTCCCACATTCAGACCCAAGGCTGCAAGAGGGCTGTCATGACCCATAGCACTACCTCCATAGCTCCTCTTGATGCACAGGCTCTCATCTCCTAAAATAAGAAACAGAGAGCAGTTCCTTGCCCTGGACTGAGTGGAGGAAAGTAGTTTCCTTATATGAGTAAGCTTTGTACATTGAAAGTTTATTTTTTAATTTGAAATGATGACACAAATATTGGTAGAGTTAAAATCATCATTTAGGGTAATTCCTCTTTTTTGAAACCATGATTGTGTGGCCTGCCTGGTCTTACCAACAAGATATTAAATTAAAATAATTAACAGATGCCAACAAGACATTAATTTCATTGTTTTTGTTCTTTTGAGCCCATAACTGTTGTTTTACAGGTAGTTGTGTATACACACATATAATACACTGAGATTAATTAATTATCTTACTGTTATTTACTCTTATCATTATCAAAGTAGCTGGGACCCTCTGTCAAACACGTGGGTTTTGTAGTTCTTGCTGCTGAATACACAGAGTTGGTGGAATTTGACAACAGCTTGTGGTCTAAGACTAAGAAAAACTGACATGCAGATGAAAAAATAAAAAGAAACAGTTTTAGCAAACGCCTAGGTAAAAGCAGAAAGCCAGAGCCTACTTGCAATACTGCTCTCCTCCTTTTGCAGAAGAGTTCTCCATGCCACTTCATTTGCAAAGTCAGCTGAAGTTGCTAAGTAGCAATGCTCTGACCCAGCACGTGACTTGCTCCAAACACCATGGGTGAAGACAAGGTGATGACAGCTTTGACATGCAATATTCGCAGCTGTGGTACAGAAGAAGCGCAGAGTTTCCCCAAGAGAGCCCGTAACTCACTGTGCTGTGATGAAGCTTGGCTAGCCCATAGCCCAGAGGCACCTGGGAAAATGCTGTGCTCACTTCTACTTCCCCACCTCATGCCACCATGCTACTCTGATGTGGCTACATCTCCCACTTGCAACACTGCATCCTTCCCCAAAGGGCAGGACAAAACTTCAGGTTCCGCTACATGCACCTCCATTTCCCTGTTGCCTTTCAGTTCCTCTGCTTCTTCCAAGCAAAACTGCAACTCCTCACATTCCTTCCCATAGGCATCATCTCCCGGCTTCACCCTGACTCCTTCCCAAAGCATCAACTTCTTTGGCAAGCTGGGGTTTTTCATGGCCTGTTTGCCATGGGGTTGCTTGTGATGATGAGTTGCTGACCTCCATGCAGTGCCTGGCTGGATCAGCCTTTCCCCTCTCCAACCTGTCTGGTAGTTAAACTTTGCCTTCAAACCCTGCTGTCTCTGTTCTGAGGTTATAACTTGACTGTAGACACATGAGACTGCAACCAGGCAAGCATCTGCAACTATAGATCCAGAAACACTGAATTTTTTTATGGCATGTGACACTGGTGGTCACTTATAGCAAAGTCCTGTCTTTTTTCCATCCCAGTTGAATTTTGGGTTGGTCTTTATGCCATCCTCAAGCCCAAACTCCATAGACATCTGTCCTGAAAATGTCAATGCTCAATCTCCTTGGCTGCTATCCATTGTGACTCTGATCTCTGCATGGTTCTGAGGTCAGATCTCCTCCCGCAGGATGTTGGGAACTGACCCTTACACTGCTTCCTTCCTTGATGGGAAGTCCAACAGTTACAATCCCATAGATCCCTGCTTCTCCCTCCAGGGAGAGACTCAACTTGCCAAATAACACACCTATGCTGAGGTGTCACCACGTAGGTGTTTCCATGAGTTAGATGTCTCAGCTCCCATTTCCTTCCACGGAATAAGTCAGCAGACCAAATACAGGTGTTTATTTGCTCCAGGGTGGATTGAAAAGCTCTCCGGAGTTGAGGAGATGATTAAAGAGTGGAAGGCAGTACTGACACATAGACTGTACTCACTCGAGACAGTACTGACGTGTGAACTTCAGTGGCTTGCTCTGCTGTCTGAGTCCTACCCTGGCCTTGTAAACCCTCCATGATGTCCAGAGAGAGAGATAATCACACCAGAGGGGGATTCCTTGAGGGTTTCTACTTAGCACAGCCAAAACGGTGTTGGGATGAGCACTAGTGGCACCTTCAATAGCAGTGAGGGTGGTTTTGCTGTGGGCGACATGGTGTGAAAACAGGGCAGAGGTGGCACTTGTGGTTGACCAGGCTGACAATGAATTGGAAATGGACACCAAACATGAGAAAATATTCCCGAGGAGACATCGCAGAATGGCTTTCTGGTACAAAGACCTTGTTAAAGGACTTCTTTTCTCCAAGATGACATTCAAGGGCAATTGACTGCTGTCTACAGCTTCTTCTCAAGCATGCATGGGAAGCAAGCAAACAGAATTGCTGCTGTGCTAGTTCTGGCCATCGTTCTTAATCCTCACCTGTCTGCTAAAGCAGCAGTGTCCTCGTAGATTTAAAATCACAGTAGGAAATGCAGGTGAAGCAAATTTTTATTTCAAGGCAGACAAGAAAATTTATCCTTTTGGACAATTCTCGTGACAGGCCACTGCAGTATTTACACACTAGGCAGTGAGCAGCACGTTCAGAACTCTCGTTTCAGTTGACAGCAGTACAGAACGGCTCCAACAGCAGCTCCTGCAATTTTGCTGCAGTAACGACGTGCCAGCTTAAATTGAAAGGACTATTCCCAGCTGAATCCTCTCGGAGCTGGACTTCCATGGAAATTATTGCTAAGCAAAATCTGTGGACCCTCCCCGCCAACTCTCATTTACTTTCAGTAGTAATAAAATAAACTGTCATTTATTTTAAGCAATACATTACATTTCCAAGGCAACTTTTGTCTGTACGTGCCAGCAGCTTGATCTAGACTAACGCAGAGCTAGCAAGTGTCCCTCTGAAACAAGTGGCATGATGCTTCTTGGGCGTCTGTAAACATCCAGAAAACCCAGGCCATGATGTGGGTTACCTGACCTGACAGCAGATGGAGACAAGAAACGAACTTTGTGTGGTGAGCTGCCACGCTGTGGGCTACAGCAGCCGAGCTGACCCGTGAACTGGCTCCCATCTCACTGTGACTTGTTCCTCATGGTGTTTTTTCTTCACTAAGGTCTTTCATAAGCCTTAGTATTTGTCCAAATATCTCTAGTTTTCAGGTATGCTCTTTCATACCGCCCAGATACAAGGTCCAGTGCTTTGGTTTAGGAGCTTTTCAGAGCAAGGAAACCCCTCTCTCGTTCAGCAGATGAGTCTCAAGCGGAGACGAAGGACAACCCTGCACTTCCTCCAGATTCATAGACATGGCCTTGGCATTACTAGTCCTGAAGTGAGGGACCTAAAAGATCCCCACAGCCCTAAAAGAAGCCAGTAATTTACAGTGTGCTCTGTGATGGCAGGGCATGTGTGGGTGTGCCTTGGCTTTCTGCATGGCTTGTGAGATCCATGGAGACTGCAGCCCTTGGGGACCAGCCAAGGGGCCAGCAGCAGTGCTGGGAGACATGGCTGATGTTGAAGTGATGCCTCAGGAGCACTTCTAGCTTGCAAGTCCAGATCAGCAGCAATGACTGACATATTTGGCAGCACTCAACAAGACCGGAGGGGTGCTCAGGTGCCCTGCACATGGAAGAAGCAGATTAAATGAATCAGCTATTTTAAATAAACCTTCCCAGTGTTATCTGCTCTTCCCCCAGTGGGGCTGTTCAGCCCAGGGTATGCAGGTGAGGTAGGTAGATGGCTGGAGAGGGTGGTTAGTGTCACACTGGATCTTTCATGGACAGACAGGTATTTCCACAACCTCTCTGTAGCTGGAAGGAGATGGGTTATTGCCTGCATGGCTCCTTTTGGGGCTAGGGAGGAGGTTAGCCTGCAGGGAGGCTGTGTTTTGATGAACTAATACTGTGGCTAAATGAATCCAGCACAAGTTGCTTTGGCTGATGAAATTGTGACAAGATTAACTACTGATTAGATTTTGTCAGGACCTGGAAAGAGCGTGATTTGTAGGGTGCATTTTAAAAATACTGTGCAAGGACTTATGTGCAGGAATCCTGATATTGTTTTAAACCCTTAATTCTCTACTTTTCCTTAAAACCATGTCCTAAGGACTGCACAGTGGATTGACTAACAGGCCAGCACTTTATTTTTATGTAGTGATCATAGAAAGGGTAGCATTGGGTTGATTTGCCAGTCACATTACGCAGGAGACAACTGCATCGGTGCAGCATGTGTGCAGAAGCCTTCAGGCATGGCCTACCTGTCAGGCAGAGTCATGTACCTGGAAATCTCTGTGCTGGTTTTGGCTGGGATAGAGTTAATTCTTCGCAGTAGCTGGTATGGGGCTATGTTCTGGATTTCTGCTGGAAACAGTGTTGATAACGCAGAGATGTTTTTGTTATTGCTGAGCAGTGCTGACACAGAGTCAAGGACTTTCTGCTGCTCACACCACCCCACCAGCGAGCAGGCTGGGGGTGCACAAGAGGTTGGGAGGGGACACAGCTGGGACAGCTGACCACAACTGACCCAAGGGATATCCCACACCATATGACGTCATGCTGAGCATAAAAAGCTGGGGAGGAAGAAAGCAGGGGGACATTTGGAGTGATGGCGTTTGTCTTTCCAAGTCACCATTTCGCGTGATGGAGCCCTGCTTTCCTGGGGATGGCTGAACACATGCCTGCCCATGGGGAGTAGTGAATGAATTCTTTGTTTTGCTTTGCTTGTGCATGGGGCTTTTGCTTTACCTATTAAACTGTCTTTTTTACTCTTCCAATTCACTCCCACATCCCACCTGGGGAGAGCGAGCGAACTGCTGCGTGGTGCTTAGTTGCCATCCGGGGTTAAACCACAACAACCTCATCTGGGAGATAACATATTGGAGCATCAGCAGCACCAGGAAAAAAAAGTGGCAAAACAGCCAAAGTGTGAAAAAGTGAGGGGGACAAACATTCAGCGGCTGTCTGCCAGGGAGCGAAGTGCGTAGGAGGACAGCCCTTAGGGAACACAAGAGACCAGCTGCAGCACTGAAACCTGATGCAAAAGCTAATAAATCAATAACTTTCTCCCCCAGTGACTGGCACATTGTCGTGGAGACAGGGCCAAGGCAGTGCTGTCCTGCCCCCAGCCCTGTACCATCCTCTGCTGCTTCCCCTGCCTACATCAAGAGGAGCAAAGCTTGGTGGCACCTTTCCAGCAGCCTCCATCCCTTGCAGCCTTGGCTGCATCCCAGCAGGACAGACGTCCCACCGGCTGCATAAGAACGAGGGCTGGACTGAGGCGCAAGCTGTGCCCTTTTACCAAATGACGAATGGTGGCTGTCACTGTCTCCATCGACAGCAGTCCCCGGTAGCTGTCGGACACATACCGGTTTGTAAATCTGATCGTGTTTACACTAACAGCGTTTTATGAGCCTCATCAGGTTGCAACACAAATATTTCTGCAGCAGCTGCTCCCAGAGGAGAGACGTGGTGGAGAGGCCATGAGCACCCAGCAAACACAAGCTGCAAATTAATTTCAGTTCACCCATGTGAAAATAGAAGTGTGCCAGGAATTAGACAAAAAAGCTTGAAGACTTTGGCAAGAAACTTCAACCACCAGAATATCTTGGAAATTAGAAGAGACATAGAGGTTTCAAATTAGGCAGTGTATCTACCTGTCCTCTTACTGCAATAGCACCTCACTTAGGAAAGGGAACTGACCAGCTGGCATGAGATTTCGTCTGAGATCCTTCCCCATTTGCTCATGAAGGAAAGAGCTTGTGTTACCTGTTGTACAGGTATGGTTATCTTGCTATGATTAAAATGGACTTTAGTCATTGCATGGTCACCTCTCCTTTGGGTGTGATGGTTGGGGTTATGATGGGTGAACAGCCCTGGCACAGGCCCTCTGCAGCATCCCCCAGGGCTGACCCAACGGCACCGCTGAAGGTGCAGAGGTGCAGAGCATCGGCTGTGCCCCCCGCCCTGGCCCACACCTCCAGCGTGTCACAGTAGAGTCTTCTCTCCAGCACACTGCTGACACACACCAGGAAAAAAGCATGATTAAACTTCAGAGCAAATCTCATCTTGACCATCATGAGAAACAGAGGAAAACTCCAAGCCTACTGTATAAAATTTTAAATTCCACTTTGTTCAAAGCACAAAAGTATAGCAACAACACAGTTTTCCCAGTGGCAAAGCCCCAGCTGGTATTGGAAGCCTCATAGATGTACTTCAAATGTAGACATTTCTCCCCCAAGACCAGACCAAATGCTCCTAAGTCATGTAATAAAACCGGGCAAATGGTAGCGCTTAGTAAGTTTGAATCAAGTCCACGGCATTAAACTGGGAGGAAATCTTGAGGGTATGATCCACCATCTGCGCAGACTGTACTGCATGATGGTAGTAATCACATCAAACTATCTCCCTGAGTTGGACCCCTAACATTTTTGGGAATATAAGCAGGAAAATGCTAAGTCAAAGCTTACCTTTCTTGTATTCAAATCAGAGGTGACATGGATGCCCACCATAGGGTAGATCTTGGTCTCCCTCTAGTGATGAACCTACCAACAGCAATGAAAAACCTAACTCCAGCCTCAGACTTCCATCCTTCACCTCCATCTCTGTCCTCATGTCATGGTGGCCCAAGATGGCTCTAGCCCTTCACCCAGGACAGCCAACTCACAAAAATAGTCCTTAGCATCTTTCCACCGCACACCAGAGGTGGACCCTCCTCTCAATGTGTTCTGATTTGCAACTATGCAAATTGCTGTATCATGCAGGAACAAGAGACGTGCTTCTGCCTTTTGTCGCTGGAGAGATGTCATGGAGGAAACCCACCACTGCAGCCCCACAGTGCTTATCACCTCAGTGTAAGGCAGAGATAACCATGACACATGTAGATTTGTATGGCCTTTCAAGAAAACATGGAGACATATCCACACTGCCAGCGTATGTGCTCCCCAGGAGCATCCACCCCGATGCTAAATGCTGGAGAAACTGAAGCTGCTAAAGCAGCTGCTCTGAAGTCACTTGAGGTAGGAACCCACTTATGCAGTGGTCCTGTGGAAGTGACATGGGGCAGCCTGGAAGGCTCAGAGTACCCACAATCTCTGGCGTTGCGTTACGAAGTAGCTCAGTGCGTATTTACCTCTGTGAAGTCCATAAGGATGCACATGAAGATTTTGGGCCATGTGTTGTGGGCCAGTTTCATTGGTAAACATGAGCTGGACGTGCAAGGACTCCATGGGCTTGGTGACATGAGCCATAATGTCTCCCGAATTTCACAGCAAGGTCTTTCAAGCCTGTCAGTTTTCAGGGATATTGTCTCTTGTAGCGCTTCTGATTTTCTATTCGGAACTTTGTTGCAGGATGTGATTAAAATTAGGAAGTTTCTGAAAGTTGTGCTGTTGAGAGGAACAGACAAGGGGAAGATGCCCTGAGCAATGTGTCAGCATGATCAGAAAGCCAGTTGGGAAAATAAATGAATAATGTTGTTTAATTATCTGAGACATATTTTCAGAGTTTTTTCTTTTCTATATATAACTGTTAATTTTTAATGCTTTTGCCTAAAGAATTTCCTAGTAGAAAAGTATCACTAAAGTTGGTGAAAATAATTGGATGCCCCCCTTGAAACAAGAGCTGAAGTGGATATGATCTTGCACCTAAACAGCTTCAAGCCAGGAACAGGGAGAATGCTGTAAAATTAAAAGAGATTTTATTATCTGGAAAATTCAGAAAATAAATGATGACGTTTTTGTGGGCTGGACCTGCTGTTCTCCTGCCACACAACTGATTTACCATGGCAATAATGCCGATTTTTCCCTATTGTCTTTCTTACCATCAGGCTGCCAAGTGAGAGGACATTTGAAAGTTAACAGTTCTGTAATTCTCCTAGTTTTTATGTAGCGAGAATTTGAATGTTCAAACTCTAAGCATAGCTTGAGATAGACCTCAAATGCTAAATTTTTAAATGAACTCTAGTGGCAGGAGTTGCTAAAGGCACTAACAGTAAAAATTTATAAACACTCGGGTTTAAACTCCTCGTTAACAAAATTAAAGTTACTCCAAGTTAGGACGGCACTCAAGATATATTTAAGGGGCTCATATTCGTTGAATACTCCACCTTGCCTGATGGCCTATCACTTTTTTTCTGTGTTTCCTTTCTACTGAAGAGAAGATGCGCACAGGGGTGTCCAATATCCAGAATTGCTTGTTGAAACGGTTCCCTCATGGGATGAAATTTTAGAAGAGGAAAGTGTGTTATGTCGGAGAGTTACACAGAGAATGGTGTCTTCATTAGCAAGCAAGCTGCTGTAGCTGCAGTTATGCCAATAAACTGCTGGTGGGTGTTTTTAAGGACTCCTGTTTTTGACAGAGAAACTGGAAGAGTGTGACGTTTCACAACAGGGTTGAGCTGTTTTCTGTCAGAGTGAAACCAAAGCCTTTCAAAACCCTTCACGACAAGGCACATCATGTTTAGATCAAGTGAAAAAGATGGTGAAAACCAAAAAAGCTCTCAGGTGCACAGACTGTACTTCAACTGTAAAATAAAGCAGCAACATCCAAAGCTGACAGCTACAGCTGTCATACATGTTGAGATGCACGATGGATTTGAACATAGGTCATTTGGGTGTTAGCAAAATGTCTACTGTCCTTGGGATGTGGTTTTAAACCTGAGAAACCCCTTTAGCAACTGTCTTGTTGAAACACAGGGCATTTCTCCATACGCAGCTTTGGTTTTGAGAAGCTCCACGTGGGTCCAGCTTTGATTTTATAATTAAAGTCACTCTTCTCAACAGTATCTCAACTTTATGTCATTGATTTTTTTCTCTCTCCAAATCTCCTGGTACCTAGTGAAACGGAAACCTGAGCCTGGCTTATTCCTTCTTCTGGTACAGCCTTGTCGATCTTCAGACCAATCTGGGCATAAAGATTGAGAAGACACCAAATAAGGCCCTGGGGGGTTGATTCAGTGCTAATCTGATGGTGCTGAGCATGAGGGCTGATGAGAGAGTTTCTGAATACAAATGCTGAAGCCTTCAATGCCACCTGTTGATAAAACAACAGTAAAAAAACTTGTGGTCAGCCAATACTTCATCACTGTCAGTGCCACAGTAGGGAGGGGTAGGGTGAACGAAGGCTCAAGTCCCGTGCCCTGAGCTGTGGATGAAGTAGTGCTCATAAACAGGGACTTGACCTTAGATGCCGTCAACAGCCAACATGATGCTGTTGGGACCTTCTGCCAGGAAAAGCTGATGTGACTGTGGATGAGCTGCTGAGTGTCTGGGCAAAAGGTGTTTTTGATGCTCATGTGCTCATTCAGATGCTGATTCACTGCCTTATATGCTTACCAGACTTTTGAGGTTCCTTGACTTCCTAAACAGTATGTGAAACCTCCCTTCACATTAATTTATTCACAAACTTTTTCTCTTTCTCAGTTCATTAGAGGAATTAAAGAAAAAGATGATAACATGACCAGAAGGACTGAACAGGAGGATGAAGCAGCTGATAACCCCACCACGAGCACATTAGACATGATCTCTTAACGCCAGATAATTAAAGGAGAAGATCAAAGCCACAAAATCAGTCCGTGTTTGATCAGAAGCTGTAATGTTTGCTCTTTGATCCTGATAAACTGTAAAGAAAAACAGTTTAGGAAAAGAATGGAAGGATATCACATATTAACATCAAATAGGAGACCTTTGTCATGGCAAGGAAATGAAATGTGGATGACAGATCAAAGGTGTATTCTGTAGAAAAAAATACTGATTTACATAAATCCCTACTCTCCTTCCCAGCATATGCCAAGGCTTCCCTCCTGCAGCACCATGGCTGACCTGAATTTGTCCCAAGAGACCATTTATTGACTCATATTGAAAAAAAGAGGCACACGGACTTTGAGCACCTGAGTGTTGCCGGCAGATGAACTGCACCCTCACAGATGCACAGGGCTGGAGCCACTCTTGTTTCCAGGCTGGCTCACAGGCTATGAGCCACAGAGATGCGCAGCCCTGCAGCCCTGCAGCCTCGCTCCCAGCTGGATGGGGGGGGCCTGGGCAAATGGGTGCTCTGCACCCACAGCATCTGCATGCCAGAGCCTACAAAGCACAAAATAAATGCTGGCTGTTGCTATGGTCATCTCTGGTCTGTTCTTCAGAAGATGCCATCACCCTGATGAAACTGAAGAACTGGTTAAGCTTTGCCTTAAAAATGTAATTTGTCTTGGTTGCCATGATTTGCTTCATATTGTAAGTTTGGGATCTGAAACAGCATCAGACAAGAGCCAGACAGGGAACTCCCTATGAAAAACAGGCTGAAACTGCTTCTGCCAAGAGGACAGAAACCACTCCAGCTCCCCTTCAGACAGCCCAGCTGCTCTGGGGCCATTACCTCCTCCAGCACCTGGAGTTCCCTCAGCCAACAAACACAACCTCATCCATCACCATGGAGGTGGATGCTGTGATACGGCCCTTCCTCGTGGGTGGAAGGCCATGAAGAACCAGACTCTGTCACTGTAATTATTGCTAGCCAGCTTCTTCCTCTTCAACAAACTTTAACGATGAACTGCCAGCTTAAACTTTGACTCCTCCAACTTTCTGTTGGCCTGTGCTGTCTTAATGTTATGTAAATGCCGATTTTGGCATTTAGTAGTCTGTAGCTCAGAGCTGCAATAAACTTAGACTGATCTAATAATGAATGACAAGCTTAATAATGTAGCAAACTAGGAGCTTAAGTCAGTCTCCAGGGTTTAATAAGGCTGCTAAATAAGAAAGCATTATTTATGTATTATAGTGCTAATACCTTAAAATGTTGCTGTGAACAGAGCAGTGAGAAATGGAGTCAGTGAGGGTTTTTTCTGGTGTTTCACAGAATCACAGAATGTTAGGGATTGGAAGGGACCTCGAAAGATCATCTAGTCCAATCCCCCTGCCGGAGCAGGATTGCCTAGATCATATCACACAGGAACGCGTCCAGGCGGGTTTTGAATGTCTCCAGAGAAGGAGACTCCACAACCTCTCTGGGCAGCCTGTTCCAGTGTTCGGTCACCCTCACCGTAAAGAAGTTTTTCCTCATATTTATGTGGAACCTCCTGTGTTCCAGCTTGCACCCACTGCCCCTTGTCCTGTCAAGGGATGTCACTGAGAAGAGCCTGGCTTCATCCTCATGACACTTGCCCTTTACATATTTATAAACATTAATGAGGTCACCCCTCAGTCTCCTCTTCTCTAAGCTAAAGAGACCCAGCTCCCTCAGCCTCTTCTCATAAGGGAGATGTTCCACTCCCTTAATCATCTTCGTGGCTCTGTGCTGGACTCTCTCTAGCGGTTCCCTGTCCTTCTTGAACTGAGGGGCCCAGAACTGGACACAATATTCCAGATGCGGCCTCACCAGGGCAGAGTAGAGGGGGAGGAGAACCTCTCTCGACCTGCTAACCACACCCCTTCTAATACACCCCAGGATGCCATTGGCCTTCTTGGCCACAAGGGCACACTGCTGGCTCATGGTCATCCTGCTGTCCACTAGGACCCCCACGTCCCTTTCCCCTACGCTGGTCTCCAACAGCTCTGCCCCCAACTTGTACTGGTACATGGGGTTGTTCTTGCCCAGATGCAGGACTCTACACTTGCCCTTGTTATATTTCATTAAATTTCTCCCCGCCCAACTCTCCAGCCTGTCCAGGTCTCTCTGAATGGCTGCGCAGCCTTCCGGTGTGTCAGCCACTCCTCCCAGTTTTGTGTCATCAGCGAACTTGCTGACAGTGCACTCTATTCCCTCATCCAAGTCATTAATGAATATATTGAATAGTACTGGTCCCAGTACTGACCCTTGAGAGACTCCACTAGACACAGACCTCCAACTGGACTCAGTCCCATTGACCACCACTCTCTGGCTTCTTTCCTTCAGCCAGTTCACAATCCACCTCACTACCCGATCATCCAGACCACACTTCCTCAGTTTAGCTGTGAGGATGCTGTGGGAGACCGTGTCAAACGCTTTACTGAAATCGAGATAGACCACATCCACAGCTTTACCATCATCTATCCACCGGGTTACGTCCTCATAAAAGGCTATCAAGTTGGTTAAGCATGACTTCCCCTTGGTGAAGCCATGCTGAGTACCCCTAATGATCCCCCTATCCTTGATGTGCGTAGAGACAGCACCAAGGACAAGTTGTTCCATCACCTTTCCGGGGATGGAGGTGAGGCTGACCGGTCTATAGTTACCCGGGTCCTCCTTCTTGCCCTTTTTGAAGACTGGAGTGACATTCGCTTTCCTCCAGTCCTCAGGCACCTCTCCCGTTGCCCACGACTTAGCAAAGATGATGGAGAGTGGCCTAGCAATGACTTCCGCCAGCTCCCTCAGCACCCGCGGGTGCATCTCATCAGGGCCCATGGATTTATGGACGTCCAGATTTCTTAATTGGTCCCTGACCCAGCCCTCATCTACCAAGACAGATTCCTCCTCTATCCTGACTTCTTCTGGGGCCTCAGGGGTCCGGGGCTCCTCAGGACAGCCTCCAGCAGTATAGACAGAGGCAAAGAAGGCATTCAGTAACTCTGCCTTCTTTTTATCCTCTGTCTCCAGAGCCCCCACCTCATTCATCAGTGGGCCTACATTGCCTCTAGTGTTGGCTTTACCTGCAATGTATTTGAAGAAGCCCTTTCTGTTGTCCTTGACCTCTCTTGCAAGGTTTAATTCCAAGGAGGCCTTAGCTTTCCTAGTTGCCTCCCTACATCCTCTGACAACAGACTTCTATTCCTCCCAAGTGGCCAGCCCCTCCTTCCATGATCTGTACACCCTCTTCTTCCACTTGAGTTTGCCCAGCAGTTCCCTGTTCAACCATGCAGGTCTCCTGGTACCCTTCCTTGACTTCCTACCTGCTGGGATGCTCTGATCTTGAGCTCGGAAGAAGCAGTCCTCGAATGCTAACCAACTATCTTGGGCCCCCTTACCTTCTACTACCCTGTCCCATGGGATTTCCCCTAGCAATTGCTTGAAAAGGCCAAAGTTGGCCCTCCTGAAATGATGGGCATAAAACTGCTTGTCAGTTATTTCGAGTAAAAAGAGGTGTTAGGTTTCTTTTATAGTAGCGTAACTCTATTGACTTCACAACAGTTGCTTTAGATTTGCTGGTTTTGTTACTCATGCGTGTTCATTGTTGTGGTTTGTTTGGTCAGGGAAGACAGGGAAGGTGGGGGATCACCGGCTTGTGGAGAGATTTCAGCTGGAAGGGATGTCTGGAGGTTGTCTAGTCCAGGGACACACCTAGATCAGGTGGCTTGCCTTGTACAGTCAAGGTTTGCTTTACTTCAAGGGCGGAGACTCCCCAGTATCTCTGGGCCCCTTCACACCTTCATCAGGAATCATTTTTTCCTTACATCTAATCGGGATTTTCCACACTCCAGCTTGTGTCTGCTGCATCTTGTCCTATTCCTGTGCACCTCCGAGCAGAGCTTGTCTTCATCTTCTCTTCTGGCAGGGCCCTGAGCGCCCCAAGAGCCGTAACAGGGTGCAACGGAAAAATCACTGCCTGGACCTGCTGACTGCACTCTTGTGAATGCAACCCAGTACGCAACAGGCCTTCTTTGCTGCAAGGATGTATTTGCTGACTCCTCTTCAACTTGGTGTCCACCAGGACATCTGCATCCTTTTCTGCAGAGCTGCTTTCCAACCTGCTGGGACCAAAGTTTTGCATGGAGGCATACTCGAGGGGAAAAGTGAGGGGCGACCATTTCAGATGATATAGAAGATCTGTTGCTATTGTATTTCAAGGTGAACACCTGGCTGCCAAAAACTCAGATCTGAGCTTGAATGCAAACTTACTACATGTTGCTTTGGTTCTTCTGTAGCTTTACTACTATGCACAGGTAAGGAGAGGGATCAGCGGTCAAGGTCAAGAAGAGCACCTGACATTCGGAGATGCAATAGTTGTTGGAAGTGCCTCCAAAAACATCTGCAAATGCTTTTAATGAACACTTCTGGTGCTTGAAAAAACTATTGTAATAAAATTCTTGATGTGTCCCAAGGAGGTGGAGAGATGAAAACTAAAATGGGAGTGTTCTCTTGTCCAGAGAGAAACACTACTGGAACAGAATAGAGTAATAAGTAATCTCTTAAAACGTGCTGCTAGGTCCTAAAGGGCATTCCTGTGCAGAACAAGACAGAATGAAACGGGAAGAGAGAAGAGATCTTAGATTGTCTGGCAACCCACAGGGTAAAAAAAGGTGAATTAATCCAGCAATCTCAAATTAAGTACAGATAATATGACTGCTGGGACAATGAATGCGACAAAGTCAGAACATCTCAAGAGCTCATTTTTTTCCAATAATTTGGGATATCGTATTGGTCTAACACTTCCTTATACACTTCCATAACAGACTCTAATACTTTCAGGTCCATAATTCAGCCTCAGCTACAGTAGACAAAGCTGTTGCCTTTTACGACAGAGCTAATAAACTAGGTTTTGCCCCATAACCCATGTCCGAGGAGGGAAATGATAATATAATATGTAATTTCCAGAATATCTACCAAATAGTCTGAAGTTGCATTGCAATAGATACAACAGGAAATCAACAGACCCTCCGTAAAATGACATTAGAACCTTGGAGACAGAATATGCTGCAATTATAAAGCAGACACACAGGCGTCACATTTCTCATAAGCATCATTAAAATTAAATTAGAAACAACGCTTCAAAGATAACAGATCATATTTTGCTTTAGAGTTATCTTGGTTCTCTGGGGCTTAATAATTTCCACAGACAAAATGTCTCAGATCCACCAAGTTTTCTAGAGTTTGTCCTGTGGTACCCAGGAGATACTTCTGGTCTGAGTCACTGACCACATGTTTTGGGTCATAACCCTTTGCTCTTTTTCTTTCAGACTCTGTCACAGCAAAATCAGCCAGAGGTGAGCAGCTGGGATCTTGTAAAACTTAGTGCAAATGATTACATGGATATGCATATGACCCCTCGTGAACTTGCAGTCAGTGTCTACACAACACACACGTTTGTGTTCATACTTGAACCTCTGCCATCGAGAAGCCTCCTCATCCAAGCAGAGCATTCAAGTAACAGGAATTTCTGCCTTCAGACAATCTCTTCAAATAATGCAATGTCTTTAGCTGCAGAATGAAAAAAGCAGAGGGATGTTTTAGACCCATGTTCACCAGCTACACATCTCACGGCTCGGCCCAGAAAGAACTTCAACTAGGGCCGATTGCAGATGTTGAAATAGAAGCAGTAAAAAAAAAAAAAAGTAAGAGAACCTTGGGGAAATTAAAATGAAAATGAAACTCCAAGGAGCTACATTAAATAATTGTGAGACTGTTAAAGAGATAAGAGAAATGAGTAGGAGGCATTTGCAAAAGAATTTGGGGGATTGTTGGATTCTTGGACCTCGACGGTCAATGGGGTGTTACAGCACAGACCTGAAAATCACGAGGGTGCATTGCAGCTCAGCACCCAGCTGTGGATAAACACGCTGCCCTGGCTCAAGCCTGCCTTTGGGCTGAAGGGCCACATCCAGGCATGTATGTCTCCAGGTGCTGATAGCCTCAATAATAGTTATTCCACAGGAGGGAGAATCCATAAGAAAGGATGCAACTGCTGAAGAAGCAGGAGTGGGAAAGATTATTTGAGCTCAGCTGCCTGTTGCCAAGCTGCACAGGGAGTCTCAGTGGGGCTCAGGTCCCTGGGGAGGTGTCATCGTGGGGCCAGATGGGTGACTTCAGATAGCCCCACAAAAACAGGCTCTGATCTCCTCTGCATCCTGGCTGTCTTGTTTCTCTGCCAGAAGTATTAATGGTTGGACTCGATGATCCCAGAGGTCTCTTCAAACCTGATTGATTCTGTGGTTCTGTGATTCCTCATCCAGCCTGGGAGGGGGATGTGGGATGGGGGGCACGGACAGGTGGCTGCCTGCCCTGGGAAAGCTGGAAGCGTTTGCAACAAGCATTTTCCTTTTAATGGCAGGTCATGAGTCAGGTCTTTGAAAACATTGGTGCTTTGATTGCCAAGTGTTAATCAGACCCTGAACAGAAGGAAGTCTTAAAAAAATTGCTTCCAAAACATTTTCTTCTACTTTATTTGCTATTTCTGACAAAGTCCATCTTCAGTAAAAGGCAAGCAAAATTCAGGAGTTGATTACATATATTTTTCATCCTTAGAAATAAGAAGATTATGGAATGGGGAGGCGGAATAAAAAATAAATGAGCATATAGATTTGATAATACAACAGAACTAGAGGCAATATAGGTGCAGCCTTTTATGGGTAACGCTTGAAGCAAGGAAAAGTGAGTGCTTTTTATTTCATTGTCAAAGACTTTTTCTGGCTCCAAGTTACATAACCAATATGGTTTTGTTTTCCAGTCTCCAGTTTATTAGTCCCTCTCTGCTCACTTGTGCCATGCTCGTGCTGATGTAGCATTGCATTTCTGCCTTCGCTTCCTGCTTTACATCAGCCTGCAATTCTCTCAATCATCTTTATTGTGTACAGTAGACGTAGGTTTTCCAGTTTGCCCTTGAGGCTCAAAGCATTAGTGAGATCAAAGCAATAAACCTCCTCTTTCTTACAATAGGAAAACTAACCTGAGCTTTTTGGTTTGGACCTTGCTAAAGGACTATTTGTCCTTTCAGTCCTTCCTTGGAGCCAGAAGCTTGAACTGAATGCCAGGACATCTTCACTGATGGCTATGGAAATGTCATGTCAGACTTTATGGACAAGTCTGAATGTCACCTCCCTGCCACCGATTCCCAGAGAGGGGTCAGCCACTTGGGTGGCTGGTGGAGCAGACAGCGAAGAGGTGCATGTCCTGGTCCCTGCTCATCTCCTTCTTCCCAAGATTAAAGTCACGACATTAGCATACCTCCTGTTTCACACAAATGATCACTCAAGCCAGGTGCCACAGGGCTTCAGGAGTGGTATTTATGCCTGTTCTAGGTTTCTGAGAAGACAGTGTGGTTTTTTCGGTCTCCTTCAGAGCTTTGTGAACCTTTCCTAGAGGTCACACTTCACCCATCTCCAATGCAGCTGTGTTCTTGTGCTGGAAGCACCTTCTCCCTCCTGCTTCAGAGAGTCACTTGCACTAATCTTACTGTATAAGCTTATTTCTAATTCCATTTTTGCAGCCCAGCTGATAAATACTGTAATGCTTAAGTGCTTACCAACCATTTGGTCTGCAATGATTTATTAATCAAGCTTTATCACTTGAAGTAAGAGGCTTAGCTTGTGCACACGTGGTCTGTGATATGCAGTGCAAGCAGGCAGGGACACTGTCCTTTCTGCAAATGTCGCAAGAGCTGTGCTCAGAAAGTATGTACATCGCTTGCAGGTGTTTGATCAAATCAAGTTTTATTTACTTATTCTTACCTGGTTCTTATCACTGCTTCTGCTTGAAACTGAGGTCACAGGTAGGATCTGTCATGCTATTAATTTGGTCTTGTGTCATTAGATTTGGTGTGGAGGAGAAATATGAAAAATGATTAAATACCTTCCTTGTCTGCTGGAGGTTTTCTCTCCCCACTTACAGCGTGGCCAGACTAAAACTTCAGAGCATTTGAGGGGGGTAAGAAGAAGACGCAGCTGAAGAAGGAAAGGGAAAAGAGCAGGGTAGCTGTGGCTTCCCAGGCTGGATTCCCACCCCATCCATGAGGCACTGTCCTTGTGGGATGACCCTATCTCTGCTTGGTCAAGATCCCATCTCCTGGTGGACCAGTGGTTTGGTCTTCTGTGGCCAAGCAGGAATTTGTTAGAAGACCTGGAGGAGGAGGAGGCTGAGACATGGTAATCTCAGACAGCAACTCTCATTTCCCTGTAGAGCCCGCAGAAAGGAGGAGATGCCTCCAGAGGGAAACTCATGTGAGTACTCCGACACTATCCCAGGCTATGGCAGGTGCTCACCTCTCTCCACAGACCATAAGGGAGGCTGGCTTAGGAAGACGTATCTTGGGTTTAGGTGCTTCCCTGGGACCCTTGAACCCTACCCTGCATGCCAGAGGGTGGGGAGGAAATGCATCAGCATTTGGGGTGGGATGGAGCTGCTGTCTGAATGTGGTTTTTTTACCATTTCTGAAAATAGCAATTTTATTTCCAGAGCAAGGTTATTGTATTCCCATGGAGGTGCTCAGACGTATCAGAGATGGGTTAGGTGTGCCGTGGAGGGATGTGCTTGGGCTCTCTTTTCAGCAGCTGTGAAGCACCTGGACTCCCCTGAAATCCATGGCCTTTGTCCATCTACCCAACCTCTGACACATCTCCCATTGCTGCATAGTTATGCTCCTTTTCTTCCACTAAATGTTTTCAGGCGTCTCATTCACATTTCATTCCTTCGAATTTCCCCTCATTCCCTTCCACCTTGCAAGAGCACAGACACCGCTCAGGGAACTGGCTGCCTTGCTGTTCAATCCCCTGTCAATACACGTAGCTTTGCTGTTTGACCTTTAAGACATCTCCTCTCCTGGCTACCGTCGCCCTTTTGCAGCCGCTGTCTGGCTGGAGACAGAGCAGACAAATGCGCCAATGCAAAGCCAGCACCCAGAGGAACCCCCAGGAGCGCGGCGGTGGCAAGCCTCAACTCACCGGGAAGGATTAGGGCAGGGTCTCTGTTACTGTGTGAGGTACATAGGAATAAACAGCTGCTGGAGTTAATTAAATGCCAGCACGAATGTATAAACAATCACAAAACCATTAGCTGCGAGTGGAGGCTATCGCTGCCCCAGCAAACACCATTCCCCAGCAAAGGGGGATCTGACCTCTCCTCTCCCGTGAGGTGGAGAGGAAGCACCTGGGGGCCAAAGCCACGTGTAGGAAGGTGAGGAACATGCCATCTCTGGGATTCGGCGTGTTTTGACCCGATCTGCTGGAGGACGGTAGCTGCCACGCACCAACCTTGTTAGCAAGAGCCTGAGCCCACCCAGCTTCAGTGTCCTTAGCACTCCCTGACCCCAGAAGCTGAGGATGTTTGGCTGTTAATGGACTAAACCCAGGCAAAGCAGTGTCCCATGGCATGGTGGGCAGAGGTGGGGTGCAGAAAGAGTGCAGACCCAACGTGGGCTTTGTCCATCTCCTCTTCTCCATCCTGCAGCTTCTACTGTTGTGAGGTGAATGGAGAATGAAAGAAAGAAAGAAAATGCCTAAAAAGGATTATCTTCCATCCACACAGGTAAGGCAAGGGACCCAAGCTGCTGATCCTGCCAGGAAAAGCCAAGAACTCCCCCAAGGAAATGGGAGAGATTGGCCCTTACCCAGTTCTAGTTTTAGAATTTTGGTTATTCTTCAAAAAAAACCTCAGTTTAAAAATGTTAATACCCAACATTGAGCCAACAGGACTAGATTATCCATCTTGCTTGTATGTCTTGGACTTTTGAACACCAGCTAGTCAGGATCCTGACTAACTCACAGGCTCGTTTTCTTCTCTATCTTCTTTCCAAACAGGCAGTGCATTTTCGTTCTTACTCAATTTATCTTAAAAGAACTGGTCACCTAGGGGAATGGTCCCTGACCCACTTTTAGCTCTGCTTTTTTTCTGCAGGCAGAAGGAAACATCTGGGGTTTTGAATTTTTATCTTGCATCCCAAGTTGTCTCAGAGCTGCATGGTGAGGATGGGTGGGATGCAGCAAGCAGGTTGCACCAGGTGGTCAGGGGACTCTGCTCCCTTCATCTCACGGATTACTCTGTTGCCCACCTTTTTACACAGACAGGTATGGGCACTCTGGTCAGTGTGCTGTGGTCAGTGTGCTATCTCAGTCAGAAAATCTCCACTGCAAGAAAAGTCAGTTGAGAAATAATTTTTTATTAACATCTCTCCCTATGGCTGTAATCACCAGAGGTACCAGCTGCTGCTGTGTGGGCAATGAGAGCAACAGGATATCCCATGGCATGTATGCTGCTGATGGATGGAGCTTCTTTCACTGTGGACTGTGTTTCTGGTGGTATCAAACTGACCCATAATTTTAAAATCTTTTTGGAATTTTTACGTCTTTCTGGAACTTTTAAAACTTTCTGGACATGTTCATTCTACCAAAAGTGGTTTGCCATCGTCCAAATGGTGTATTCCTATATATGTTTCTGTATTGTACATCCTTTCCAAATGACAGGAATCTACTAGTGCAGGAGGAGATGTTTGGTTTAGAGGGATTAAACCATTCTTCTGTAACATAGAGACAATTCTCAGCCAGCATCACCAGAAGTAAAGCAGATGCTTTGGGAGGTATGCATACTGTGTTTCCATAAGGAATTAGGTCAAATCCAAATTTCAAACACAAGTGAGGTCTGGACGGAGGTGCAGGATCCCCCTTCAATGCATAGCTCCATTTGGGTTCATGGTGGCAGAGGCCAACTTCACTGCTGGGTGCACAGATAGTGGACAGGGAGTGCGGAGGCTGTGGGAAGTCTCTGGAGGTCACACAGGAACTGGGGACACATTGACTCCTTGCTCTGGGACCAGCTCTGAGCATCTCCAGGAAGGGGTCATGCCTAGACAGAAGATCACCAGTCTGGAGCAAGGATCAGACACTGCATCGCAGAGCAAGGGACACCTGCAGCATTTCAAAAAGCATCAGCACCTGGATTGCTGTTTCCTAGTCGTTGCCTTTGCTATTTTGCTGCACAGGGTGAGAGGTTCTTTCATTAACAGCATAAGTTTCCACTAAGCCACATGAGTTTTGGTTTGCTTGGTTACTCTCAAGCATGAAAATTAAACCTAAATTAGCAAAGCAAAAGCCAATGTAAATAGCCTCATGTCTCTAATTAAAGTTGCTTTGATCAATCTTCTGCTGAGCATTTATTTTAAGACATTTTCTATCTTATTTTTTAAAGATAACAAAATGTGATTTTTACAAGCTGTGGGCTGGTGCTGACTGCTTTCATGCTGTTTGGCTCCTCGTGGGGTGGCTGACAGCAGTTCCTTGGGTGCAGTTCACAGAGCTGACCATATACAAGCATAATTTAAACTCCGTGTTTCATTTCAGAGGAAATGCCTCCCCTGGCAGGACTCCTCCCCAGAGGTGAGTGTAGACCAATGGATAGAAAACCCTGTGTGAATGTCCCTGGTACCCAGAGCAGCAGTCGCATCTCGGTGTCACTTTCTTTGAAGTTCCCATATCTCTAGATCCCCCAATCCACCACACTCCTCTCCAGCATCACATCACCCCCTTGGCCCCAGGAACCCGACCTGGGTGAAGTTTGTGCAGCCCTGGGAACTTGTGATGCCAGATGAGTGCCAAAAGTTCCTCCTGAAACATCTGGGTGTGTAACCCAATCGGAGCCTCCGACTTTTCTGCAGGTGGCCTGTCCCTGGGTCCACGACAAACACAGAAGATGCAGAACAAGACTGCGGCCTCGGGAGTATTGGCGGTGGAGTTTCCCTGCCAGACCCTCAGTATATGAACCACTGATCTGTTTGTCTCCTTTAAAGCACCCAACTCTACCCATCATGCTCTCACTGTCACAACACCCCTCTTCATGCCTTGAAGCTCTCTGCACCATGCCTTCACCAAGTACACAGTTTTTCTCACTATGTCTCAGCCATGGAGTATATTTGCAAATAACAGCTCTCATGAAAGCTGGCACCTCTCCTCTCCATCAGTGCCAGTGCCAGTCATCATGCTGGAAATGGCACCGTGGATCCCAGGAGCAGTCCAGCATCCCTGGGCGAGAGCTCGCGAGTCAGTTCACTACCGCCTTAATGCTCTCCCCTAATCTCTTACAGCGAGCGGTGTCTCTGCCCCTGGTGGAACTAATGTCATTTTTCATCCTTGTGGTCACTGTTAGCAGCCAAGCAAAAAATGTCAGTTTTAATTAGAGCATTTATTTACACATATCTCTCCCGCTTTAAACTAGGAGACAGACCCCCCCCCATCACACAGGGCTCATACACTTCTTTTAGAAAAAAAGGTATAATTCTCGCCAAAGGGAGTAAATCTCTTAGTAACACCTGCTTGTGTTTGTTCTCGAAGCAAATAGCTGTAATCAATGACCTATTTAAAAAATGAGAAAACTAGATTTTTTTTTTTAAAGTGATTTCAAGCTTGCTGAACAGGTGCTGTAGTAAATCTGGCATGTCTCTAATATACTGCTCTGGTAACCCTTGTTTGCTTTTTATTTCCACATGTATTGGTTGTTCTCTTTATGACCACAATAAACAAAATTGGTGAGAGAATAGCAGACCTCTTTGGAGAAAGCACTCTAAGATTATCTGAATTACATTTCTGCTCTTTAAAAGCCGGCTGCCATCTGAGATTCCAGTTGCTTGGTTTTCCCACGGTCCCCTGAACAGCCATCCGTTCACTTGTCAGCATTTGTTTCCATCTCTTAGTTCAGCTAATACTTCTCTTCTTTTTCCTGCCCACTTTTGCTGGTGCTCCTCTTAAGTGCCATCAGTCAGCACCAATGAAGAAACCACATCAGGTTTCTTGTTTTCTGTATGACTGGAGTGGCTGGTAATGGCTGGTGGGGAAATCACTGACAAGTTAACAGGTCCATTCGCTTTTTTGACTTGATGCATTCCCTGACTGCTTTCTTTTGAACCTCTGACTAAGCAAAAGGCTGTTCTGATTCAGAGAAGATGTAATTAGGTCCATCCTGACTGATTTTCTTGTATTAGCCTCAGCTTTGCCACTTGTATGGAACTGTAGAAGGTGAAAAAGGTGAATCGTCGTTCTCCCTTGCACTTCTCATGGCTTTTTAAGACTGTCTGGTGAGTACACCGTGGAGAATGATCTGAGTACGGGATATCTCATCACATCCAAAGACAGACAATCCCAGGCCTGGAGATCAGTCTGGTTATAAATGTTTATGCTATATACAGACAGTCAACCTAGAGGAAAGATCAGTATCCTGATTCAACTGCTTTTAATATACACCTTGTAAAAATACTCACAGCACCTTGTTCAAGACTGACACAATTTCTCAATGTTTTGAAGCACAAAGGAGTTGAGTTTATCTACGTAAGCCAGTTACACTGTTAGCTGATATCCTGTGATACTGAGCAGTGATTGTTTGCTTTCGTTCATCAGAAAATAGATGAGGAACATCTTTGTTAACCAGTGAAATGAGAAACATCCCAAAGGATATGCTTTGGTGACATGGTCCATTGAACCAGCCTGAAGGAGTCCCATTGATTCAGTCTGCTGGAGCCTGGAGAATAACCTTGGGAATGTTTTAAGAAGTGTCAAGGGAGGAGTTTCTTTTTAAATTGAATGGAGCCCATGGAAAGCAGGAAACCTACTAGGGCTTTGATATGCTAAGAGTATGAGATACAGAAATAGTCTTCTCTTTTTCCTGTTAGCATGGGCGATTGCTAGGTCTAAAAACTTCCTGCTACCTGGACATTTCCCTTGGAACAATGTTCAACTTTACCGACAGTAAAAGCCTCAGGAACCAGGAGCATCATTTTAGCAGACTATGGGGACCATGTCCAATGTCTGGCAGTGCTGCTGGAGCTCAAGGAGCCATTTCAGGGTTGGTGGTGACTGTCCACGTCCGAGGGTTGGAGTGTCTGCTTTCTCATTGCGAAGACCATCTCACCTTGAAACCGAGCATGCTGTGATGGGGCCCCGCTAACAAGTTTCAGCATCACTCCTTCAAGGTGGAAAGTTCTCTTCCACCATCATTTTCCCCATTAACTGGGCAACCTCTGCTACTCAGCATCGGGCCGCGATTCAGGAAAAGGTCAGGCCTTTTTCACGGCTGCTTTTTCCAATTAACTTTTTGGTGTACTCGGGCATGGATCTACTGCCCTTCAAGCGTGGGAGATGCTCAGCATGCCATAAAGCTCGAAGGAGCGCAGGGGGCTAAACGATCCTCCTGGGAGGCACCTGACCTGACTGCTAACTCTGATTTTACTTGTCAGAACAAGAAATGTCCTCTCTACTTTCTGCCATAAAGGGAGAGATAGCGCTGCAGTGAAGCAGCTCTGTGGGTAAACAGAGGCTTTCTGTTATCAGCTGCAGTTACATCCCTTCCCAGGTCTGTTATCTGCTTGGCCTAATCCATGGCTCTGATGTAGGAGTCACCATCTTTCTTAGGACAGAGCACTGCATTCAATATTTCCAAAATATGCCTGCAGAGGCATAACCATTTTTGGACTGAAATTCCATAAATAATTTGTCACAACTGACCTATACTGGTTCCCTATAACATGCACAGGCGTCAGTCCACTGCCTACCTGTCCTCACTTTCGCCATTCTGCCTGAGCCTTTGGCCAGGTTTCAGCAAATTCTGCAAGTGAGAAGAAGTTGCAGAGATAAGTGATTTTGTCTGAATTTGGGGAAAAGGATGGCCAGACAGAGGAGAAAGATGCATCATGGACCTTTGCCAAACGTGTGCTTAGACCATATAAAGTGCCAGCAAATTCACATGGCAAAAAGCCCTTGTAAAGGTGAATGAAATGTGAATAAAACCCACTGAAGTGCGAATAGCTTTGATTTAAGCTCACTCTTTCTCTAAGGCCAGCAAATTAGCTATGGGATAAAACCCAAAAGGCACCAGGCTCTGGAAGCTCTGGCGCTCACCTTTACACCTCTCAAGGAGAAGTTCATCCTTACCTGAAGGGCAGGCCCCCACCTCTGCCCTCCTTGTGGCCAAGTTACCTCCTGTTTTGAAGCTTTGTGTGTTCCTTAGTGTTTAGTTGATGTAACATGCCAGGATGAGATGAACCACAAGCCTAAGTTCTAAGGATCTAATCTTTCTGGTTTAGTGCCTGAATCATGCACCCTCCGAGACCAATATGTGGCCATTGAACAAGAACAGGTTTGGATCATGTTTTTGCCTGGTCCGCTGGATTTCCCATCCTTACTCCTTGGGCACCCCAAAGCACTGGGTACTGCTGGCAGTTATAGTGTGTCTGTCTCTGCCCCAGTGCCCTGTGCACAGCAAAAGAATGATAAAGCTGCTGAAGGTAGTGAGTACTGTGGTGTTGGATCCACTAATGGCAGTGAAGCTCTGGGACACAGATGAGAGGGTTGTGGACACATCCCTGAGCGCAGGAGCAGTTGCAGTGGGAGCAGGGGTTGTGCACTGGCATGGGCTGTGCCAAATGCCTGGGACACGCACTGTACCTGGGTTAGCTCCATCTCACTCATCATCGCTCCCCTTCACCCTGCACGATGGCCTGACCAGCTCCTTGTACCCTGTTCACTCCTTGCACCACCCTTGCAACTGACTCCTTGCACCCTGTTTGCTACCATGTGCACAGGCCAGCAGGAAAACACTCTCTCTGCAATGTCTCATCAGCACAGAGGAGGAGGAAACAAGATTTCAGTGTCCAACAACAGGGCAAGAGCTGCCAGGGCTGGAAATCCTGTGACTGCCCGACTTTCCAGCCTTTGGAGAGCTCTTGGGTAGCTTGGTGTTGCACTGTCAGCACCATACACATGGCCATGGCCATTCTCTTGCTGATCATTTTGTGCCCCCCCAAATCCTCCCGTCTTTGGGCATTGGGGTTTATGCCATGCAGAACCAGCCAGTATTCTGCCAGTCCCACTCTGCTTCAGCCCGGAGTATTTGACTGTCTCACCAGCGAGAAATACTGATTCACATCAGAACATCAGCACAGCAAAAACATTAAGATGGAACTCCCAGCCAATTGCCTGGTAAAATTTTGATTTCAGAAGCACCTAATAATAAATGGGAATTCTGGAACTTAAAGTCAATGGGGATCCATAGCTAACGATTGCCTTTATCAGTAGGGCATCTGTCATTGCTTAATTAAGATGCAAATCATAGCTGTCTCCATGGCGATGAAGTCACTATTTTGTGTTGATGAAATACAAGCATAGCTGGATGTGCCCAGCTGCACTAGCTATAACCCAAGGAAAAAACGTCAGGGCTGGCTACAGCTCCGGCAGCGCTCGGCCAAATTCTGCCCTCGTCTACCCCCACCCAGCAGACCTCTGTACCAGGAGATCTCTGAGCACAGCAAGGTCTCAGCACTCGTGCTGCTGATGAGAGACTGAGGTAAGGCCTTAAAAAGGTGCAGTCAATCAAGAAAAATGGGCTGAACTGAGATGGTTACCACTGGTTCATGGCTGAGATCCCACCAGCGGTGCTGGGTTTGCTGGTGGGAGCTGCTCACAGCCCTTCCCAGCTGGAGCAGTGGCTCTGCAGAGCCATAGACATGAGCCACGGGCACATTGCTGTGGGTGGTAAAAGCTGTCTTACCCAGCTTGTGGGGAGCAAAAGGGCATTAATTATGGCTGAGTGAAATAATTACACGAGCCATAAAGAAGTTTATGAGACGTGCCTTCAGGAGGGACGTGGCAGCGAACATTTTCTACCCTCCAGCTGCCATTTGCCAGGTTTGCGATAAAAAAAAAGCCAGTTGCCTAAACCTCGTCTGCTGCACTCGCTCGCCAGCTGGGACGTGTGCCAAAAAGTGGACCCAATGTGGATGAAATACGAATATTCAGGCAAAAGGCCCAGAGCTGCCAGCACTGGTGACGGCGTTTTGTGCAAGGAATGTTTTAAGCCAATAACTTTTTCAAGCCAATCTCCTGACAAGCCAGGCTCTTTGCCTGAATTTTGTTAGTATTTTGAAGCAGTCATTGCTGGTAGCCACGTGATCCCAACTCATGGCAAGACTCCAGGGTCCCTGTTGCTGCCTTTCGAGGGACTTTGGAGACTTCCTCACCTGTCTTGCCTCAGTTTCCCTGCACCCAGGGATAACAATAACAACCTGGCCACAGATACCGACTCCTGTTCCTGCATGTAGCCAGGGTACCCATGGAAATCCTGGTGGCAAGTCACCACTTTGGTGTGGGCTCTGCTGCAAGAAATGAATATTTTCCTCCACAGACAAAGCCAACAGTTGCCCACACACCTACAAGTCACTGTGTGCTGTAGCCACAGGTCCTGTACCTCCTCATGCAGGTGTGTATGTGCAAAAGTGCTTTGTAACCACCCAGCATATATCTTCCCTTCAAGCAAATCAGCTTTTTCAACAGGAATAAACTGTATCCAGACTGAAGGGTCAGCCCCACCTGAGCTGCAGCAGGAGCGTGGCTCTTGGGTGTAAATGAGTGCTTAGGCATACTTGGGAAAAAAATAAAAAAGGCTTGATTGGCTCCCAGGACAATGTCTTGAAGCGATGAGGAAAGAGTAATTTAAAAATCAGCCACCTAGAGGCAAGTGTGGCAGCAGGGAAAATACCCTCTGGTAGCAGCAGAGTGGCTAATTGCTCCGGTTTGGGATTCATGTGATTGTTCATTAGCTCTCATTTAATAAAGATTTACTCTGCACTGATGTGGAACCCTTTACCTCCTCTCCCAGGCAACTCTGCAAGTACCAAATCTGGCCTGAGAGCACTGGCAAAGGGAGGTGCTGAGTTCTGGGTCATGGTCGTGGGGAAACTGAGGCACGGGAGGGCTCAGGACCTTACTGGAGCCCAGCGGAGCATCTTCTGCATGACATCTCTGGGCTCCCACCCTCCACACTTCCCTTGCCCTACCTAGCTTTTCCTGAAGAGCTGAAACCAGAAAAAAGGAGCGGGGTTTGCATGCAATGGCAGTTAATCACAGTCATTCCCACCTCTGTAAGATCCTGCAACCTCTTATATCTTTACTGGTAGAAAAAAGGGCAGGATCAACCTAGTAAAACCACAAAAAATGAGGCTGGGAGAACAGGGTTAGCAAACCTCCTTATTTTTTAAATGGAGGCTGTTACGAGATCCTCATATACCTTGTCTGCTTGTCCATTGCTCTCTGAATGCTGGTGGGTCAAGATGTACATTAGACGCTGCGCTGCACCATGCTGCGTTTGGGTAAATGAGAGAGCCAGGGAAAGAGTCTGACTGCATGGAGAGGGCTCCAGGCTGACTTGGTCTGCACTGGGGTGTCCCATCGCTGCCAGTCCCAGAGGTGTGGGTCTGCTGTGGGGTCTGCGGGGATCGGCCAGTCCAGTGTGGGCATCTCAAGTGCAGCGGTGGTGTGCTGGACACTGACCCAGTCCCCTAAAATAAGGAAAGATTAATTCCTCACAAAGGGACCAGTCGTTGTAGAAAATTAAAAAAAAATAAAACCCGACAAAAAAACAGGCAATAAATGCAACTGAATTCTTCAGTTAGTGTCAGAAACCTCTTCCTGTAAACGTGTGATTCGGCAGTGGAGAAGATTTAGTGCCTGTGTATCAGGACTCGCTGGTAAGGTCTGCAGGACAGTGTTTTAACAGACAATGTGTGCGTTGCCTTCAATGCAAGAGTTTTGTAAGACACTGTTTAAAAATTCAGCATTTGTGTGCTGTTTTATTCTGCATATATAAATAAGCGGAGAGTTCTCTGGCTTCCCAAAGACACAGAAAACAAACCCTTTGCAGGATACTGGCAAATCCAACAAAAAAGGGGAGGCTGAAATCACCTGCCCATGGCAAACCCCATTGTCCTCGGCAAACCCCATTGTCCTCTCAGATGGGCAGAGGCACCATGTTAGGCTGTTTCCCATTGGGAATCCATCTGACCGACAGCCTCCTACCACAGCTTGACGGATTAAATAGCAAAGTCTGTGGTTCTTAGCTGAGTTTCACTTTTTCTGTGGGTCCAGGTTCATTCTGTGGTCTGTGGCAGCGTTTGTTCTGGAGAAAGCCATGCCTTCCCTTCCCCTCGCAGCATTTTCCACTCCAAGTAACGCAGTGTGCAAGGCGAAAAAAGAAAGACCATGGGTAAGTGTTTGGTATTTGCACTGATATGTTGATGTGACACCTATTGCAAAAAGAACAGGAGACCTTTCCCCCTTTAATCAGACTGGAGGTTGTCTTCGTGCCTTCATTGCAGGTCTTATTCCCAGCTTGAGAACCGATGAGCAGCTGGTCATTGGCACCATCCCTTTCTGCCTCCCCCTTTTCTTCCCCCCAAAATCTTGCAAGTCTGTCCCAAATTTGTGGGTAATTCACCCAGATGTATCTGAACACGCACCAGTAGAATTATTGTTATGTCTTCAGCCAGTTTAATGACAGCCACAGCTGTTGGACTGTGCATTATAAAATATATTCAATTTATAACCACAGTTACCAACTTTTTTTCCCTTTGCAACGTGGAGGTGGGAGAAGGTCCCTCTGCTGTGGTGCCTTAGTGGGCTCACCTCCTGGAGACACCGCATGCAGGAGGGCTTATGTGGGGTGAATGCTGCCCTCCTGCCCCTTCTCCAACAGTAACAGGGTGGTTACAGCTAGTAGGTGGGAATGGCAAGGGGAACACAAGGGCTGCTGTGGTGGTCAGCCCTGTGCTAGTGATGCTAAAAGGAAATCTTCCTGGAGGGGAAACTCTGCTTCCTTCATCCTCAGAAGTGCCCATGGAGGGATGGTGGAGCCACCCCTTCACTGCCATGCTGCAAGGCAAACAGGACAGCAATTTTCTGTTCCCTCTCTTTCCTACAAAGGAAAGGGCACTGGTGATCAATGCACTTATTTACCTTCCTAGCTTCTTCTGGCAAAACCTGCTGTTCCCAACCAAAGTCAAAGGCCCTGGCCATCATCTCCAGGGACATGGGTTTCACTGCTGTCATGGCAGCCTGATGCCCATTGCAGTAGCACGGGGAGAGAGGCAGGACCTTCAAGCAGACAGGTATTACTGAGATCAGGAAACACGCTAGATTGTCCTCTGCTCTCCCCAGCTTTCACCAGAGAACCTCAATTCCTCTGAGCCATACTCACATCTTCATGCCTGAGGGGAGCGTGCCCCTACCCAAGTTCGTGGCCAGAGCATGAGCAAGCAATCCTTGGGACAGCCTTTGGGATGGTCTGGGATATGCATCCTGCACTTGGTGGAGACAGCACGAAGAGCTGGCTGTATCACTGCAAACGTCCCTCTGCCCCTTGAGCTGGTCACCATGAGCACACGGTGCTCTGGGTGTTGGCCTTAGCGGTTTGCCAGGGGTCTTTCCCAGCCAAGGCAAAGACCAGCTGGGCAGTTCTCCCGGCCAAGGTGAGGGCTTTCCATTCATTCCCTTCCAACGGCCCCACTAGATGCATTTTCTGTCCACTTTCAACCTTCTCCATGTGACTGACAATGACTTCCATGTGATCTCAGGGTGCCATCTCCACGCTCACCCACATGCCAGTGCAGATGAAGATTTCTCTTATCTGCTGGAAGGCAGCTTAAAAGCAACACCTGCTTGCCAGAGGGCTTTCTGCACTGATCCAACACAGCTATCCCCAGAGAGAGTTTTCTCCCACAGATCTCCCAGGGCCAATCCTTATGCTTCTGAACTGGGTAGGAGCAACAGAAAAAAGCCCCAATGAAAGAATTTCTTCCATCAAGCTCCCTGGATGCACAGGGCACATCCCACCAAACAGGCTGCCACCTTTACTTCGGCCTGTGGTGCTGCTCAGTGACGGTGGAACCCAGACCCTTAGGGCAGGAGCTTGCTACTAGTTTGCAGAATGGTCGATAGATCTGCTGTTTGCAAGATCAGATTGAAATCTCTTAGCAGTGGTAGTCAATCTGGACGATGAGGTGGCCACCACATAGCTCCACAGGACTGTGACTCATCTGCCATTCAAGCACCACTTTGAGCTCGGGAAGTTTATAACTCAGCCTGGTGTTACCTGAACAAATGATAGCGCTGTTTAGCTTAAACAATTCTCAGATGGCCTGTCCCATATACACATGGTGCTAATTTCCCAGCATGACCTGGTGCCTTTGTGCTACGCTTGCACAAGTGCCACCAGCTGGAGTGTGCCTGGACTGGAGGGCAGAGCCTGGGTTGTGCTGGCCACAGCGGTGGCGTTTCTGGAGCTGTGCTGTTTGGTTTCCTCCCATGTTAAAGGCTTGGGAAAACACAGCACTTGTCAGAGACCCAGCAAGATGGAGTGTGTGTTGCTGGTGGCGGGTTGCTGTTCTTCCTAATTAAAGCTAGGTCTTTGAAAAGGGCTGCAGCTCTACTTACTATACCCGTGCCTTCATCCCATCACTTTTCTGCTTTTCTTTGCCACTTCCAGCTGTTATATACCATCTGTATGATCTCTGTCCGGATTACTAATTAATGCCTTGTTAGAACAATAATTGGCTTCTTATTTAGTAGACTCATAATGATTATAACTGAAAAACATTATCAGCCATAAGGCATAATCTATTTTAAACTGCAGAACACAGGGACTCAAGTTTATGTTCCTTGATGTGATTTCTTTTCCTTTTGTAAAAGCAATTATGTGCATTTGACTGTATATCACTATTGTTGAAGCCTTTTACGCAGGAGTTAGTTGTATACAGAGCAATTTATAAACGGCAATTCAAAGAACAGCCAGCAATGTAATGGGATCAGCAAGTGGGCTTAACCACAAAGGAAACTAAATACAGGAATTCAATGTGCTCCCAAGAAATTATCTACTTTCACTCTCATGATGGATTACATTGTCAAGAGGTTGTATAATATTCAAGGAAATATCAATAGCTGGTTGTGTTACTGTACTTTAAATGCTGTTTAGTTCACGCTGGGTGATGCTAACCTGGGGGATTTAAGCAACATTCAGGGACAGAGCTTGAGGAATGACTTCTTGCTGCTCCCTGTGTGGATTGTTGCTCTCTGCGGTTTCAGTAGGTAATAGTGGCTGAACTGGGGATCTCAGCTCCAGTTGTCTCTCTGGAAGGGGTTTGTGCAATCGGATCTCAAATCCGAATGACCCAGAAGGTACACGCACAAAGGACTGTGGCATCAGCTCTCTTCCCCAGCTTCCCTGGTTAGCACAAAACATTAAAAACACTGAAAAATTGTACCAAGACAGAGCATTCACCACACCTGCTTTTGAAAAAGATGTGGGAAGGAGAGAATGGACTTTGTGGAATGTTTTTCTTCTTTGACTATACAAGATACTCAATTTCCAAAAGCAACTGGAGATCTGTGTGCCTTAATTTTCAGCTGCTAAACTAAAAGCTCTTAAAAGAAGTTGTTTGATCAGAAGTGGCAAACATCAATTTTCCAACAAATAGGCTGCATGGATGTCTAAAAAAGAAATACCCAAAATAATTAGTGGCTCTAAATCTTAGGACTGAGAACAAAAGGTGCTTGGGCTTGAGTGTCCTGAGAACACTGTCCTGTAGCCATTTTTCTCCCAGTTTGCTCATCTTATCCATGTACCTGTTTACATCAAAAGTTAATGGCATATACAGAATCTGCAGAAATTTTTATTCTTATAGAAGAAAAAGAAAAAGCAAGGCTGACCTTTCAGTTAGGTGAAGTTTCTTGGTTTTGTTTTCATCTTTGCAATCGTGACTTAGTTACTCCTGGTGCTCTTTGGGCACATTTCTTTTTGTCCCCTTTTGGAAACTCCTGTTTCACTTGCTCTGTATTTTAGTTTCCTTTGATAAAATGCTTGAGAAGGGAACAGGTACTCCATGATGTGCCACACTGGTGAGAAAAAGGCTTTTCCTAGCAGAACTAAATGTCTATGTTCATGTGGTACCCATGAGCTCTACACATAGGAGTTTTTGCATGCATGTGGACAGACTCCTTGTAGAGTGCAGCAGGTTCAGCATGTTTCAGAGGTACCAGACACTGTCCTTGCACAGAAAATGCACTCAGGATCTCCCATAAAAATCCAAACCAGAGGACATTCCCCAGCAGCAGGAGGGCAGGTATCTGCAGGGACCCCAGTGCAGGGCACAAGCTGTCCGGGCCCATTCCCCCATCTGAAATAATCAGAGCTGGGTTAAAACAGAGGATTTTGCAGGCATTTCGATTTCCATCAGAAAAATTGGTCTTAAGGGAAATTGTCATCAAGCTCTTGTTGTGGATTCTAGGTGACATGGATGATTTACTGTAACCTATTTGGACAGTACTAGAACAGGGAGGTCCCAGGCTTGGATGGAGCCTTCAAATGCTACTGGGTGGTAAATAAATAACATTAATATGGGGGACGAATTACTTTACAAGGGTTTAGCCTGTCTTTGAGCCTCCCATTTTCTTCCTGTAACAAAAACTAATACAATTTTTTTGTTTTCTTTTGTAAAAGTTGTTTTAAACCTCCAGTTCCCTTCCAGATTCTCAGAACTGTGCAAACTTCATTATCTTCCCCAAGGCACTGGGAATTGGGATTTCCCCATGTGTACTGCAAATGCCAATTACCAGTGCCAAAAAAAAAAAAAGCCCACTGTGTTCCCCTGAAATCACCATTCCTAGGAGCTGTTTGTTTTGAATGAAGAAATGCTGCAGTAGGGGTAATTAAATTAGAATGGAAGTTAATATATAGAACCAGGAAAGAAGAAGAATGGGAGCCTTAATTATACCTGACAGGGGTGTGTGTCAGCACATCCAGATTGTGTGTATTTTTCACTTGTTTAATACATCCCTGCCCAGTTTACGGCAGGAGATACAGAGTTTTGATTAGTTTCCGTGACTTTCAACAAGTCTGGATAATGAATGTTACAAATGTTTGTGAGTGGGATTTTTTTGGTGTGTGTTTTTTTTTTTTTTTCCCCCAAGGAAGGAGAGTCTTGCAAATGAAGCATTTGTGTCCTTCCCTTGAGAGCTGGGGTAGACTTGTAACTTTTCTTTCTTCTTCCCGTTGAGGTGAGAAAAAGAGACTCTTGGGAGATCCTGGGGGTTAAATCCCCCCAAATAGCAGTGCCCCTAGAGGGCCCTCTAATAAGACCTCATTGGCCAGAGGAGGGACACTTCTAGTTTTCAGTCAAGAGGAAAAACGGGATGACATTGTGCAGACTTGGATTCTGCTGAGCACCTCTTGGCTCACCAGCAGCAGATGAAGCTGCTTGCCAAGAGCTGGAGGAGGAGGTGGTGAAGCAGTGCAGAGCTGGACAGGCTTGCCAGGGAAGGGGCTTCAAGCACGACTGAGGCTTGGGACCCTGGGACCACGGTACCTAGCACCCAGCTCTGGGACCCCCAGGGCCACTGGGGCATCAGGTGGCTCTGCACACCTTGCGTTTGATGATGTCCTCAAAAGAAGTCTGAAGAGGAGGCATTTTTAGGGCTGGCTCTGGCAGAGGGAGCCATGCACCATGTGTATCTTGGTGCAGTGCCCAGCCAGGACAGGACCCATGAGTTTCCCAGGATTTATCCCACCTGTTACTACTCACAAATCAAGAGCTATTTTGTAGGAAACGTAATTCTCACTTTTGAGTCTTCAAGCCAAACAGAGATCCTGTTTCCACTATGTTTTGCCAAGAATTTTGTCTATCCTCAGTGAGTTTGGGGAGAGTTTCAGACAGTGTTTGGGCTTTCTCATCCCATTCTCCCTCAAGTTTCATTTATGCCAAAAACATGCTGGATTCCTCTCAGTTCCACTGCAAACAGCTTTGTAACCTCATGTGCGTCCCACCTCCAGCTAATCACACTGTGGCTAATGCATTTCTGCTGTTTGTGCACGTTTCTCCAGAGCAGTTGTGTTCCTGAGCATGGTGTGGGGGGCTGCTGTGCCTCCTGAAGCAGAGGAGGAAAGATGAGTGGTCAGGAATGGAGGTTTTCACCCATCTCCCTATTTTTACGCTTTTGAGGAGATGAAGACAGGGTTGCTGGATCACAAATGGACAGTAACGCAATTTCCATGTGGGAGTACATTGACGGTGGAGATACCTTGCAGGCAGCAGAGCTGCTCTGGAGACAGAAGCAGACTCCTGCATCTCCTGCTTTTGCTCCCGGTGCTCAGCCCTGGCCACCACTTCTCCCCGTCCTTGGTGTGCTCAGCTCCAGCTCAGCATCTCCCAGCTCTGCATGTTCTGCAGAGCACCCGCTGCCTCTCTGAGGCTGGAGTGTGTTCAACAAGTCAAAAGATTCAGCTAATTGTCCGCTTAGACCAACTTCTGATTTGTCCCTGTATTAAAAGAAAGGCAGCCAAAGTGGCCTCTCTGTGACAGATATGAAAACCCTTTTATTTTTGTGATCTACTAACTTAGCAAATAAGGCCAGTCAGAGTAAATCTTCCTCCTGGCACAAACAGTTATTGAATTACTATAAAACACCATTACCGTCACTGTCTCTTGGGGTCACACTGGCCTCTGTAGGCATGATAATGACGTTGTTCCTTCTGCTTTCTTCTGGCACAGTGGCGCATCCTCCTGAACACCCTTTTACCTCAGTTTTCCCATTGGGAAGGAGGCAACAGCTGCTCATCTCAGCATGACAGCAACAGCCCCCACGCAAGTTACCGTGGCCTGATAAATAAGGCACTGGCCACTGAGGAAGGAGACTGGATCTGAGGTGTCCTGGGCAATTTTGGATGCAAAAATATGAGTACTATTGGGAAGGCCAGTGTAGACGGTGGCTGGTCATGGTAAACACTGAATTATCTGTGCAGAAAGTCTGGTGGGATCTGCGAGTGCTGCTGCACTGCCCTGCCCAGGGCTGAACTGCTGGGGAAAATCCCTGGCTCCGGGCTGCTGTGGGGACTCTGCTTTAAGGGGAGGCTAAATAAAAATTCACTGAGGAAAGTTATAATCTAAACTTCAGTTATTCATTGTGTTTCTGTGCAGCAGTTTAAGGCAGGAACTAAAAGGAAACACTGTGCCCCATGGTAACTGCAGAACACGCACATGCACTGGGGATCCCTTTTCAAGAGTAAAGGGCCAGAAAGGACCTGCTAATGCCTTTGAGTTCATTACCTTGGTCATGAGCAAAGGCATGCTATGCTTTCCGCAAAGTGGTCAAGCTCCCTCTTGCAGACCAGTAGGTTTCTCCCCACTATTCCTCTTAATGCATAGTCAGAAACTTTCTTCCATGCTCCAACATGTAATTGCATGGCAGTTTGTACCATTCATGGCAGCTTGTACCAGTTCATTCTTCCGCCAACATTACCTTGCCGGTTAAACACCCTTCCTCCCTCTCGTCTATTTTCCCCTTGTGCGCTTACAGGGAGATGCTCCAGTAGCCTCTGTTTTTCCAGGCTGATTGTTGTAGAAATTTTCACATAAATTGTTGTAGAAGTTCTCATGAATTAAGAATAGAACAATAAATATAAGTCAATCTGATAAACACAGGTGGACTTTCACAATCCATGAATATTGTTCTCAAAGCTCCTTGTGTAATCCTGACCTATGACTGAACAAATCATCAATCAAAGCTTAATGAGTAGCTAAGCAGGAGTAGGCCTAGAAGTATTACCTTCTGATGATTTTAGTAAAGGGGATGTATGGTTAACCTTTTCTTTACTTTAAAAGAAATATAGGATACTTAGAAATAAGCATTAATAGAAATAAAGTTCTAAATAGACTTTAGCTATTTTAGGTTAATACTTAGGAGATGCTGGCAGTGGAAACCAGACTCTGGTCAACCCAGATCAAGACGGGACGCTGATTACAGCAAGAACATTAAGGATGGGGTGTCGACCGGAGCCGCAGTAGAACCAGAACGTAAAGATCAGCTAAGCAATGGAAAAGAATGGACTTTTGTGGACTCCTGACAATGGACTTTTGGGGGCTCTTGACGAAGGAAGAAAGAGGAATTGAAATAGTTAGTGGATTTTTAACAGAAGCTCGTGACAAGTATGTGATGTAACTACTTATTAGTTTCTATATAAACTGATAGTGAATTGAGTCAGGTACCATTCACTGTGGTGGCAGTCCAGCTCTGAGTTGCTTCAATAAAGAACGAGCAAACCTAGAGACCCAGACTCTGCCAATTTTCTTTAACACGATCAAGCCAAGCCCTTTTTGTGTCTTTTTGTGTGGATGCCTCTCTTCACTTCCATACCGAAACTGCCTCTAAATTTTGTCTTTAGCAGATTTTGTCAGGTGTTTTCTGTGCCCAAGAAATTCATAAAAATACTGGTCTCAAGACTGTTTCTTAAGAAACTCCATTAATAATTCCCTCCAGTCTGATCCTTACCTTTGCAGCAGCATGCGTTTCCATCTCCCCTTCAGCCAGCAGCATACCCAGTTTGCAGTTCATTTAGTTTCCACCCTCCCCATCTGAGCTAATCTCCCAGATGGTATTTAATCAACTGCTTTCTTCAAGCCAGCATGGATGAGCTCTGCTGCACTCTCTGCATCTATAAATCCAATTATGTTCCTGAACTAACTTTGATAAGTCCATACTGCTTGTTACATCATTTATGTCTCTTATACTTCTATTCAAAATCTGATCTTAAATTTTATGTATTTTTGAGGTCAGATATAAGAGCATTCTACTCCTTCCCTTTTTTGTCTCCTTTTTAAACTTGTTATTCTCCAGTCATATGACGCCATTCCTGGCTAGACAGATTAGCTTAAAATGCTTGTCGCTGCCCAGAGGTGCCAGGTGGGACTCCAGAAGGGGAGCGGGTCCTGGCTGCTGGATGTGAAATTCCTGGAGCTTAGGGTCAGCCTGACTCTGCCATGCTCCTGCTCTTGTTTCCATCCTCCTCCTTCTTCTGGCCCATGGGTAGCACCAGCACTACTCGACTGAAAATGGGGCTGAAGACAAGTATCTGTTGTGCAGTTATGCTTCCATGCCTCTTGTTGCCTGTTTCTCTGTGTTTATGTCTGTATATGTGTCAGCAGAACATTTTCTGCTGGCTTCAATGTTTGTAACAAGCCCTGGCTAAACATGACTGGCAATTTTTGCTTTAATCACCATAGCTCTTCCCTTTAAAGATACATCTTTCTTCTCTGGCTACTCCTTTATACCACTCCTTGTTGTCTCCCTGCTTGTTTCCATTATTGTTCTTGAGGTATCTGGAGCTCTTTCCTGCGGACATTTCTCCTGGTTGGTGGGACAGATTGCCAATTATCCTGCCATATGGGGCAAGGACACCTGAAGCCTTCACCATATTCAAGTCCTCTCAGATAATCCTCCCACCTCTCTGGAGAAACAACCCATCCTAACATATTAGAGATGTGTTCTTGAAATAATGGAATTCAGTTGCAATCTTCTTTTGCCTTATCCTTCCATTTAGTTTTATAGACCTATATTTAGAGCTCTGTCAATGAGCCCTGCTAGCTCATGAGCAAAGACCCTCTTTTCCCTTTAAGAAAGGTGAATCCCATCTGATGCCAGCAAGCCTGGTGCCGTTTAGGCCACCCCATTATCGAAAAACCCAAAATTGTGGCATTGCCCACAACAGGAAGGAGAGAGGAAAAAATAGTCTGTGCTCCAGATTCCCTTACCAACCATCCCAAGACCCTGAAGTCTTTTTTGATTGTCCTTGGACTGAATGTAGTGGCTTCATCACCACTCACATGGAACAGCAGTAATGTGTAATTGTCCGAGGGCCAATGCTTTCTCTGCATTCAGTGTAACTTGCTGACAAAGCAATAGTTTGACTTGTTCTTATATATCTACTTGATACTTCTCTGCTCCAATGAGTAAAACATACTACTAAATATTAAAAATGCATAAATTAAATCAGTTATTTTTGTGGCTTACAGAACTTATGAGTCTTCTGTGGTGTCTCAAATCTTTGAGAAGGATTTGCTTGAAGTGAATGCAGTGGAAAGAACCTTTTGAAGGATGCCATTTGCAAGGAGTTGTACAGGCTTTCTTTCATTTCAGTTTCTGGGACTACATCTCATTCAGATGAGAATGGAATTGAAGCTGGAAAAAAGGAAATTTTGTTGTTGAACAGATTCTGTGGAAATTATACGTTCTATTGTCAATGGAAAGATATACATAACAAATGCTTCAGTTACCTTCACTAAGATTTTTCTTAACTGGAGTTAACCGCAAATTTTAATATTCTTTCCACATCTTGCCCATTATAGAGCTTTTTGAACCCTTTCCTGTCTGATTCCTGTGTTATTATCACAGCTCACATCATTTTCCTCCTTGCAAGGCTCTTAAGAGGTAGCCATCAATATTCTCCCTCGTCCTTTCGCAGTGCCATGCACCTGGTATTTCAATAAAATTTAGTAGCAAAATGTGCTGCCTTCAGAAAGACTCCGGATAAGCAATAGTCCTGCACTGAATGTATAAATGGGTTAAATACTTTTTGATACGGAGATACTGAACAAAAATTAAAGTGTTAAAACACAAATGCAGCTAAAAATTATCAATATGTCAGAAAAAGCAGAGGCCCCGTATCTCTAACTGTCTCTGTTTTTTTCAGAAACTACTTACTATTTCTGTAGTCTTCATGGCTCTTGCTCTCCTGGAGACCTGAATATTACTTCAGGAAGTAATAGTAGGTGTATGTTTATAGATTACTTATTCTGGGCGTCCCACAAAGACCTTAAGGCCCCAGCGCTCTCCACATGGCAGATATTTTAAACTGCGAGTTTAAAAATGAAAAAAGGCAAGCTAAGAAGTGTTTGAGGAACAGCTTGCAAAAGGCATCAAAATAACAATATATGACAACATTTTTTAAAATACTTCAGAACAGGAAGCCTGCCCAAGAGTGGTAAATCTCATAGAAGACTGAGGTATAGAAGGAGAACTTAGATAATTGCAGAAAAACTGGATTAACTTTTTTCATCTATTTTCATCTTAATGTATCTTGGGGAGCTCCTTTACTTGGCACTCATCAGAGGCTTCATCCCAAACTGAAATGTTGGTAGAAAAGCTTATGGAAGAAATCTGCAAAATGAACAGTAACACTCAGGACTGGGTGATATTCATCCAGGACTTCGTCGGGAAGCCAAGGATAAAACAGCTTGTGGCTGTCTGCTGCCCCTCTGCTCCCGGCTGTGACAGCATCCGCCCTGGCACCCGTCTTCCATCCCGCTGTCCTTCGCCTCACATGCAGACATCTTCAGCTTTGGATGCCAAGGAAACACCGAGCCTGGGAGAAGGTCACTCAGTTTCAGGAGCCGCAGCCAGCAGAAATATTTCTGCAAAGCATATTTTAATTGGTAAGTATAAATAAATGGCAGGGTGTGTGATCAGCATAAATATTTCCAAGTAAATATTTTGGGGGCAGAAAAATCAAGTATTATACAGAGATCATTTAGAAAAATGCTCATTAGCTTCAGAGTATTAGTGAAGCAGAAAATTGGCTTGGAACATGATTGTTAGCAGCTATCTTGAGAGCTTTATCCATTTATAGCACTATTTTCTTTACAAATGAGCCGAGGGATTAGCTTGCACTAAGCGGACTAAGGACACATCAAATTCCATTCAAGAAGGAGCAGAGGAGTTTTTCAGTGTCTTAAAAATGGTCTTTCTTGTTAATTTGGCTGTTCCCAATGAGAAATTTCCTGGAACTGCACGACTGGCCCCTCCCCACAGCTCTTTTCTCCCTAAGAAAAACTTTATCTTCATTGTCCCAGTGGGGAATTTTACATTTAACCAGTGGGATCTGCAGGAAGGACATGGGAAAGGCACCCCGTTCCCACCGTATTTGGTTTGACAGACCTATCTACGCCCTTTTTTCACTCTGGTTACAAGTTTGCTGCGTTCCCCTCCACATGGCTCCAAGTACCTCATCTGTCACGTAGCAGCTGTGTACCTGCACATGGCAAGGTACAGCTGCCTTAGAGAGAGATGCGTGGGAATCCTGTTACATCTTTAGCCTTAAGAGACGACAATTTGCAATCACAGTAACATCCTACTCAAGGAGCTTTGCAACACTCATTTGGAAAGCAGCTGGGCTGTAGTTTGTGAAGATCACTCATCTTCTTTTAATTACTATCTCAAATTCTTGAGAACCTTTTAATAATTCCTTGTTGTTTACAGTTGAAGGCAAGAAGAACACTTGGGCACATAGTCCCCTTTCAAGTAAACAGGCCACTAATTCAGTTTGCTTTGAACATGAAGGCACAGTTTTACTGAGTCCTTACAACCTGCTAGAGCATCCTCGTCACAGCTGCTGCATACTCAGACCCAAAGCAAGACATTGTGGCATGCATGGTGTAGGACAATGCTGGTACATAAGGAAGAAAAGGCATTACGGGAAGGCTGAGAGCCTTTTCTAGCTTCACCATTCATTTGCTCTGTAAGCCTTGACTGTCACTTATTCTGTGCCTAGTTTCATTGAAAATTGACATTAGCCATGCCTGCCCATTTTACAGGGAAGCATGAAGCCTGTGGCTTGATTCAGTGGCCAAAACACTGTTGTGTTGGAATTACTTGATCATCTGAAGCTTTCCTATGGAGACCAATGGCTCCACAGCATGGCAGATACAAGAATTCCTACAGGAATTCTGTGCCTTTCCAGATGCGAGGTCAGGCAGGACACTGAGGGTGTTGCAAACGGTGCCTGTGTTGAGGCAATTGAGGTGACAGCGTACTGGATTTTATGCATGAGAGATTTTCTAATGTGAATCTTGTCGCCGTATTATCAGCCTACCAGCAACTGCATGGAGCAGTTTTCACCTGCTGACAGAGTCCTATTCAGAAATTACTTACCTGATTGCATCTTGGATGACCATAAATACAAAGCTGTACACATCTCAAATGCTTTGCTGTCATTTTCCTCTCTGAATCTTCATTCCTGCTCAGAACCTGCTGTACTCCTCTATTCTTCATCTGTAGGGTGCATAAATTTAATTAATTTGTTGATTCATTGACTTTTTTCCCATTGACCTAGCAGCTCGAAGAGCCAAGAGATGATTGAATATCTGCATGCATGTAAAAAAGGCTGAGAAGTAATCAGAGAAGTGTGTAGAATATGCAAGTAGCTTCTGAGAATATTGGGGGGAGGCTCGCTGCCTTTTCACTGCAGGCTGAACTGTAAACTCCAGTTCTTCATGCGCCTTGGTTTTCAGGATGCAAACAAAATTACCATCTGCAAGCAGAACAACTCTTATTGTAGCCTCTGAGTCAAACAAGACCAGAGTGCTGAGCTGTACGGGTCCAGACAGTCATTCTGTACCATGTATATGTATATATTACAGAATTGGCTGGGGTATGTCAGTGTTTCCCAGTGTGAATGGATCTTAAGAAAGCTGGGGGGTAGCATATGAGAAGGAGCAAGGAGACAGGTGGCTTGCAATGTGCTGTGACAGATGCATTTGCTGGGGTTGGTTCACATAATGACACTCAGGGCAATAATTTCCACCTGGAAGCAATATAAAAATGAGCATATTTGGGAGCCCTGTCAGAGTGTTGATCCTGACAAATAGGAGGGAGAGGAGCTGTATGGCTTCTGTAGGAGAGAATAGGGGAGATAAGATGTATTAATGCTGCATTACATTGTGTGGGATACAAATAGCTGTATTCATGGTCTGAGTATCCAAAAAACATAAGTATCCAATAAACGTAAAAGCTAAGTCAGATTAGACCATCCACCCCAGCAACCTATCTCCAGCAGAGGCCAACAGTGAACACCTCAGGAAGGGCGAAAGAACCATACCTGCAGTAAGGCTTCCCCAGGATGCTGTCCTAGGCTCCAGTTACTTGTGGCTTGTGGAGCTGCTGGACCAGAGATGATGATCTTAATGAATATTGCTCATTATTTTTGAGACGACTGTCATATATCATCTCAGTTATTTCTCTCCCTGGCTGAAGAGTCCTTGTCTATTCAGAAATTCTTTATGCAGAAACCTTACTACATATGTTATCATCCCATCACCCTTCTCTTCCATTTCTACAATATTAATTTTATGTGATACTAATTTTCAGCTAGAGGATCAGACCTGTATTCAATGTGTTAGTGTAGCATGTATTCTTTGTGTTCTCGGTTCATTTTCTAACCAGTCCCAATGCACCATTTGCACCAAGATGATGTTTTCATATAACCATGTATTCTAAACCCAAGATTTTTCTCCTGGTTCGTAATAACTCACAGTCCATCATTATACAAGCAAAATTAGAATTATTGTTCCATTTGCATCACTTTACATTTATCTACACAGAATTTCATGTGTCATCTTATTGCTTGGACACCTAGTGGCACAAAGCTCTTTTGCAATTTTTCACAGCTAACTCTTGTATCTGCTAGCCTAAATTTGCCATCCTAGTTATTGACCTAGATTGCCTTCCTAAGATTTGATTCACAAATACCCAACACAGTTTAGTCTGGATGTGGCAGGTCTGATAAAGCACAACACGGATGGGTCTGTTCATTACTTACACTGATCCAAAGGCAAAATGAAAAGCCTCGAACTCTGAGACCTGTACCTCACCTCTGGCACTCTAGTTTTGTGCTTCAAATTCAGTGTCTTATGATGTGAACAAGATTCTTGTGATCAATGTGACTTTCAGACAATAATAATAGAAACGAACAAGAGGCTTGAACCAAAAGGCATGTCACGCAAGAAATATTTTCTTACACAAAAATTTTTCCAACAAACCCTGTGTGCAATTGACCTCCAGCAGAGAAGTGTTCCTCTTCCACTTTTCTCTAGATACATCACAACAAACAAACACAGCACATCTCCTCCTCCTATTCCCTTAGACGTGTTCACCTAAAAACCTTCACGTTTTCTACCTAAAAAATGGTAGCTGTTTTTTTAAAGAAAAATTGCTTTCAGTAGAAATTTTTCCTTGCAAATGTGTCTTAATCTATTGTTGTCCACAAAATAAACTACTTTAGCAGTGCTCCCCTGACCTCTTGGATTGAATCCTCCTGTCTATTAATGGCTCACCCAATTCAATAGCTGTCAGTTACTCCAGATGCATCTCTCTTGCTTATTATTGCACTGAGATCACACACAGTCTTTTTATTTTTTTCACCTAATCGTTGGGAAAAGCTTTGTTTTCTCTTTTGTCAGGGCTTATATCATGCTCAGTATTTGCCCATCACTCCACCTTTCTAGGAAATGCAATATGAATCTTCCTCTCCTCTGTAGTGTCTTCAGTAAGAGCACCAGGGATACCTGAGTCACGGCAGATCTATGATAAATTTTTCGGTTTCTCTGCTATTCTTTGTGGGGTGTATACTACTGCTGCTGATAAATGCATGCTCTCCTCTCTAGATATGAGCAGTTTGACATTTTAACAATGAAGTATGTTCCCTTGGTCATTTCCTAAACAATTTCTCTGATGAAACTGTCAGGTCTTAGCCTCTGCTGCCTCTAAGCAAACAGCAGCCTCATGCAATTTCCACAAGGTGTTATTTTCCTTCCTTTGAAATGACTTTCTTTGCTCACCACCATCCATCCCTTTTCTCATTAGAATAGACAATTTCTATTATAATTTCTCATCCACAGTCCTTCCATACATAATGCCATTTTTATTACAAGGCCCTATATCGCCCTGCTCACTCCAGCAGCTCTTCTCATGGTTCTGAGATTGCTGGAACAACTCCCTTCTCCTGCATGGTCAGAGCATGATCATGTCCTGTATTTTATTTTCCTGAAGCCTGGCATGTCCTGATCTCTTTTTATGACCAGGTGACCTGCCTAGTGGATGAGGGAAAGGCTGTGGATGTAGTATACTTGGACTTCAGCAAAGCCTTTGATACTGTCTCCCACAGCATTCTCCTGGATAAGCTAGCAGCCCACGGCTTGGACAGGTGCACTCTTCGATGGGTTAAGAACTGGCTGGATGGCCAGGCCCAGAGAGTGGTGGTGAATGGTACTGCATCCAGTTGGCGTCCGGTCACTAGTGGTGTCGCCCAGGGCTCAGTACTGGACCCAGACCTCTTTGATGTCTTTATTGATGATCTGGATGAGGGTATCGTGTGCGCCCTCAGTAAATTCACGGACGACACTAAGTGCTAATGTGTCTGCATTTATTAATTGGGGGGAAGAACAAATTGAATTGGTCTTTCCTTTTAGAAAGTGCCTGCCATGCTCCTATGCCAAAGTGACCCGCTTAGTAGATGAGGGCAGGGCTGTGGATGTAGTGTATCTAGACTTCAGTAAGGCATTCGACACTGTCTCCCACAGCATCCTCCTCGACAAACTGGCTGCCCGGGGCTTGGATGGGTGGACTCTTTAATGGGTTAAAAACTGGCTGTATGGCCGAGCCCAGAGAGTGGTGGTGAATGCAGCAAAGTCCAACTGGTGGCCAGTCACTAGCAGTGTTCCCCAGAGCTCAGTTTTGGGGCCGGGGCTGTTCAATATCTTTATAGATGATCTAGACGTAGGGATTGAATGCACCCTCAGCAAATTTGCAGATGACACCAAGCTGGGTGGGAGTGTCGATCTGCTGGAGGGTAGGAAGGCCCTACAGAGGGATCTGGACAGGTTAGATAGATGGGCCGAGAGCAACGGCATGAGGTTCAACAAGAACAAGTGCCGGGTCTTACACTTGGGCCACAACAACCCCATGCAGCACTACAGGCTGGGGGAAGAGTGGCTAGAAAGTGGCCCGGTGAAAAGAGACCTGGGGGTGCTGATCGACAGCCGGCTAAACATGAGCCAGCAGTGTGCCCAGGTGGCCAAGAAGGCCAATGGCATCCTGGCCTCTATTAGGAATAGCGTAGCCAGCTGGTCTAGGGAAGTGATCGTCCCTCTGTACTCGGCACTGGTGAGGCCGCACCTTGAGTACTGTGTCCAGTTCTGGGCCCTGCACTTCAAGAAAGATGTTGAGGTGTTGGAGTGAATCCAGAGGAGGGCGACCAAGCTGGTGAAGGGTCTGGAGGGTCTGACCTATGAGGAACGGCTGAGGGAGCTGGGGTTGTTTAGCCTGGAGAAGAGGAGGCTCTGAGGTGACCTTATTGCAGTCTACAACTACCTGAAGGGAGGCTGTAGTGGAGTGGGAGTCGGCCTCTTCTCCCAGGCAGCTAGCGATAGGACAAGAGGACACAGCCTCAAGCTTTGCCAGGGGAGATTCAGGTTGGACATTAGAAAGAATTTCTTCTCAGAAAGGGTCATTAGACATTGGAATGGGCTGCCCAGCGAGGTGGTGGAGTCACCATCTCTGGATGTGTTTAAGAAAAGACTGGACATGGCACTTAGTGCCATGGTCTAGTTGAAATGGTGGTGTCAGGGCAATGGTTGGACTCAATGATCCCAGAGGTCTCTTCCAACCTGATTGATTCTGTGATTCTGTGAAGTATATCTGCAATAAGTTTTAACTTGAGAGGTGCCTGTGTGTCTTAGCTTGGTCTGTCTGTGGCAGAGCTGGGAACTAAGCACAGGTCTTCAAAATCTGAGACTAACCAGTAAATGTACATTCCTGTCTTTACAGGAAAGCAGCTTTCCTCTGGGCTGGAGGATGACTGGCTGGCTAGATCATACTGGCAATATTTTCAACAGAAGTGGCTTTAAACTGAGTTTAAAACTTCTTTTGGAAACACATCTCATATTAAAATGCAGGCAAGGCTTTAGCAGATATAAAACTGCACCCATGCTTTGTGAATCCCTGTTGAGAAGCCCCACCAGACCCCATCAGCAAGACGACGAGCAGAAGACCTCCTCTCCAACCCCTCACTCCCACTGCTGCACTCTTCCTTCTCATGCTGCTTGACTTCATCACTTCGGGGCATTATTTTTAACTAACTTCTAATGCTCTGATTTCACAGGTTCCTGGTGTATAATTAGAAGTCCTGACATCCTTGTCTTCTTGCTCCCTGGTGTCACGGGCCTGCCGAGAGAAGGAGAGACTTTACTCCCTCTCTGGAGGCAGAACCAGCAAGCAGGCCCTTCGTCAGGACAATACATCTGTCAGCCTCCATCAGCCTCCCGTAATTAGCTCCAAAATTAACTGCTTTCTGTCTCCCAGAGAGGCCAACACTTTTGTGTTTACTTCTCACTGGAAAAATTCCTCCTGCTGCCACCTGAAAGTGTCTGCAGGGTGCCCGCAGGCCAAGAAAAGTGCAAATTCACAGAAACATGCAAATCTTCCCTTACTGTCCCTCAATCTGACATCATGAGCGAGTCCAGAGGAGGCCACGAAGATGATCAGAGGGCTGGAGCACCTCTCCTACGAAGACAGGCTGAGAGAGTTGGGCCTGTTCAGCCTGGAGAAGAGAAGGCTCTGGGGAGACCTCCTAGCAGCCTTCCAGTACCTGAAGGGCCTACAGGAAAGCGGGAGAGGGACTTTTTACAAGGGTGTGGAGTGATAGGACGAGGCGGGATGTTTTTAAACTGAAAGAGGGTAGGTTTAGATTAGATCTTAGGAAGAAATTCTTTCCTGTGAGGGTGGTGAGACACTGGCTCAGGTTGCCCAGAGAAGCTGTGGATGCCCCTCCCTGGCAGTGTTCAAGGCCAGGTTGGATGGGGCTTTGAGCAACCTGGTCTAGTGGAAGGTGTCCCTGCCCATGGCAGGGGGGTTGGAACTAGATGATCTTTAAGGTCCCTTCCAACCCAAACCATTCTATGATTCTATGACGTTTCCTAAATGAAGTCCATCTTTGGCAGGAAGGCACTAAGCTGTACAGCATTGCCCGGCCAAAGAGCAATTAATTTGGATGAGTTTTCAAACAAAGTTGTGGCACGAGGACTGTATTTTTAAAGCTCGTGTCTTTCGGTTTTCTCCCTGCCAAAGGAATTATTGCAATTGCGTGCAGCTGTGAATAAAATGAAAAATAATTGGGGAGTAGGAGGAAGTTTTGCACAACAAACCAAGGCAAATTTTTAAGCAGAGCTGAACTCCAGGCTCTGCACAGCCCTGATCCGGAGCCCTCATTTTCTCTTCTGTTTTCTCCCCTTCTTTCTGGAAATGGAATTAATCCAAGTGACAGAGCAGTAGAGGAGGATGCTATTACTCAGACTTGCATTTATTTTCCTTCTGACACCAATTGCAAGAGATTGTAAACAATGATTATGGTTTTCAGACATCTATAAGACTTGCACAAAAAAGCTTTAATTCTTTTTTTTTTTTTAGCATCTATAGGAGAAAATATTTACAGCAGTCGCTACAGCCCAACTGAGCTCCCACCAGAGTTTAGTGAAAATTTTATCATTGACTTCAGGGCAGCAGAACCAAGCCAGAAACAGGAGCTTTGGGTCCAATGCATACCCATGAAAAAGTTCCACTGACTTTGGAGTGGCCTGGGTTAGACTGTAGATTTTTATATTGTGGGTCTTAACAGTGTCTGCTCACATGATAATTTCTTTTTGTTGTTCTTAATAATTGCTTTTTGTTATTGGGTTTTGTTTTTTTTTTTTTAACCCAAGATGACATTTCTTTCCCGCATTCTTCTTGGTGTGTGTAAAGCACTAGATATGATGCTGCCTGGGACAATCGATAGTGCTGTTTGGAGGGACTATAGTGACTGAAAAACAGGTAATGTGAGGAAGAAAGTGAAGGCTGGGTTTACGATTTGAGGTTTAGGGATGCTCCCTGTCTCCTCAGCATAGGAACGGGGCTCAGTTTCATGACAAGCGTTCTCTGTGCCAGATGCCTTACAGGACCAGCACAGACACAGGGTTACAAAGTTTATTCCTATTTCGCCCTTGGAATCCTAATGACTGTGGAAATGAATGACTTGGACAAAACAAAGGTTGGCTTTCTTCAACACATTTTTCTGAGCCTGGAGTGTTAATAACCCTTTTTGGCTATAAATTTGAGCTGCTCTGAGATTTCAGCCATGCTGAGGGTCTACATGGAAAGACCTGTCGTGTCATATCTACAGCTTCTCTGAAGAAGATTCCTTTATTTTATTTGACTTAATGAAAGCTTTGTGCATATTTCTTACAAGGACTGGGTTTTAGACTGACTTCCCACTGTGCCGTGGAAACCCTATTTTCTGTATTTATCTGTAACAGGTTGGTTGGTGAGAGGGTGGAGGTGTCGGACTGCATTCATGTGGGTGTGTGTCCCCAAGTGAGAGGGAGGAAAATAGTTATGCTATTGCTGGGTAACTTGCTCTGGGGGTAATTTATGGGTATATTGGTAGTATATTTCCCGAGACCATCAGGAATGTCAGTATTAGTCATTTCTCTGTTCAAGTAACGAAATCTAAATAGTGGTGAGCTATTTTGTGGTGATTCATTATCAATTGCCCCAATTTTCCAAGGCTGGCTTATACTTCTACACCTCCAATCCTTCTCCTTTCCTGTGTCTTGTAGAAATATCCTTAGTAAACTAATCTTTTTGGGACCTGTGATCATTAGAAGTTCTTTGCAGAGGAGAACTGGTTCAATGATCACAGCAGCAGCAGCCCGGCTTTATAACTTGAAATAGCTCCTCTGCCATTTCTATTCCTGGTGAACAACAGTCAAAGTTTCAAGGGCTTTTAGAGATAATTACTATCATTACTACAAAACACATCTGTTCCACTGAAGGATTGATTAGTGCTTAGTTAGATTCCTGGGAATGTTCACTTCATATTTTTAGAGAAAAGCTGTGCCTCAGGAGTCTGTTTGAGTTCTCCAAAAAGAGTGAATAAGTGTAGGGCAAGATGGTTGAGAGATGATATCTGGATTTCAGGAAGCTTTTGGCAGGACTTTTCCTCTAAGGCTTTTAAGAAAAGTGGACTAGTCAAAAGGGATGGTCCTTTGGACAGAGCTTTTAGAAGAAACTGGATGGATCTGATGTCACCTCAACATCACAAGTGCAGTACGTCTTGATTTTACATGCAAGTACAGCAAAAGTGGGCATTATGCTGTGTGCAAGGGCTCTGGCCGCCTGCACAACCTTGGACTGGCATAATAATATGCTGGACATACTGTCCTTGGGTGTAATAACTGTCTTAGCAGTGGGAAAGACCTGATAGGAAGGAATGCTCAATTTTCACAGCAGAGCGGCACTACTTGTGGGATCTTGTGCAAGGGATCTGTGGGATCTGCGCTATGCCTTGTGCTATTCAAAACACCATAAATGATTGGGAAAAAGGGAACGCAGGGTGAAGTGACAGTGATGGCTCACGTCAAACCACTGACATTGCAGAGCATATCTCACCACATCCCCCTGAGTACCCCTGCAGTGAAACAGCCAGTGATTCAGCATCACTAAATAGATAGTAATGGACATGGGGGGAAATGGCTGAAAAATATGCACAGAGATGGGTAAATTACATTGTTAAATAAAGTAGAGGAGTCACCATGTAGGGAGGAGGGACCCCAACCTTATCCTCACACCTCCTGGGAGTGATTCCTGGTGCACCCTGGCCCCGACCCATGGCAAGTAGAAAATTGCACACTTGAAACATGTTTTCTTTGCTAGCACAGACCAAAGTTTGGATGGGCTTTCATCTCCTTCAGATCTACACTCAGTCTAAGATTGTTTTCCCCCAAAGCATAGGATTATATTTTAGCCTTCATGTGCTCTTACCAGTCAAAATTCAGTCCCACCCTGAGTAACTCCATAGTGGGAGAGTCTAACCACGATTTTCAAAAGAACCTAGGTAATTTTGGAGACTAGATCCCATCCTATCTTCTGTGTTTTTATCCTTGTAGTTCAGATGATCTTCATATATAAGTAAAAAGAGTCAATATTCCTTACACTGCTACTCAGCAAACCCAAACACTCTGAATTTCAGAATGAGTCTTTTGTGGCTGGAATGTCTTTGCTCATAATAAAGGTGCCAAAAAATTCTGTATTGTCTTGAAGTTTTGCCTTCCACTTGTGTGATTCCATTGATTTCAAGACTGTTAAGGCAAGGGAGGAAAAAATACATCAAGCTAATTCTTGAAAAAATGCACTGAATACTCCTAGGCAGAAGCCAGCTCACAAAGCTGTGCCTGCAGTGCTATCAATACTGAAATCTTGTTTTAAAAGTGGGTTTTTCTTCTGTTAAAATGACAAGATATAACACTAAGTACACAAAGGAAGTTAAAAACACCGATGAGCTGAAGATTTTGCTGTGTGCCTTTGGGAACAGGGCAGTGAGAGGACCCCGACCTTTATTTAAGTGCAATTTGGGCATTCCAACTGTGTATAACCTCTAAGAGATGGTACACAAATCATGGTACATTTACTCAGCATGTATTACATAGTTTAAAAATCATGGTCCTTTTCAGTTAGAAATGCCAAAGAAATGTTAATTAAATGGACATTTAATTTGCTTTTTAGTCTTTTTACAAAATTTGCTTTTAGTCCTTAGAGCAAAGGAACAGGAGGGACCAGAAGTCAGGAGACATCCTGAATTTGGGGATGGGTTCTCTTTTCCTGTTTCCACCTGGCTCGTTCCCTTCCCATTTTAATTTCAAAGCTAGAAAAATGCTGCAGAGGCAAAGACTTGAACATATGTGCATGGTTATAAAGCAGATTGCATTATCACCTTTTTGCATGGGTGTTCCAGGCAGTGACTTAACTCACAGGAATGCTCATGAGTGTGGAGTATTTCAGAATAAACAGGAAAATATTTGTAAATAGTTGACTTAAATGAATATGTGTAACAATTTCCATGGGAAACCCAATTTCTCCTTGTCCATTACAAGACTGGCCTCACTGCTCCTCTAGGGTTAGGGTGAGGAGGATGGTTTTCCAGTCAGGGCAGGAGGGGTAGTGGATGGGGACTGGTTCTAGGCCTGAACTCTCCAGGCAGCGACCCATGAATCTGGTCTGTGGAGACATGGCAAGAGGGCTTTATGAGTGCTTTACAGGCTGTCTTCTCAATGAACAATATATTTGGGTTTAGAAGCCCAAGGTGGCTTTCCATGGTATAACCCACACCCTGAAAAACCTTGCTCCAAAGGACGGAGCTGTCGCAGGGCTTGTTCACCCTCCAGACAATGGCAGACCTCGTAATCTGTATCCTCATCCCTCTGCTCTCCTCCTTATGGCATCACATTGACCTTGGCTTGGGTGAAACCTCATCCCTGCTTCTGTTGGGGCTGAGGCTGTCAGTAACCAGCCAGAACTGCTCCCTGCCAACAGCACTGCAGCTATCGGGCACTGGAACCAAGCTGTCAACATCATTGACTGAGCTACAGTTACGGATACGAAGTAGCTGAGAAATAATGTCAAAGCAGTGTGATACTGGTTGTGCCACACTCCAATTTGCAAATAAAAGAGGAGAGAAATTCTTCAAATAAATGATTTATTTAATGAATTATTCATCCACCTTTAATCACTCAATCAATCAGAAGTCCGCCAGCACCACAGGACATAAATGGACTAATGTTTTTTCATACATCTGTACAGAAGGTAACTCCTGGTCAGCGGCGAGCACAAATACATAGTGTTTCGGGCTGTGAGATGTGTTCCTGGATGCAGCTGAACCAATGTCTTACTAAAGCACATTTCAGCTATCCTGCATTGAGAATAAATCCATTTTCTTCTTCCCTATTTGTTTGCCTACCCTGTTATACCCCTATAAAATGTCAGCACATGTTCACAGCTATACACGGGCCCATTCTGTAACATCAGCTTGAGCTCTGAGGATGTGCAAGCACTTGAATTGTTTTGCACCATTCACCTGAGAAGGCAGGTGAGAGAAGGGGTCCGGTGTTCCCCCCTTGCTGCGATGCTCCAAATCATTCCTTGTGCTTAGCCTCTGCATTCAGGATTACCTTGAGATCTTGATTTGCAGGAACTCTGTATTCTCCCCACCACAGTAACCATGCACCATCTCACCATTTATAGCGCTATTTATGTCCCACCATGAACTTTCTGGAGCTTTCTGGAGACCAGAAAGGTCCACAGCCAGTCTGTTGGGAAATGGTTTCTCCTTTTCATCAGAGACTGAACAAGCCATCTCATTTGCTTCTATCTGTGTGGCACTTTCGATGTGATTAATTACCTTGGCCATACATAACTTAGAAAACTACCCCTCTTGCTGCTTAGCACTGAGGCTATGCCTGCTCCCAACACCCACCTTATGGTGGCCTTGGGGAGTATTATACCTGTAAAGTGCACTTACTGTGAACACAACAATTCAACGGGGCTGTATTTTATGCAGGCATAGGAAAACCTTCCTTCACCAGGGAAGGAAGCCACATCACCAAGAGTGCAGTTTTGCCAGGATGACACATCCACCGCCACACTTCCCTGGCAGAGCACTGCCAGTAGGGCCATAGAGAGGTGCAACCATGGGCTGACACAGCTGCCAGCAGGGATTGCTGTGAAGACGTAGCCAGGTTTTATTTTTGGTGTTATACCTGGAAACTTCAGTGCAGTTCCAGTAGCTCAGGTCTGCTTAGTTACAGGAGAGCATCCTCATCTTAGCACATGAGCAGTCCCTAAATGAGGGTGCCTGCAGTACCCAGGCAGCTGTTGCTTGCTCAGCCTTCTCTCCACAAAGCCAAGAGGCACGCTATGTCTTCATTTAGCCCACACCCAGGGCTAAACAATAACAGTTTTTCTCTCACCCAATGTCCCTTCCCCAGCAGAGGAAGGAAATTGGGAAAAAGAGGGAGACTCATGGGTTAAAATTAAACAGATTTAATAAAATAAAGAAACCAATATAAATGCTAACACAAAACACAAAAGTATACTTAGCTACAGGGTTGCAGCAGGTTGTTGCAGGAATACCAATCATCAGCAATAAGGAACAAAAGGAAGCCAGAGCAGAGAAGAGCAAAACCAGCCCCCCCCTCTCCCTACCAAGCCCTCCCTTTTATAGTGAACTTGATTGTTAATGATATAGAACACACCTGTGGGCCAGCCTGGGTCAGCTGCCCTGCATTTAACTGCTAATTGCCCTGATCACCATGGCTGGCCACAAACTGAAACAAAATCCCAATGAAACCAGGACACGCTATAACCTTGCTCTTTACCTGGAGGTTAGTTTGGGTATTGCAGCTATTTAGGAGAACTTAGCTCCACCTGGAGATCCTCACAGGTGCTCATAAAGGGCCCAGTCTCCACAAGCCTCACTAATTTTTGAGCGAATCAAGGATCATGGAAAGATAACGGGTTTTCCTGAGCGTGGGCTTGGTGTTCATTGAGAAGCTCATTAAGTGATGTCAGCTGAGGACAGACTGGCTGGGTCACACGCAACCTCAAACCTCCAAATGACTCACGCTCCTCTGTCAGACCAAGGCACGTTTATTGGCTTGTTTTTGATGGTGACAGTCCCGGGTCTTATTATCTACGGAATGTTTTACCAGCTCCAAATTGCACAAGGACAAACCAAAAAGAAAAGCAGCCGGGAGGAAGGAATGATCAGACATGGTGGTTGAAGCGTGGAGATGTGCGTTTCTGCCTTTATGATTATCAACAAACCCAAATACCGACTGACTGGCAGCAAATCAGGGTAAGGCAGTCTAGCTGGGATTAGATAGAGAAGGTTAATGAGGTGTCTGAAGGTAGATGTTAGTTGCTGGTGTTGATTGGGCAGATCAGGGTGCAGTTGGCTCCTGGCTAAGGCTGCACACCTTCATCTGCAGAAATTACTGTGGTGCCTGCCAGGTTGGCCTTTGGAGACATGGAGGACACCCAGGAGGCAGAAATGGGGCCAGGCAGACTGAGCAGTGGTGCAGGGACAGGGCAACAGAGGCTGAGTGCTGCGAGCTGAGATTGTGGGTTTGAGGGGAAAAAACAGAGCTCAAGAGCCTTGTTTGGAGCTCGTCTTCTGACCACTGCAAAAACCACAGGGAACAGATGCAGCCATGCTGCAAACAACTCCTCTGCAGCTCGGAAGAGGTTTCCCAGTTCCTTCAATGCTGGAAGCACCACTGTCCAGTGGCTGAGCAGCCTCTGCCACCCCCTGTAAGGAAATCATGCAGTCTGAACCTGGAAAAAAATGTATTTCAATCGGAACTTGTAGTTTCATTTATAATTTTATAATTGCACTGAAGCGAAATCTTTGCTATAAATCCCAAAAGAGCCTTGTTTGTTTGTAGCAGATGGGGCTAGATTCTCCACTCTTTCACTAGTACAAATCAATAGTTACTATATTAAAGTCAGTGAATACACATGGTACAAAATCAATGCAAAGCAGAAAGCAAACAAAGCCGTGTATTAAAGTAACAGGTAGTATTTTGCCTCTCCTCATATTGTAGGTACTATTCCATATCAAAGGTATTTTTCCCCTGCTGCTAGGCCCACTCAAGTATTCATGATTTGCCTCTCATAGCCAAAAAAAATCTATTAACTCTTTAGATTTTCAAATGCAGCTTTTCACGGTGTTCCTGCAAACCAGAATTTAAGATCTTACAAGTTATCTTGAACTTCCTATTTTTTTGTTGCTTAGCAGACCAAAAAATTGGCAAAACAAGACGTGATGCTCCACAGTAAATATAGAAAAGAGCCATTCTTTGGTACGTGATGTGCTCACAGCAACATGAACAAAGCCACTGCCTCCCTTTGCTGCTCTCAAACATGCCTAAAAGAAATCAACTGTTATGTGAACAGTCTTCCCTGTCTGGAAACTAGGTGGAAGAAAAAGAAAAGAGCCCAAAAACCACAGCAGTGAAAACAGTGGGGAAAATACATATTGCATCTGGGGCATGTTTTGTTTAGAGTCATGCAGTAACGACCTGTGGCTTTGGGACCTGATTCATCTTCTGCTGAAGTCAGTTGGGGTTTAGCCATTGCCTGTAACAGGATAATTCAGCAGCTCAGTGCTGGCGATACACTCAGAGCATCCTCCTTGCATCTGCTTTGTTGTCTCTGGCCATGGCAAACGCTGTTGTGCTCTGCCCACCCCCAGTCTGCCTCGTGGGTCTGGTCACCTTTGCCGATCCGCATGTCCCTCTGCTGCCTTCTCATTTGCATCGAGCTGGAGCCTCTCACTTTCCTCTACTTTTTCAGCACACCCGCCCCTTCTCAACCCCGCTGGCCACTGGCCAAGGCTGAGCCCATCAGTGACAGTGGTAGTGCCTCTGTGATAACATATTTAAGAAAGGGTAAAAACTGCTGTGCAACATCAGCTGGGAGAGGAGTGAGAATATGTGAGAGAAACAGCTCTGCAGACACCAAGGTCAGTGAAGAAGGAGGGGGAGGAGGTGCTTCAGGCATGGAGCAGAGAGTCCCCTGCAGCCCTGGGGAAGACCATGGTGATGCAGGCTGTGCCCCTGCAGCCCATGGATGTCCACGGTGGAGCAGATATCCACCTGCAGCCCGGGTAGGACCCCATGCCAGAATAGCTGTATGCACCTGTATGAGGCTGTGACCCTGTGTGAAGCCCATGCTGCAGCAGGCTCCTGGCAGGACCTGTGGCCCCATGGAGAGAGGAGTCCACACTGGAGCAGGTTTGCCGGCTGGACTCGTGACCCTGTGGAGGACCCATGCTGGAGCAGTCTGTTCCTGAAGGACTGCACCCCATGGAAGGGACCACGCTGGAGCAGTTCGTGAAGAACTGCAGCCCGTGGGAAGGACTCACGTTGGAGAAGATCACGGAGGACTGTCTCCTGTGGGGGGGACCCCACGCTGGAGCAGGGGAGGAGTGCGATGAGGAAGGAGCAGCAGAGATGAAGCGATATGAACTGACCACAACCCCCATTCCCCATCCCCCTGCACCACTTGGGGGGAGGAGGTAGAAGAGTGGAGAGAGAAATTGAGCCCGGGAAGAAGGGATGAGTGGGGGGAAAGTGTTTTAAGATTGTTCTTTTTTCTTATTACCCTGCTCTGATTAATTGGCAATAAATTAAATTAATTTCCTAAAATGGAGTCTGGTTTGCCCGTGAGTGATCTCTCCATGCCCTTATCTTGACCCACAAGCCTTTCATCATATTTTCTCTCCCCCTGTCCAGCTGAGGAAGGGAGTGACAGAGCAGCTTGGTGGGCACCTGGCATCCAGCCAGGGTCAACCCACCACAGTGGATTTTGTCCAATTTATGTTTTTAATCAGAAGTGTCTTCACAATTTCTACTTCTGACAAGAAAGAGAAGTGATGGCAAACATCTTGTGGTCCTGCAGTCTCTGTAACATATACCTGATGTTGCAGAGTGAAAGATTTGAATGTCAGGGGAAGTTTGTGCCAGTGTGAGATCATTAGACAAATATTTGGACAACAAACATGTGGATCCAAAATGGGCTAGAGCTGAGCCTCCCAACCGTCAGGATCTCTTTCCTTTTCAGTGAAGTGGTGATTTGGTCAGTCTGTGAAAGATCAAAATCTTCTGATGTAGCAGAACAGAGTTGCTCCAGGGACCTGCTGCCAGGGACTTCAAAAGATCCTGCAAATAAAGCAAGAAGAATAATTAGAGACCAGAGATATAGAAAAGGATAATTCTGGCTTCTGCCTAGTCTTTCTGAAGAGCTACAGGTAAGTCCCCAAGGCCAAGCACCTTGGTCTTTCTTAATCTGTTCAAAAGGGTTAACAGCAGGCAGGAGTCTTGTATCAGGGTCTGCTTTCCGTGTCTTTAACAGGGACATTTGCAAGGTGCAGGCAAGTGCTCAGAGGACTCGGGACCCTGCCTGTGGCAGGGGGGGTTGGAACTAGATGATCTTTAAGGCCCCTTCCAACCCAAACCATTCTGTGATTCTATGATTCTAAGATCAAGCACAGATGTTGCTCTGCGCAGAAGTTAATTCATGTGGCTCTTGCACTTCAGCCACACTTATTTCTCAGAGATATTGCATGTGTTCCATCTTCATACTTTGAATAAAGAACAAATGAAAAAAAACCAACCAACAAACCCTTTTAGTCTCCATCATTTTTATCTCCATTAGATGTGTTACCTGATTACCTAACTCACATTCTCTTTGATTCCTTTACCATTATTTCCCCTGTATTAGTCTAAAATCATTCAGTGACAAGCCAAATGAACTTTAATCTCCTTTTAAACTCCGGGCAGATTTAGTCATCTGTAGTGCATATGAGATGTACTGAAATGGCCTTTTCATCTCTGGGTTTGCATAAGGAGCAGGCTCCTGCTCGCTCAGGTGGTGATTTTCCACCAGTCTGACAGTCTCCAGCGTTTCCACTCCCAGTTTTCTCTGAGCTGCTCCTGTTTTTAGCAGCAGCTCACCACTGTCGGTGCAGAAGTCAGAGTGGTTGTATGATCCATGCTGAAGTCCAGGTTACCCCCGGCTCAGGCAGTGCAAAGCTGCCCCAGGGATTCATTGCATGCAGGGCAGAACCAACACGCTTCAACAGCTCTTTGCTTAAGCTATTAGAAATCGCAATTTAAGGTCTGATTCTCATCAGCAGGATGATCTCTCCACCCTGTTCCAGCCCTAGGCAAGTCCATGTGCTTTACCTCCCTCCCAGAGTGCTTTCATGCCCCTTGAGTAGCATATGGGGGAGGGACTGGTACAAAGGCAATCTCTAGCCCTAGAATTTGTGGTTGTGCATCACCTGCTAGCTCAGCACGCTCATTGCACATCTGTAGGGTGGAATTCAAAACCATGAATGTTGTGGTTTTTACTTTATTTCTTGCTCTACAAGCAAAAAAAAAGTCGCAAGGTGGGAGAGGAACTAATCTGACCGCAAAAGTTGTTTCCCAAATGGTAAAAAAAACACAATAAACCATGCCTGTGCACTTTCCACAAATATATCAGTCACAACTGTTTCCCTTAGTCCTCTCACCATGCTGCTTTCTTACTCATTATTTCTCCAGAATCACTTCTCTATTGACTTCCACCCACTTTACCTCCTGCCCTGTGTGTGATGAATTTCCTTTCATCTTTTTATTCTCAGATGGAGTCTAATAAGACATGGGACAGCGAGGACGTTCCTTGCTTCCCAGTAGTAAACTCTTCTTCCTCTCAGTCCTTGAGCTGTCTGTATTAGTGTGCTGTAGCTAAAAAAACCCAGTCTGCAATTGATACACATCCAGAATTTCCTTGAGGATATTTAGTGATACACAGAAGCATTCACTGAGCACATCACATTAACTCTGCCGTAATTATTTTCTCACAATTATGCACTTTTTTTTTTTTAAAAAAAAAGGCAGATAATCACTGAAAGTAAATGCATTTCTGAGAAGACTTGAATGTTCCACAGTAAGGACTGGAAGTACCATATCCTGAGCATTTCTGCTTCTGCAATCTCTTTGTTCATTTGAGTTCTTATTTAGAAATTATTTCTAATTGAAAAAGGCAGCAGTGAGTGAAAGTTGGGTTCCCATCTGTTCTTGCCTTCATGGTTGCTGCTTCATGAGATCATTTCCAGAAGTGCATTAGTTATACATTCTTGCAGAGCAAGCGTGGGTATTGTCTGCAAAAGCACTTACTATAGCAGCCACTGAGCATTAATAAACATGACACCTCTCCTGTTTTCTTTACGCAGCGAGGTTTCTGCGTTAAGTCATCCACCAAACAGGATCACTGTTTCACAGGTACTGCCATGCAATAATTATCAGGCAAAAGCATCAGTTAATGAACGAACCAGGCTTTGGAACAACTGATAAAAATTGTAATGCAAATCCCAACCCTGCATCCGAAGTCAGTTGGGTACTACCAGGCATACTTATTTATGGCACCCATTAGATTCCAGTACAAATTTAGCAACAGGAGCTGGATTTCTGAGCAAAGACCTTGTACCCCTCCACATTTGGAGCAGCATGGGTGCTGCTTAACAGAATGATGTGCAGATGAATGAAGCTTTTTGCTTTTTGCTTTTCCTTTTTTTTTTTTTTCTTTAAAAACGATGTCATGGGAAGAGATCTAGTACCATCTGCTGAATGCAGAAGGGGACAAAAGGATTTACTCTGCGATGAGATTCCTCATTTCTTCCAGTTTAGAGCTATAAAGCCTTTTCAAAGCCTTTTTCTTTTGCAGAGATAGTAGGTGGATACACATAATGACATACTTGGATCTCCGTGACATTCAGTGGCATGCAATTTTGTTTGCCTTTTTAGAAGCAGCAGCTGTAACTTCACCCTCCAGACCTGCAGCTCCTCCCAGATGAGGCTGGTAGGAGGAACAAGAAGGGTGCTAGACTGAGAAGCAGCTCTCAGAAGAAGAGCTCTTTCTAAAACACGTTTCACCATCCATAGCTGCATTCTTGAACTCAAGACACTGATGGGAGCAGGAAGGAGTGATGCTGTGTATTTGGGACAGTGTGTAGGTGGACTCTGGAAAAACAAGGTGGCTTTCACATGAAGATCTGTGCAGAGCTGACCCTGGAGCTGAAGGGACTGCATCTCCAGAGGAAAACTCTTTCCTACGTGTGCTACTGCCGTTTGGAAACTCATGGTCCTGAGCAGGGCTTTGTGATGGATGCACGATCTGCTCCTCAAACACACCACCAGTGTAACACAGTTGGCCAACTTTGGCTGGTCAGATAGGCTGCTGATAACTTTGGCTTTACACTTATTTGCAGTGGTATGGTTGATGGCACCATGCTTTTAATATTAAATCACATGTTATGGCCTGGAGTTCACTCATAAAGACTTTAGGGTCTCTTGCCTGTTTTTCTGAATTAAGAAAGTTAGCGTTCTTAGTCTGGAAGGTTTTTTTTTGGTGTCTTCTGCTACTGTGACAGTCTTACCAGGTGTTCGGATCATGGAGAGGAAGTGACTAAGTGCTGTGCACCAGGCTGAAAGGTCAGAGTGGATGGTGCCCTCAGGACATTGATGGTCACTGTCTGTAAGGCTGCTGAGCAATGCCCTCCTCTGGTTTCAGCTGTCTTGATTTCTGCACAACATCTGCACAACATTTGCACAACATCTCCCTTCTGTTGTGTGCAACCAAGTGCACAACCAAGGGCAGGAAGCTCAGAGATTTGTGGGAAACTGAGAGATGCACATGTAAATGAGAGTCTTCGACAAGGCTTCACCTTGGGCACTTACTTTGGAGACTGGATATAGTTTTATGGTTTGCTTAGGTTATTTTTTTTTTTCCCAGGCATGTAGCACACCAGCATGGCACAGAGCCACGGTTCAGTGAGTAGCACGGGGTGTTTTTTGTGAGGTGTATCTCTTATGCTATTTCCACCTGCATTTTATGTGTTGGTAGAACAGCAGATGTTGATTAACAGGAAAATTAAGTACTAATGTCTTCCAGGGTTGTGCAGCTTTTTCACCTTCAATGCACAGCCTGTCTGCCTGCTCAGCCCCCCCGGCCTGCATGGGCCAAGCTGTCTCTGTCTGACTCCGAGGTTTGAAGAGTGCTTGCAGTTTTGCAAGCAGTGAAGTCAGGGTCTGTCAATGCACAGGAGGAGCGTTTCAACTCAAATGTAAGACTCCTATTTTTTTTTTCTAAAATGTGAATAAAGATTTAAATAGCAAAAGGCATTTCATTTTGCAAAATGTGAAACTTACTTTGTTCTCTCTGCAGGAAGCCTCAGGGTCATTGCGACCCACCATTCTTCTTGCTGGCTGCACAGAAATCTCAGGAGCTGGGATAGACCAGCCTTAGCTCCCTAGGAGCTCCCACAGGGAGGTGTTTTCCTTGCTGGGTGGAGGGAGCAGCAGCAGAAAGGTTTAGCAGTAAATGCAGCACTCTCAGGGAGGAGGATGTGAGCTACCGTTTTGATGAACTGTGCTCTCTAGCAATAACATGAATCTGTGACCTCCACCAGCTGCCTGGGTGTTTCCACTCCTACGTCAGAGTCTGCTTGGCCAGAGCAAGGCCGTGCTATGCCTTCTTTCCACCCAAGCTTTCTCCACCAGCTCCCCACTGACTGAAAATTTACTCCTCCCAGGTACTTCCCATGACAGAGGCATTAACTTCTCCTTCTTAGACACTTTCATTAAGTCACTGAGTATCTTCCTTCCACCTGCCCACTCTTTTCTTCTTTAGCTCAGGGTGAACAGCAGTTGGTATTGGTGTCCTAGTGAAATGAAACTGTTAAATTTCTATGGCCAGAACAGTGAAAGTAGTCATCACTCATTTCTTGGTTCCTACAGCAGAAACTGAAACGCTGCTTTTTCACCCCTTACTTGTGGCATTTAATTCCCACTTCTTCCCAGTCCTGGGAGCTTTTGGACCTGGTGAGTCCTTTTCTATGTATTTTTTTTGAGCTGTAACCCAGGGAACTTCTTCAGCTCTGAGAGCTGCTTGAGTGGCTCACTGTCTGTAGCATTGGCTGAGCTGCATCAAGACTTTGCTGGGTTGTGGTTCATATTACCAAGTCTATGCGATGCATGTAGTTAGGGTACTGATTAAGAGCATCCCTGGGACATTGTGGTCATAAATATGGTTTGGCTTCCACACTTTATAGAGGAGGAGGCTGACCCGGGTTATTCTTCTGAATTTCCCAGTTGGTGACGTTGTTGAGAGTTGGATCTCTACCTGTGAATGCAAGAACTACAGTTCCTGATGAGTTTCAGTGAGTGCTTGTATTTACTCTTCCACAGGTTGTCTGGATACTGGAGACATGTCCCTTCTTTCTGCAAGGTGATATCTCCGTATAGACAGCTCATTATTGCAATAAGATTTCAGTTTGCTAAAACATATCAGAAGGGATTTTAGTGGTTAAAAAATCCGTCTTGATCAAATTTGTACTAATAGCTGCATATATTTCAGCTGAATGACTTTCTTGCACAACTGAACACACTGTGTACTTTCTGACAGAGCTACAAAATGTTTGGCTCTCAGTCAGCGTGTGTGGATTCAGTGTTAGTTGATTGTATGAGGACATCACAGCCGGTGTCCAGATCTGCCATTTTTTTCTGCAAGTTCCATAACATTCAGTATTTCTAAAGCTCCCGATCTTGGAGTAGTGGGAGTGTACGGACGACTTCTCTCTCCCTCCTGGAAAAACCTCACCTTAATAAACATAAAGGAAAGCTTCACAGGCCAAAATACAGGCTAAAATTCAAAAAGGAGAAATCACCTACAGCCAAAATTGATAAAAATTTGTTGGTGTATCCATGTTGCAGTTCTGTAAGCTGCAGTGCCTGTGTATGGCATTACACTGGGCTAAGTGGCCCATCATAAACCACGTGCTGAATATAAAGACGGTCCTTGATTCAAAACATTTATGTACTGTTTTTTATTTTAAAATGCATTTTAAGTCAGTGCTATGATTTTTGGCTACTTGAGGTAGTTGCGAATGGTAATGCTCGTACCTGCAGTGGAACTGGGCTGCTGCTGATACCTGGAAGTCCTGAGCTTGATATTCCATGATCTCATGCTGAGGTCTGCCATGACAAAAGCCCAGAGACTAGGTAGTGAACAGCTTCATACACATATTCGGTGTGCTAGTTCATTAAATGCACCAAGGGTTTGAAGGAAAAATAATTTAAAGTTCAACTGAAACATTGAAAAACATCTAGAGAGAGAAGTGAAATAACAGCTCCATTAATTTCTTGAGGTTTTTATAATGAAGTTGAAGTGAAATTTAGAAATGTCATTTAGAACTGCAAAATAGAAACATGACATTTTGAACACTGCAAAACAAAGCATTTTGACTCATTCATTTAAAAAATGTAGTTTTGCGGAGGTTTTCCCTACCAATTCACTCTCCAGCTTCATTGGTTGATCACAAAGCATTATTGCCTCCCCAACCCCGACACCATTTGGAACCAGGACTTTGTGGCCAGTCCTTGTATTGTGGGATGTTGTAGTGAGTAATAGTTCTGCACACACAGATAAGGACCCTCAGCGTGGCCACGTGAAACAGAAAACCTGCAATGATCTGGCCTTCCCCTTCACCCCATCATGTGCAAAAGCCACCTCACCTGTGAGTGAGCAGAAGGGGACTCATCCAGCTGCCGGCTGCAGTGGCAATGGCAGCTTTGATGAGCAAACAGCAGCCATCTTTGATGTGCACAGGCCTTCACGAGAAATATTTATGGGTTTGTTTAGGGTTGCATAGTGTAAAATATCAGTCAAATCCTCCAACTCTTTCCTCCAGAAATTTCTTTTCTCTATTGACTGCCCAGACCCTGCTTCCCTCATCAACGCAATGTATGGATGGAGCTGCTTTTCCAACTTAAAAGAGAGAGAAGGAAAACCCTTTAAAAACAGCCCACGCATACAAAACACATCTTGGGCATAGCCAGTGTGAGCAGAGGCTGCGTGGTGCCTGCCACGGCACTGCTGGGAAGGACAGGGCTCTTCTTCATCACAGCAGTGTGTGGGGTCAACTGGTCAACCACTTCAGCAAGAGTTGATGCTAACAGGAAGATTAGACAGAGCTGAAAAATACCTTACCAATTCTACCTGGTCAACTTTTTCACAACTTTAAGTGGGAGGGTTGCTCTGTGAAGGGCAGGAAATTAAGCTTTTTATCCTTTGATCCTCTGTTTTGGGGATTTTTGCCAGTGAAGTGAGATCCAAATGAGTAGCTGTGGCATGGTATGATGGCTCTGAGACTCCCAAACTCTGTATTTTGTCTTGCAATAGTGCTTTCAGCCTAGGCCGAGGCAGAAAAGAAAAGAAAACCCATTGCATAAGTGATCCAGGTATTGTGAACTGGGCTGTAGGTGGAAGTGAAATCAAACTTGGGCATCCTGTGAGCTGTGTAGAGATGGCAAACAGATCTTCCTCCTTTGCTGTGGAGGTATGTTGGGAAGAATCACTGCAGAGGGGGCTGGGAACTTCACTGATATGTTCATGTTTTTCTTAAGAGAACTTGGCCATCAGAACTTGTTCAAGTATTTATTGTCAGATATTCCCTTGCAGGACTCTTAACATCAAAAGAATCACCATGAGAAGTTAGGGTTGCTACAACTGTTACATACATTACACCATAAAATAGTGCAACTTTAACGCTGTCCCTTGCCCACTTGTGCTCACATCATTGTTATTTTTCCCCAGTGTCAGAGTAGCTGAAGGCGTTCATTGGAAGAAGGCTGCTGAGTAAAGGAATAAATCTGGGAAGGTTGTTACAGGGATGACTGAAGATTGGCTTCTCCAGGGGGGAAAGTCAAGGTCGCCAGCACCATGCTGTGCATTGACTGTGGCATGTGCTTGAGGGTAATTTTTTTCTAAAGTGGAATAAACCTCACTGGAAGTGAGATGTTTAATCAGCACTTTTAATGCGAGGCAACGTTACAGACGATTAAGCAGGAGCTTGTATCCATAAAACCAAATGTGAAATTACTCAGGAGTGCCAGCAATTTGGGAGGAGATTTGCAGAGCGTGGTATTGGAAGGAGCATGAGTGGGTGATGAGAAGCAATGCAGGTAGCAAAGAAAGCTTTAATGTCCCCTGCAATCCCGTGTGCCTTTGAGATTGAGGTTTGGGATGAAGTGCTGGCTGAATGGGAAGCAATGAAACTCTTTGTGATTGCTGGTTCACTCAAAAGAAGCATGGGCAGCAGGTCGAGGGAGGTGATTCTGCCCCTCTACTCTGCTCTCGTGAGACCCCACCTGCAGTGCTGCGTCCAGCTCTGGGGCCCCCAATATAAGAAGGACATGGAGCTGTTGGAGCGAGTCCAGAGGAGGGCCACGAAGATGATCAGAGGGCTGGAGTACCTCTCCTATGAAGACAGGCTGAGAGAGTTGGGGCTGTTCAGCCTGGAGAAGAGAAGGCTCTGGGGAGACCTCCTAGCAGCCTTCCAGTACCTGAAGGGGCTACAGGAAAGCTGGAGAGGGACTTTTTACAAGGGCATGTAGTGATAGGACGAGGGGGAATGGTTTTAAACTGAAAGAGGGGAGATTTAGATTAGATCTTAGGAAGAAATTCTTTCCTGTGAGGGTGGTGAGACACTGGCACAGGTTGCCCAGAGAAGTTGTGGCTGCCCCATCCCTGGCAGTGTTCAAGGCCAGTCTGGATGAGGCTTTGAGCAACCTGGTCTAGTGGAAGGTGTCCCTGCCTGTGGCAAGGGGGTTGGAACTAGATGATCTTTAAGGTCCCTTCCAACCCAAACCATTCTATGATTCTATGAAAGCCCAGAGACTTTGCGAAAGGAGATAAAACCAGATCTCTGTCAAGGGCTGTCACTTTTCCTGGAAACACTAAACAGCTAGATAGCATCTTCCCATGAACATCAACTGCTGAACATCTGCACATGTTGGGAGCACATCTGCAAATATCCCTTTTTGGAACAGTGAACCAGCTCAAAAAAATGACCCACAACCTGCTACAGAAATTTTCCTATGAAATAGTGGAAAGCAAAGAAATACTGACTGACCTGGGATTTTCTGACAGATGTGGAGGGCAGCACAGAAGGCAAAAATCCATCACCAGAAAGGACTCATTGTGAGCCAGAGGGTTGGCAATGCAGTTGGGCCAGTTGGTGTAATTGGTAGAGATGTGACATTTACAGCAGTTCTGTGGCACTGGAGAAGACTTTGGGTTGGAAAGGACCTCTGGCAATCAGAAGTCAGGTCAGGTTTCCTACAACCTCTCCCCATTCCCATTCAGACAACACAGGATCTCACAGACTTTGGGGAAAACACACCAAGAGGAGCTTCTTTCCATTTCCTTATTCTGAGTTTTGTTGGAAAGCAAGTGGTTGGAAGAGCACGAGCTCCCTGTACAGCTGGGTTTAATATGCGTGAGGACAGAAGCGATCCTCAGCTGGCACATGACATTACTGAATGCGTAGAAAAAGTCATAAATCCAGTGTGCAATACCAGGCAAATTAGTGATTATGGAAAAAATAAGGGAAGCAGTTCAGTTGTTAACTGCAGGCACAGTGGAAAAATTGGCAAGAAAAAGGGCTACCACAAATACAACACTACTAAGGATAAATTAGTTTAAAATTGAAATTACTCCTCCATTCTGTGAAACAGGGACACTGAACTGAAGAAGCTAATGTTGGACGTAGAAATATCACCTCTCCACGTCTGGTTTCCATTTGGGCAGGTTAACAACAACACCAGGAATTTGGCTCTTTTCATAATCAGATGTGTGATGGGAACGTCGTGCTAGATCCCAGACGAGCCAGCTCTGAGATGAGATGAGCTGTTTACTTTGAGGGTGACAGAGCACTGGAACAGGCTGCCCAGGGAGGGTGGGGAGTTTCCTTCTCTGGAGATATTCAAAACCCGCCTGGACACGACCCTGTGCAACATGCTCTAGGAGAACCTGCTTTGGCAGGGGGTTGGACTAGATGATCTCCAGAGGTCCCTTCCAACCCTTAACCATTCTGTGATTCTGTGATTCTGTGGAGGTCAGCTAATGGATCCGATGGGCAGCCACCTCCGTGGTGTCCACAAGTGAGGTGAGGGGACAGGGGCTACCACCCCAAAAGAGGTGGAAACGGGACTGAGGGAATTTAAGCGAGGAGCCTGGCTCTGCTGAATGGCTGAGCAAGTCTTTGGGGGGTTATTTTATTCAGGCAGATATGGGGGAACTGAGATATGCCCTGCAGGTTTGTCTATGGCTTTTGCATTTTGAGATGCGGTGTGGCTCGTTTGCAGGGAAGAAGTTTTCCGCAGAAGAAGCTGCACCATCCTGAAGCTGCATTTTGGGGAAGATGTGTTTGAATCTGTCCATACGGGAGGCAGGGCAGAGTCTTCTGCATGGGCTGAATGTCCATGGCAAATGGCAGGTGGGAAAGCAGACACCGTGCGCCCTGAATGTTGGCTAGCGGGTAAAATCAGGCTGGTGGGAGGAGAAATAGGGTGAGGATGAAGCTGAGCTCCCGTTACCATTAAGCTCTACTGAAGTGCTGTCTGGCACTTGTTACGGATCATCAGTAGATGGTCCAAGAGGCATTTTGATTGTGAATCGGCGGATGCTCTCCTACTCTAACACGGTTACAACTTTGTTTGGTACAAGTTGTACTGGACTGGCTCAGCCAAAAAATGATACTGAGGAGAAACAGATGGCAGCAAACAAAATTAAGTCACTTTTAAGATTCTTATCCATGAGCACAGACATATGGCTCCCTGGAGACTGTAGCAGGTTCGGTTTTGGGTTTTCTATATTAGATTTTAAACATGGCAAATAGAAGTGAATCCAGAGGAGGAGGGGAAATCTGTCTTCGGAGCAGAACAAAGCCTGCAGCACCTTGAAATGATGGCTTTCCGCCTGTGCATTGTTCCTGGCACATTTGGGAAGCTCATGGAGAAAGCATTACACAGCATGCCTATTGAATTTCAAATAAATACAAAGCACCTAAATCCCTCTTGATTTATTCATTGAAAATACCTTCTACCTTTTCTGCATATTGAACGCCCTATGAAATCTAGTTATATAAATGCTAGTTGGAAGTAACTGGATTTGCCTGTTGGATGCTCTGATGTGCAGGGTTTGAACACTTTGGAGGGGACTGAATACATATCACAACAGGAAAAAGCAGCGCAGATATACCTGACAGAATAAACTGAGAGGCAATGCAAACAGAAATTCTGGTAGAAAGATAACAGTGACATCACGAGAGTCACAGATACAATGTGTAAAATCCAAAAGTGTTCCCAAAAGTGGAGATTTGAGCTTAAAGGGCGGCTATTTTCTAAATGACCACTGTCTGCTCGGTTTACCAAATGAGACTCATTCCCTTGATTGATATCAGCTGTAATGCGCATTTTTCATCCTTCCCAATTCATATATTGTGTCCCTGGTTCTTGAAAGGCCATTTGTCCATGCTCTCTTTGAGTGGGCTTGATTCTTGCAACTGGACCCATGCAGACATTCACAGTTGAAAGCATCTTCCACCTCTTCATTGCTATAAGCTTGAAATTTGGCTTGTTTTCCGAAATTAAATTTTGCTCCTTTTTAATGAATCCTCCAGTTGTCTGAAAACAGTTGAATTTGGAATCCCAAGGTTCAGACAAACACCCACCTGCACATCACCAGGCACGCATACACACAGCTGGTTTATATTATTTATAAATGTCAATAACATGGGAGTGCTTTCTAAACAGCACACCATTCCTGACGGGAAGAGCTCACACAGCAGTTGGGCAATGCTGTACGGAAGCAGTAATGGGCATTACTATATATCTTGTTCTGAGGTTTATGTACTTTCCACAGCTTTCAAGGCATCCCTCCTGTTAAAAAAGGATTTGGGGAATGAATATGTGCTAAAAGAGCAATTTGGAAGAGATGAGTTAAATGCTGCACTGGGTTTCCAAACCCGCAGGATTATTCTGAGGCAGTACTTCATCTGACAAGTTTAAAAAGTATTATTTAAAATGTATTTGGTTAAAATTATGGATATTCAGTATCACGAAACACCCCTCAGTAAATTTGATCCAAGTTTTTTTGTAAAAGCTTTTCACATAATAGGCAGAGCCTGCCTCAGTATCTCCAATAGCTGATTTTAAATTGCCTGCAAACTGGGAACAAAGTGGATACAGCATGCGAAAACCCACACACTCCTTACTACAGAGGATTTCAATCCTTCTCTGTCGAAAGACAGCTGCTACTATGAGCAGTTCTGGACAAGAAATTACAGCCCTGAAGCAATCAGTGGGATATGAGGACAAGTTGAGTGAAACGTGTAGAGTGATCTCACTTCGTGATATTTCTCCAACCTCTCCAAAATATTTTATGAGGACTGACTGAACTTGTTAAAGGGGTTGCCACAGATGTACACAGGCTATTTCATGGGCCTGGGAGAGATGGTCTCAGGCAACCTCCTCCTGCAATGATATGACTCTTTCTCGTTCACCAGGTAGGTTAGAAGAGTGTAAGCAATATGTACCCTTTCTATGTTGTATGCTATTTGTAAACATGAATGGAGCTTAGATACCAAAAAAAAAGCATGTAAGGAAACTGATAGTGCCACTTAAGTGTCCATATGCTTCACCGGCCTAGGACTTGTGTACAAACGACTGCATATGGACTGAAAATATATGAGCAAGCCAATACGAAAACTCAGAAATGGCAGGTGTGTGGAGATTTCATAGCCATTAGAGCCAGGCAATAAGCATGGAGGGCCACAACCTCGGTCTGCATGGCTCCTTCCAGCTAAACTGGCCACTCTTCTGCCTTCCTGCTGGTGTAGCAAGAGCTGCTGTATTCTGGGGTTTCCCCCTGCGAATTACCCTGCAGAGCAGGAGGCCAGGCTGTCTGGCACACCTCTAATATCTTTTTCAGTGATCTGGACGAGGGGATCGAGTGCACTCTCAGTAAGTTTGCAGCCAACACCAAGTTGGGCGGGAGTGTTGATCTGCTGGAGAGCAGGAAGGCTCTGCAGAGGGATCTCGACAGGTTGGATCGATGGGCCGAGGCCATCTGTGTGAGGTTCAACAAGGCCAAGTGTCAGGTCCTGCACTTGGGGCACAACAGCCCCATGCAATGCTACAGGCTGCGGGAAGAGTAGCTGGAAAGCTGACTGGAGGAAAAGGACCTGGGGGTGTTGGTCGATGGCCGGCTGAATATGAGCCAGCAGTGTGCCCAGGTGGCCAAGAAGACCAACAGCATCCTGGCACGTATCAGCAATAGTGTGGCCAGCAGAACTAGGGCAAGTGATCGTCCCTCTGTACTCAGCACTGGTGAGGTTGCACCTCAAATCCTGTGTTCAGTTTTGGGCCCCTCACTACAAGAAAGACATCGAGGTGCTGGAGCGAGTCCAGAGAAGGGCAACGAAGCTGGTGAAGGGTCTGGAGAACAAGTCTGATGAGGAGCGGCTGAGGGAACTGGGGGTGTTTAGTCTGGAGAAAAGGAGGCTGAGGGGAGACCTTATCGCTCTCTACAACTGCCTGAAAGGAAGTTGTAGCGAGGTGGGTGTCGGTCTCTTCTCCCAGGTAACAAGTGACAGGACGAGAAGAAACGGCCTCAAGTTGTGCCAGGGGAGGTTTAGATTGGATATCAGGAAAAATTTCTTCACAGAAAGGGTTGTCAAGCATTGGAACAGGCTGCCCATGGAAGTGGTGGAGTCACCATCCCTGGAGGTATTTAAAAGAGGAGTAGATGTGGTGCTTAGGGACATCGGTTAGTGGTGGACTTGGTAGTGTTAGGTTAACGGTTGGACTCGATGATCTTAAAGGTCCTTTCCAACCAAAACGATTCTATGATTCTATGATTCTGCAGACGTGGGAACTGAACCCTATTGGCCTCAATATTGTTTGTAACACACAAGCGTGTGTCATGCAACCTCATGTGAAATCAGCTCTTTCCCTCAGTGAGCACGGAAGCTGGTTTCCCTTCTGGGAGGGAGCAGGGGGAACATACTGCTGCCTTGATCTGAGAAAGGAGCTCAGCCAACGTGCTATAAATTGTTCGTGCTGTTCTTACTCTGCACATTTCTCATCGTGAAAGGAGACATAATAAACCTGTTTAAAAAAAATGAGTGTTTAGGAGAATGGGAAGTGGGAATTGCTTCTCTCCCTCCTCAGACAACAAATTTGATTGTTGATGTGCGAAAGCCTGTTTTGCAAAAGCAGAGTGCAGCTGAGAAACATCACTGGAAAGGCAACAGATTTCTCTGAAGGGCCTTTCCTACCCCTGCCGGCATCGGGATTTGGACTGAAAACCCCCGCACTGGCAAGCACTCTGCTCCTGTTTGGACTGTTTGGTCATGTTTGTATTAAAACTGATTTCTTTACCCATTTTTCTTTTTTTAAAAATATTTTTTACATTACTCTGATAAAACCGCAGTAAATGTTATGGCCCTGGTATTGCTGGTGTGTGATGTTGGGAATTGCTGCTATGAAAAGGCAAAGCGGTGGGGTGGGAGCAGCCGGGTGAGGATCTCGGTACACTTTACAAGCAGGAGGGACTCCTATTCCCAGGCAGTCCTGTAAGGAAGCAGGTTGGTGAAAACAAAACACGTGCTGTGTTTTGCAGCTGTGCCAGTCCTGAAGACAGCAGCAAGGACATGGTGCACACTGCCTTGGGCTAAACCTCCGCGGACAAGCTCTGACCAGCCCTGGGTGCAGACTCATGTAGAAACCAGGTTGTGTCCTGGCTCGGGTTGAGAAGTCAACTGTGCTGTCCGACAGCCAGGACGTGTCCCAGAGAGGAGCTGTCTGACCCAGCAGGGCAAATCTGTAGGCAAGTGTGAAGATTTTAGTGCATAAAGTCCTTCAACTCCCTGTAGAATAGAATAGAATAGAATAGAATAGAATAGAATAGAATAGAATAGAATAGAACAGACTATTTCAGTTGTAAGGGACCTACAACAATCGTCTCGTCCAACTGCCTGACCACTTCAGGGCTGACCAAAATTTAAAGCCTGTTAAGGGCATTTTCCAAATGCCTCTTAAACACTGACAGCCTTGGGGCATCGATCACCTCTCCAGGAAGCCTGTTCCAGTGTTCGACCACCCTCTCTGTTAAGAAATGCTTCCTCTTTGTCAAGTCTACTGTACCTCTCAGTATCCACAGCAAAAGGTCACACATTTCACAGGAGTGTAAGTTACAAACCGATGTCCCCTCTCCTGCATCGGCACTCTGCTCCTTGTTCCTCCTTGTCCTCTGCAGACCTTTTACTCTGGAGACAGCCAGCCCTAATTAATGCACTTGCAGAACTGCAAGGATGCTGGGTTCTTCACAGGGACCTGGAGATAGCCGTGCCATTTATCTAAAACATTTCAGTGGTGTCAGAAATGTCAGGTTAAAAAAAAGAAAAAACAGAGCTTTTGGAATGTTCCTTACCTCCAATATTGCTACCAAGTGCTACTGAGCCTAGTTCAGAATGCTGAGGAGCAGGTCTGTAGCTGGCATCAACCCAGCCGCCCTTGGGTGGTCCAGATTGACTTTCTGTCTAAGGTGACTTGCTTGAGTATTTAATTAAATGACTTGGTGTTTTAATTTCAATCTGATTAGCAACACTCTACGCCTCAAATTGTTGATTATTGCTGTTAATTTTAGATTATGATATTAAAGAAAGAAGAAACTTTTATCACTAATAACTATTACATTAAGGAAAAGTCAACTGAAGTGTACTCTAGAATATATCTTTGGTATGTAATTTTTCTGAAATGTTTTTGGAATCCGAATGCATTACAAAATGCAAATGCGTTCATTTGGAGGCAAAATAATTGTAAGAGTATTCAGAAAGAGAGTGTAGACAGGCTGATGGATCTCCTCAGTGGCAAAGTCTCTTCTTGCTGAAGACTTTACACTGGAACTGGAAAGGAGACATGGAAACACAGATTAAAACAGCAACTCATTGCTTAACTGAAGAAAGCCATTCTTTTGCAGAGATAATGTATTAATAAGAGACTTCTCGATATTTGATGTCTCTATTTTCATCGGCGCTTCTTAGGCATCAGCTGAGAGCCACAGTGATCGCTTTATGTCTGCAGTATAGGGAAAAAATGCAATTGAAAATGCCAAGAAATTATGTTCTAGACACTTTATTATTTTTAAAGGTAATTAGAAGTCTGTACCTGGACCACTTTATGTGTGCTAATGACCTAAGTGAATGTTGCTGAATATTTCCAGACAGGCCTATAAATCTGTAAAGTTCATGCTTCTTCAGGGAAGGTTTGGGAACACAGCACACATTCGTCTTGATTTTATTTCTCAGATCAAGATACTCTCTTGCTCTGACATAAAATTCTAAACTCAGCTTCTGGTTCCTTTTACAGTGTGTGTAACTTACCTAATATGCTGATGAATGAGAGATATTTATCATTTTTATCTCTTTTCTAACTGGGATAACAACCTCTGACAGTCTAAACGAGCCATCTAGACTCCCCATGCAGACAAAATGATGGCCACCAGCCAGGCCAGTGACCAGGCAGGTCCATGACCAAGCTGGGAAGGTGAGGGTCAGTGGTGGAGGATACTGATGGTTGGATATGAAGCTGCAGAGCCCATGTCCCTCACCTGGCCCCTGGCCAGGGAAAAACTCAGTTTCCAAATTCAAAGACTCACCTCATGGATGGGGCTGCCCACACAAACTCATGTTTTCTGGTGTTTTCCAAATTTGTATCTACTGTTAAGGCCACTTCTTCTGCCGCTCCATCAAGACAGTAGCTCTTCCAAAGAACAGTGGAAGAAATTGTTCCTTTTTTCCAAACTTTTTTTTCCCTCTCTCATTAATTTTATCCTTAGCATGCTTCTGAGTGCATTTTGTTCCTTCCTTCATGGCCAGAGAAGAGCCCATGACTGTGGAGCTCCAGGAACATGTCAGATACAACTCCTTGATCGTGGATTCAGTCCAGGTATCAAGAAGTAATTAAGGGGAAAAAAAGTGGTCCCTGGTATCTCAATGGATAGTTTCTCTTTTTTTTTGGTAAATCACCGATTAGCAGTGAGCTAACATGCCAGTTTTCATCCATATCCCAGGCAGCAGCTGACTCTGTCACAGTGCTTCGGCTTAACACAACCCGACAGGCATCCTTTCGAGTGATTTGTGGGAAGTGCAGCCAAGGCTTAGTGACTAATTGTTCTAAACAGAGAGCGAGCTATAAACAAGTTTTCTTGGCTCATGCTCAGCAATGCGTATTCCCAAATTTTTGAGTTGGATTTTTCTGGCAATTTTCTTAACTATAGACAAAATTCAGCAGCAACCGGAACTCTGACATTTGGATTTAGATTAGTATCACCTCCGTAGCTTTCATACTAGGACGATGAACAGCTCATGGACCATTGAGGGTTTGCTCTGGGCCTTGAAACTACGTTCCAGGGGCAGGTAGGATACTGGCAATCTTCAGGTCTTTAATACCCCATCTCTCTATAACAGCCCCAGGCACTGCCCAAATCCAAACATCGGTGTAACGCGGGTTTGTCCTCCTACCATTAACACGCCTCTGGCACTTGTTCACCCTGAGATGTCTCACTGCAGTTTTCCCAGTGCATATCATCAACCATTTGGATCAAGCTAGTAGTTTATTTTTCAGATTAGCAGGCTAGGAGTCCAAGGCTGCATTAATGTTAATTTAGTCTTCAGGGCAGTAATTTTTAAACATGAGGAAGAGTGACTGTCAAAGCCAGCAGTGTTTGAGGGAACTAAAATCAGAACTCAAGCTGGAGAAATAACCCCAGATCTCTGAGTGACTACTGGGATCACCTCATAAAACACTTATTATAATTTCTATAGGTTTCCACCTTGTGTTTCTTTTATCAGCCTCAGCCCTTCTGCCTCTTCTGGTCTGAATCTTTTCAAAAAAACAGTTATTTTCTTCAAAGTAAGGGTAAACTGCTCAGTTAGATCTTACCATTGTTAACTGCCCTGGCAAAATTTAGCTTTTTCTTATGTGGCTGAATTTCACTTTGGTCCTTACTGAGGAGTGTCCCTGTTGTCAGAGTCTCCATGTGAGAGAGTAAACAGGAGGATGTAAGGCAGGCAGTGGGAGAAGTTCTGACCTGTGGTTTGTTACAGAAAAGTGATGGCAAGAGCCTCATGAAGTTCCACAGTGATCCTCAGGGACCTTGTACTGAGAGAAGGTGATTTTTTATCCTCTACCAACCTCATATCTTGACATGCAAACAGGGCTTCCAAATCATGGGACAGCAGTGAACCGGCTGTTCAAACCCAGATCTTCTGGCTTGCAGGCAACCATGGGTGACACACAAGGGAGGGCAATACAGATACTAGAGGAGGCAGGGAACATGTTGCTCCATGGTACTACACTTAACCATTACTTGCTAGGATGAAACTGTGAATTAAATGATTCCACTTAGTATAATTCGAGGACATATAAACAGCTCAACACAACCACAACAGAGCACGTGCTGCAATATGTCTCCTTACCAAGACTTCAACTTCTTTCCCACTGAAAACCAGTGTCAGCCCAGAGCAGCAACATGGATAAATTTAGCACTGAACACTGAACTCAGATCCTTAACTAAAACTGCTGCAAGCTCCCTTAATCTCTCAAAATTTTCTCCTAAGAAAATCTCTTCTCGTGAGCCTAAGCTATGCTGACTTGCTTTTCAGTTCAGCCTGAAGGTCATGTAAGGTCCTTTAATGAGAAATAGCCACAGTTGCTTGTGTCGTGCTGGTCCAACTGGCCACATGCGGCTGTTTTCTTGTCCCAGCACTTTTCCAGTTGGACTCACGGAGTGGCAGGAGAGGTTTTTTGCTCCTGTTTCTCTGAAATCTGTACAATGTTTTGAGAATTCAGAGAAATTAAAGAAATTCAACTGGGTGTTTCCTTTTTAGGATGCTTTGAAATATGAACATAAATTGTTCAAGTCCCTCCAAATTCTGTATTTGCTGCTTCATCCTTTGCTGCTTTGTGAAAATCTAAATACCGGGCTCAGAACAACTTTCTAGTGCTCCTGTTACTGCTGCCTACATTTTTACTTCTACTGATTTAGCCTCAGAAACCAGTGGACCATTCAAGCAGCTCTGACTACATTTTCTCTTCGACTTCTCACATTCAAGCCCTTTGGGGTTTGCAGCCAAGAGCTGACTGAACAGAAGACCAGAACACACCTGACCAATACTCCTTTTTTCTTTCACTGTTTGCTCTGACTTGGTAGCAGGGCTACCTATGGAGCTGTGCCCCCTCACAACACACATGTGGGCCTAAAACAAACATTTCCAAGCCTGGATGAGATCCTACTTCTTTAAGCATTAAAGTCTTTTGTTGTTAGGACTCATTCCCTCTATGTCCAGTGTTTTTTTCTGAATTATGAGTAGGACGAGGCTCCACTAGGTCTATGGGTAGATGAGCACCCAAGCTGGGATCACCCACACATGGGTTATTTCCACCCCATAAAACCACCACTTCCTTGCCCTGGGATGGGTTCACTGCCCTCCGCTCTGCCTGGAGGGGCAAGTCCTTGCCAACCTTTACAGCTTCCCTCTTTCTTCTGCCCGCTCCCCTCTTTCTCCTTTTTCCCACTTTTAAGGGCATTTCAGATGAGTGGGTTTAAAAAGAATGTGTATAACAAAATGTAGAATGATGACTCCAGAACAGCCCATGGAGTAGAAGGGTGGAACCAGCCATGCTCAGAGCCCTTCTTGTTTGTTGTTTTTTTTTTTGGGAGCAGATTGCCTTTTTTTTTTTTTAAATTAAGCAGTACCTATCATGCAGCTGAGCAGTATACCTCACATGCAAAAATCGTCTTCAGAAATATTAAGGGCCGTCTGATAAGTGGGTCAAAAAAGGACAATTCATATTCTGTAAGGCTGCAGAGCTTACTGGAGCATCACTTCCAACTTCTATAGCACAGGCCAGAAAACTTCCTGCAAGAGCAGCCCTGCTCTGCACTGAGACATCGCTGCTTAATGTCAGCACGTGCTTCAGAGATGCACAGAGCTGTAACTGCAAACTTTGGGCAATGGGAATTCACCATTTTCACAAATAGGTTATTCCTCAGGGAAGGATGTAGTCTTGTCATGCCCCTTCCCCACTGGTCCAGCTCAGAGAGACAGGTCTGCGGTTGCACCGAGGAGAGGTTACAGCACAGTGACTGCTGGGAGAGGAGCTCCCGACTCTCGCTTCGTGGAAACCTGAACTGCAAATGCACAGACTGTTTTTTTCTTCAGCACTGCCAGTCCAGCATTGCTCACTGAAAACTGTCTGCATTGAGAGCTCCTCCTTTGAGCCTTTTTCTCAGCTTGCACCTCCCATTAATCCTTTTGGCATCTGCAGCAGGGAAGCAGCAAGAAGCCCTAGCTGGGATGACAGACCTTTTGAGGGAAGGATTTTACAACTGGTAGTAAGAGAGTAAAGGAGATGGTGCATGTGCACAGATCAAAGGCAAGATCCACATGGCCTGTCTGCCTGCTTTAGACATCTAACTGTAATACTTAAAACATAAGGCCGGTGTCTAGGATTGTCCTGGGTATCTATGGTTGGTTCAGCAGCAATGGAAAGGGAGCTCAGAGGAGCAGCCCATGTCAATGGCCACTGGGGAACAGTAGAGCCTTCACAAAGCTTCTGAAGTGCAAGCCTTGGCCAGGAACTTGGCACTTGAAGCTATAATATATAAAAATATATATTATATATGATATATTAACCTCATGGGAAATGAGAAACCTCGTTCTAAACTCTCCCTTCATTCAACAGCATTTCCCAAGCAAGTGCTTTCAGCATCAGCCCAGTGACATTGGGCACCTCCATGGGAACAGGGACAGGGATGAGCCAAGGCCAGGTGGGTCAGGGTTGGGGTGGGGACCCATACGGGGCCCATGGCCAGGCAAAGGCAGGGCTGCAACACAAGAATAGCACCAACCCAATGGACATTTTCATGCTTTCAGACCATATCATGGGCAATAAGGTGATCATTGCTTCAGCCAGGCACCTTCTACCATTTTGCAGTACAGAATTGCTAGGGAATAACCTAACAATAATTAAGAAATACAAAGTGTTACCAATAGACAACACTCATCTAGGTGGTGACTTCCTGCTATTTGCCTGATGGATTTTCAAAAACCAAATGAGTACCACACATGACCTATTTAATACAGGTTGATTGCAGGCGTGTTTTGAATCACTGTTCCCACCCATGAGCAGGGTCCATCCATGTCTCACTTCTTGAGCAGATACTCAGAAATCCAGCTGGTAAATCCAACATCCATTTCCACTGACTATTGAAGGGCAAAGAAGGATAAGCTCGGGCATCTTTAGGATGGGCGCTTTTGACATGAAACTGTGGGTTGGAAGTTCAGCCGACTCTTTTGTCTCCAGGCTCAACAATACATGTAACACTTGCAGTTGCCAGTGGTACGGCTTTTTATATTTACTGTGATACTCAACTGCAAAAGAGTGATCTCCCGCTGAGACCACATGAGCCATCACTTGAAACGGCATCAATGTTTTTGCCTTTGGACATTCATGTTCTTATTTACAAAGAATGACCAGTAGCCAAAGAATTGGTGTGTCACCTGTTAAAAAACATACGTTTCCCCATTGTTTGGTGATATAGCTGTAGTAAATCTCCTATTCTACATGGATTTTATGAACTAACTCCAAGTTGTTATTTGACTAGCAGGATCTTGGGCTAAAGAAGAAGGGGCTGTGCTCCCTCGCATCCCACCATATAAAAAAAAAACCCAGGTAATTAATGCTTGAGCTATTCTCAAAGTAATGGTTTAAATCAATTACCTAAGTCTCATCTTGGATGAAGAGATGCTTGTATTTCCCAGATTCTCTTGCTAACAGAGTGCTTTCTCACGCCTGGGTTGTGCTGGGTAGAGAATACGTCCAGTGATAACCCCTGTTCATACACCTGAGCTCTGTCTCACTGCAAAGTCCATTTTACCTGGCTCAAGCAGAAGTACCACTCAACAAGGAGAGCACATGGCTGCCAAAAACTCTTCCTGTCTGATCTTATTTCCATGAGCTACCACTGAAGTGCCACAAGACCCAAGCAACTGTTGGCAAAGATGCCACACAGCTGCTGGGCACGTGGGGCTCAGGTGCAGTGGCTGCATGACAGCCTCCTCGGTGGTGCATGGGGGTGGCTGAGCATCTTTGAGCTCCACAAGGCATGGAGAGCAGGAAGAGTTGGAATATGGAGCAACACAATGGCAAAATGGCAGCTTATCATCTTCCCAGACAGATCAGACTTACGGCAGAATTTGCAGTGATGCGCTCTGACATCCGCCATGGCTGAACATCACTGTCTGTCACCTCCACATTTCTGGCTTTTCTTTAATCCTCAAACCATTGGCTTCTCCCAGAAATGCCAGTCAAATGAATGATTGGAAGAAATGCTTAAGTTGTGGGCAAAACTCCTCGCTCTTCATTAGCTTCCCCCTGCTGAGCTGACACACACATAATACACCCACGCACCATCAAACAGCTTCCACGCAACTCACACTATCTTTTTTCTAAAGGAAGAAAAAAAAGAAAAAAAGAGGCATTTATATTTTTTTCTACTTTAAATACTTGTGAGACAAGTAGCTACAAGAATTCTCCAGATGATCCCTGAAGGCAATAACAAAAAGGAGACAACAAAAATTTTTCCTCTATTAAATAAACAGTTTTCATTAAGTCCCAGAACACTGTAAGTCAGAGTACAGGCTATATCTCTGCTTCCCACATGCAATCAGACATTGGAACAATACATTAGATTTAATTGCCATAGAGGATATGAATGTGAAGAGATGAAGCTATCATCTGTCATATTGCAGTCAAAATGACATGCTAGCCACTGCAAGCTTTTCTGTCCTGTTAGTCTAAAGCTAAAGACCTTTTAAAAAAAATGCAAAAACTCACTGAGGTCATTTCAATAGGTTTAGACTAACAGCCAATTTTAGCTCTGAAGTCACAAGCCACTGAAAATAAAAGTGAATTACACAGGTTACAGAACAGGGGCTGGAGAAAACAGCGTTGCAAATGCAATGCTTTTGCTAATATTGATTTCTAAGCTCAGAATAGAATTTGAAACATCCATGGTCCAAGATGCTTTTGGTTTTAGCCAGTAGCACAAACAGGAGCATCACGAACACTTGGACCTGTTCAAGGTGTAACTAGAGAGCCTAAGACTCAAAGCACATGGGTCAAAATACTTTCCTAGAATGCAGCCATGCATGGAAGCAAAAAGGATTAAATGATGGAGGTTTATAACGGCAAAGGATAGCTGTGGGTACCACAACCTTCAGTAGTGGCTGCCATTTTATTGCTTCCGTGGCATCGTAGTAGTAATACACATTGACACCTGCAATGATTTGGAGACACGACAAAATGTGAAGATGACAAGTTTCTTTAGGTTAGCTGGAGTCCGAGGGGCCTCAGAAAAAGCAAAAACCTTGGCAAATGGGCAGAACAGCATCAAGCATGATAGAGTGGTAAAAATTGTTTCTCACAGCCCAGATGCCCTAGGCCCACAGGACCAAAACTGACCCTCCATGTATCTCCTTTATTTATGTGTGAGAGGAGAATCAAGAGGGAAGAGGGGGAAAAAAGCTCTGCCAGCCTCCTAGATTTATCCAGTCATCAAAGAGGGAAAAAACGTAAACTAATTTTCTGTACTTCTTCTGGTTTTAAATTAATTCATAACCCATGTAATATTCATCTCACCTACCTAGAAAAGTCTCCAAGTTTAATATTTGAATGTGAGATAGTCTCTGTAGGCTTTTTTCATACTCAGTGGAAAAGTGTGTGTGTTTAACAATACCTCACTACTTTTGAATGGGAAGTTAGGCATCAAGATGCTTCAGAAAATACCACTTGGTGATGATCATGTTCATCAACTGTATTGTCTACCTGAACTTCAGTAAGGCCTTTGCCACTGTCTCCCATAAGATCCTCATTGAGAAGCTGTTGATGCATAGGCTGGATGAGCAGACCGTGAGGTGGACTGAAAATGGGCTGAATGGCCGGGCCCAGAGTATGGTCATCAGCAGCGCAAAGTCTAGTTGGAGGCCAGTGACTAGTGCTGTACCCCAGGGGTCAATACGGGGTCCAGCCCTGTTTAACATCTTCATTAATGATCTGGATGGTGGGGCAGGATGTACCCTCAGGAATTTTGCAGATGGCACCATACTGAGAGGAGTGGCTAATACACCAGAGGCTTGTGCTGCCATCCAGAGGGACCTCGACCGACTGGAGAAATGGGCCAACAGGAACCTCATGAAGTTCAACAAGGAAAAGTGCAAAGATCTGCACCTGGGGAGGAACAACCCCGTGCACCAATATATGCTGGGGAACACTCAGCTGGAAAGCACCTTGTCAGAAAAGGACCTGGGGGTCCTGGTGGACACCACTTTGAACATGAGCCAGCAATGTGCCCTTGCAGCAAAGAGGGCGAATGCTGTCCTGGGCTGTGTTAGGCAAAGCATTGCCAGCAGGTTGAGGGAGGTGATCCTTCCCCTCTACTCAGTACTGGTGAGGCCACACCTGGAGTGCTGTGTCCAGTTCTGGGCTCCCCCAGTACAAGACAGACATGGATTCTGTGTGATTCTGTGACATACTGGAGAGAGTCCAATGAAGGGCCACGAGGATGATGAAGGGACTGAAGCATCTCTCCTATGAGAAAAGGCTGAGAGAGCTGGGACTGTTCAGTCTAGAGAAGAGAAGGCTCAGGAAGACTTGTATATAATAGCTGAGGGAAGGGTGCAGAGTACAGAGCCAGGCGCTTTCCTGTGGTGCCCAGTGACAGGACCAGAGGCAACCAGCACAAACTGAAACATAGGAGGTTCTCTCTGAACATCAGGAAACAGTTTTTTGTTGTGATGGTGACTCAGTGCTGGCACAGGTTGCCCAGGGTGGTTGTGGAGTCTCCATCCTTGGAGATACTCAAAAGCCGTCTGGACACAGTCCTGGGCAGCCAGCTCTAGGTGGCTCTGCTTGAGCAGGGGGGTTGGACCAGATGATCTCCAGAGTTTCCTGCCAACTTCAGCCATTCTGTGATTCTGTGAACTCCTGGTCCTATTTCTCAGCTCTGTCTATAACGACCTCTGTCTATACCATCAGCCCTTCATGCATAATGATTAATAAAATAGCACTCAATCCTGAGCAATCAGAGTGATTTCCAAAACATTTTGCTATTCTCCTCCAGAAAGAGTTCTGGAAATGTCTTATCTCCTCAAATCACACATAATTGGTGCCATAGAAAAATTCAACAAGCTAACAGAATTTTCCTTGGTGAAAATGAGTTTTTACCTTTGATTCACCTTTCCTTTTATCCTTGATCAGAGAGAGGCTTTAGTAATTAAGTTTTTCCTGAGAGAGATTTTTGTCCTTCATACATTTGCACAAAGAGTCTTTCTAGTCAAGGGCAAAAACCCCCCAAAACCAGCTGAAGTGGTTGATGCAACTTGGAAAAGAAGCGTGCGTGTGTTTGTGCATGTGTATGTTTTGTAGGAAAATTATGCATCTGTGTTGATGTTTTCCAGCGCATGTGGGCTGATCATTGTGCCCGAGGAGAACATATTTTCCTGGGTGTATTTAGGTATTCAGTGCTGTTTGCTTGGCGGGAGCACTTGGAGCAATGAATCCGGGAAGCTGATGTGTCTGTGTGTTTGTGTCTCCTATGCTGCTCTGCTCAGAAGGCAAAGGACAAGAGGCTCCCATACTCACCACCTCTTTAAAGCCTTCTAAGGACATTTATGCATAAAAAAGTCGCATCCCGGCCCCATAAAATAAATCAGCCGTTCTTCAGAAGCAGTACCGCCCTCCAATCTGGGTAATTCTGGTTTTCCTGCCTACTCAGTGCTGTGGGATGCTTATGTAGCACCTGGGGCAGCGAGGCTTAGGTTAACTCAGATCTGCCTCTTCCCTGATGCCACGCAGACATCCCAAAGCCCACGGCCCTAAGCAACGCGCATCGCTTGGGACTCCAGCCAGCAAGAGCCATGCTGGGCAGCTTTGCCTTTGCCTGGAATAGAAATGTTAAAGGGTGTAAAGCTGGATCAAGGAGTCTGGAAATGCACAGCGCTAATCCTACTCTGAAGCATCTCAAAATTCAGAGCACTCGAAGGGGAAGGGGAAGGAGGACAGTGGATTTGATCTGGTTCAGAGGGCTACGAAAACAGCTGTAGAGGGTAAGCGAGAAAGATGTTTTCCACTTACAAAGGGCTGTACAAAGCTGAGCATCCAAGTGGTGAACAACACGTACATGCTGCTCATTCTGCACAGCATCGAGGAGTCTCACAAAGCTGGAGGATGCTCAGTGGCAGAGAGTGCTCTTTTCCTTTCCTTCCACCGTCTGCGCTAAGGTTTGGGTTATCCAGGTTATTTAGGTGCTTCATTTACCATTCAAATAAAAAAAAAAATCTAGCATCTCGCCGTCTCTAAGGACCACATCTGGGAACAATAAAAGGGATATTGCTCCTTTCCACCCCCCCGCCCCCGCATGGCAGCTGGCAGAAAGAAATGAAAAATCATCACTCTCTCTCTGCCCTGTGCTGCCACCCTCAAGCAGGTCAGAGCACACTCAGCCCCTGACCTCAGGTCTCGCCAAACAGACTCTGATCTTGCTGCAGAGGAGCGGAAAGGTGAGCGGGCCAGATGGTGCTTTTGACATCATCTCCTTCCCTGCAAGCCAGCGGAGCCACCTCGCTGTCTGCCTGCTGCCGAGATCCGCGGGGTGGACCAGGCAGAGTGGCCGTCTGCTGCCCGCAGCTCCGGCTGCCCCCGCGACCACCTGCTCCTGTGGGGCAGAGCCAGGGCCACGGAGCCCGCAGGGAGCCAGCTGCTCCCTCCTTACCCTTCTGCTGTGCCTCCAGAGCCGCCTCTTTTCTTCTCGGCACACTCCAGGCTGCGTGCAGGTCCACACCATCGTGTACGAGCTGGGGTAAAAGCACAACGCTCTTCGTCTTCTTGGTGGCACCGATGCTGGGTGTCTGCGGCAGACGGGGGTCCTGCTAGGTTGCACAGGGTGCATGCAAGGCCCTCTGTAAGAAAGGGTGTCCTAAAAGAAACGAATGCCTCTCCCATTAAGAGTGCTGGAGAGGCTGGGGCTGAGACGATTCCCTCTGTTCCTGAAAAAAGTCCCCCTCCGTGAGGATCATGCCTACTTTATGGTTTTGAAGTGCCTAGAGCCCACTGCAAACAGGCATTTCAGAGGGCTAACAGTGCAACCCACCAGCTTTTTACTACCATTTCGATCTGGGGCATGGCTCATTTGGTTTATGAAGTAATTATCTTCACTACGAGCCCTTGAGTGGAGGAGCAGCCCTGACTCCGGGAGCACCACCACAGCAGCATGTAGGGAAATGCTCCACCAAGCCACCGGAGATCTCCTCTGGGCACCTCGGAGAGCACGAAGGGAGACAGGAGAAGCGGTATGGGGTGGGAGCCGCTGCTCAGCTGTGGCTGCTGGCCGGAGGGATGAGGAACAGCACGATGAAAACCAGCCCAGCTGCTCCACACCCAGATGAATTACCCAGTGTACCCCGAAGGCCAGGCCACCTGGGGACAGGAGTCTGTACGGCCAGAGGTGTTGCCTTGCACCTAAAGGTGGGGAAAGCAGGGCATAGCCCCGTGCAGGACAGTCACGTGCCAATGATGTAGGAATCACCTGGGGAAGATGCTGTGGTGCGCACATGGTGGGTGGGTACGTGCTGTCCTGGAGATGTGTGTGAATAAAAGTGGTGGACAAGCTGATCCGAGGAGCAGCAGCAGATTTGCTGTCAAACAGGTTTCGTTTAAAAGTTATTATTTGCTGTGTTCTGCATGCAAACGCTGGCCTCTTCTGGGGTTTTGGAAGGAATTTAAAGGGTTTATGCTATCTACAGTCTTCTCCAGGTGCCTTAAATGCTCATTTTTATAAGAAACAGCCCTGACACTCATTTTGGTTGGCAACTATTAACAGCTTATAAAGTAGCCCTAGGGCTTTAGTCAGGGTAATGTGCTCTGAAAGCCCCGGTAAGGCTGAGGTCTGTGCTACAGAACTGCGGGAAGCAGAGGAGGGCGGCTGAGTGCCGCATCATCTTGCCTTGGCATCTACCTCCCTCCTTTTAAAAAGCCTCGGAAAAGCTTAATTACTTAATACCGTGGGCTTGTGGTTCCTTTTTCTGTTCAAATTCCAGATATTGAGTAACCCCTTGTGCCAGCAAGTGCACTTGCACTTCACATCTGCTGTACCTCTCCTGCCTGTTTAATATTCACCCCGACGCCGCGATGTGCGGCTGGAAGGTCCAAGATGCGCGGCGGGCGCATCCCGCCTTAATGCACCTGGAAACTTTGGCACCAGGCGAGCAGCTGAGGAGAGAAAATAACATCACAGACCTGCAACTCCCAGGCAATTCTGCGAGAGGCTCCATATGCTCCGGTGCCCACCGAAAGAGCCGAGTTTGGCATTGCATCGAAATTATTTCTCCCCACTCCTTGAAAGCAGGTCTCCGTTTAAACTGCAAAACTACGTGACCATGAGCGCTGCTTTTCCCCTATAAAGTCCACCTGACAGGAACACAGGTAACCTGTGGGGTGGGATATAAGGCTATTAGCAGATCTAGAAGGGAGTTGCAAGGTGATCACATTAATTTTGACCATGGTCTATGGGCCACGAGCTCTTTTGGGTTGGAAACAGCCCTCTTTGGTCCAGCTGTGCCAGGCCAGGGAGATGTTGCAGAGGCAGCACCCTGACCAACGTGTGAACGGCTTCCTGATGTCCAGAGCTCCAACACAGCATCACAGGAGAGTGGTAGAAAGGTGGTTCACGTGATGGGCCTTAGCAAAATGAGCCAGACCAGGCACGGTTTAAGATTGGGACTGCCCAACCAGGTGTCTTGTGAAGAGCCAGGTGATTCAAACATTGAACCACGGTAGCTCAGGCAAGAGGAAGCAGATTTTGGGATTTTGTGGCACCTCAACTGTTGTTTTTCACCTTAAACCCAGAGACGAGGGAGTTTTCCTGACAAGTAAAGATGCTAATTTTGGAAGGTTGCCCTCCTCTGCACCAGCAGCCAAGGCTGGTGGGATCTGTGCGTAACCACAATTTGGTGATGGAAAGGCACAAGGAAGAAGCACTGACCTCAGGCTGCAACCCTGAACTGATGAAAAATGCAACGTTTCAGGCCAATGCTTGAACAGGCGTGGGGACCTGGCCAGCAGCAGGTAGTTTTGAATGATACAGAGATTTCTTCCCTCTGCAGCTAACAGCGAGGAGGGGACTGAACTGGGCAAGGTGGATGGCTAAGCCATGCAGAAAATGTGTCCTCTCCCAGAAAGGCAGTAACAGAAACACAGATTGGTTGGGGTTGGAAGGGACCTCTGCAGATCATCCAGTCCAACCCATTGCCAAAGCAGGGTTACCTAGAGCACGTTGCACAGGGTCATGTCCAGGCAGGTTTTGAATATCTCCAGAGAAGGAGACTCCCCACCCTCCCTGGGCAGCCTGTTCCAGTGCTCTACCACCCTCAAAGTAAAGAAGTTTTTCCTCATATTCAAATGGAACTTCCCGTGTTTCAGTTTGTGCCCATTGCCCCCTGCCTTGTCGCTGGGCACCACTGAGAACAGTCTGGGCCCATCCTCTTGACACCCGCCCCTAAGGTATTTGTAAGTATTGATAAGATCCCCCTTCAGTCTTCTCTTCTCCAGCTGAACAGACCCAGCTCCCTCAGCCTCTCCTCATGAGAGAGATGCTCCAGTCCTCTGATCATCTTCATAGCCCTCCGCTGGACTCTCTCCGGTAGTTCCTTTTCTTTCTTGAACTGGGGGGCCTAGCACACAGTACTCCAGGTGTGGCCTCACTAGGGTAGTGTGGGAGGAGAACCTCCCTTGACCTGCTGGCCACACTCTTCCTAATGCACCCCAGGACACCATTGGCCTTCTTGGCCACACTCTTCCTAATGCACCCCAGGACACCATTGGCCTTCTTGGCCACAAGGGCACATTGTTGGCTCATGGTGAACTTGTTGTCCACCAGAACACCCAGGTCCTTCTCCACAGAGCTGCTTTCCAGGAGGTCAACCCACAACCTGTACCGGTGCATGGGGTTATTCCTCCCTAGGAGCAGGACCCTACACTTGCCTTTGTTGAACTTCGTCAGGTTCCTCTCCACCCAACTCTCCAGCCTGTCCAGGTCACACTGAATGGCAGCACAGCCTTCTGGTGTATTGGCCACTCCTCCCAGTTTTGTGTGATCAGTAAACTTGCTGAGGGTACACTCTGTCCCTTCGTCCAGGTCATTGATGAATAAGTTAAACAAGGCTGGGCTGGGGAATTTTCCAGCTGGGCTGGAAGTCAGGGCTGGGGAATTTTTTCCTGCAATTAGGGCTGCAGTGGGTTGGGAAAATTTTTTCCCCTCCCTTTTGCGTACCTGCAGAGCTGACCAGACCCATGGTAGGGGCAGCCATGGTGAGACCCCAAACAGGTGAGACCCTGTTTGGTCTCACGAGAAGCAGGGAGGGTGGCTAGAAGCAGGTTAGGGACCGGTTTGTGGTTTGTCAGGAACAGCTCCAGCAGAAATCCGAGGCCAGGGTGTAGCTCCTGTTCTCTCTTTCCCCATCCTAGTTGCTGTCAGAGGGCAGTGGCAGGGCAGTGCCTGCCCCTTGGACCAACGCCTGGAGCTGCACCCAGCCCTGCTTGGTCCCATCCACCGAGCAGACAGCCAGTGTTCGGCGTTGCAGAAGATGTTGCTCCCACCGACGAAACTGTAGTTATACAGAGGAACAACCGCAACACACTGGGGGAGCCAGAGAAAGGGCCCATCTGTCCTGCTTTTTAGGATGATTAGGGGAAGTATGTGACTTGGCCAGCATGGGAAATGACACGGTCGAGAGGACTGCAATGCTGAGGCTGCCTGCCTGGCAGCGGCGTGAAGGTGGGCAACGGCGAAATGGCAATGAACTGAAATCGTGGCCTCCCCTCCAGTGACCAGATTAAAATCCACAGCTGGACACCGCCCGTGCTCATGTGAGAAATAAGTCTGTTTGTTCCCAAAATGCTGAACAGTCCCGTGTGTTCAGCTCCTGATGCACCCTGACACGGCCATGCCTCCTCGCCTGCAACAAGGGTCCCGTCCCGCTGCGCCGGGGTGCGTGCTATTCCCTCGCACTGTGCTAAAATGCCCCCAGCCCGTTTGCATCCTCATTTCCCTGTACAAGTGACTTCTTTTTCTGTATTTACACCTTTTCCAGTCCATGAGTCATTAGCAAATATCGGAGAGCTTGAACCTCATATTGATTTCTTCTTCACTTTTTCGTGGAAGCGTTGAGTGTTGTCAAGTCAGATTCATTACTGAGGAGTGAACACTTTATATCACCATCAGCAATGAACCATGCGCTGCAATCAAAGACAGACATCAATGTGATTTATTTTAATTGTATTTATTTCCTGTAATTTTTTATTCACCGAGTCCTTTATCAGCTGTTCTGCATTTTTGCCAAGGATCAGTTTCAAGCTGTAAACCAATAACAGTATCAGCCTTATAAATACTTCGCTCTCCCAATTTGCCATTTAAAAATACTGGCACAACTTCAGCTCTCTTCCAGTTTTCTGCAACTTCCTCAGCACTTCAGTATTACTGAAAATAATGGTGATTCAAAGAGCTCTTTGGCCACCTCTTAAATTCGATGAATACACTGTGGGGATGCAGATTTTGCCATGGATGTTTTACCCCACTGTTCCCACATGGAGCATTAATGACGCCCATATCATAAAGGGTCATTAGACATCGGAATGGGCTGCCCAGGGAGGTGGTGGAGTCACCACTTCTGGATGTGTTTAAGAAAAGACTGGACATGGCACTTAGTGCCATGGTCTAGTTGACGTGGTGGTGTCAGGGCAATGGTTGGACTCGATGATCCCAGAGATCTCTTCCAGCCTGATTGATTCTGGGATTCTGTGATTCTGTATGTTCACCGTGACTTTGCTGGTGTCCCGGTTTGCTGCTGGACCAAGGCAGGTGAAATAAGGGATCCAAGAGTAAACTGGTGACGAGCCCCTCACGAACAAAGCAGCTCAAATCGCTACATTGCAAAAATCACTTTTGTCACATTGTCAGTCGTACCTCACTGCAGCAATTGCTGGAACTAACAGTCATTAATTACCTTTGTCAGGTGAAATTTCCTTAATTGCCTGCAACTTTACTTCCAGGGAAATCTCACTTTCAGCTACTGCTGCCAGTTTAAAGGCCACGTCTCCCAGCCGTAATTTTTAGGAAAAGTCCAGGCAAATCAGCGGGGGATGAAGTCACGCGTGGCCCACCTCTGGCTGTACTGTGTCAGTACGTGTCCTGGAGTCACCTGCCTGACCTGCCTGCACCGAGGAGAAAGGTCAGCGGGATGGGGGTGGAGGAGGAAGGTGGTCAGCCAACCTGCCATGTAATCCAGGGGCATTCTTTTGTGACCTTTTCTTCTCCCCCCAAAAATAAAGGAAACACAGTAGCAGACTGCCTGGAGAGCTGCTGCTCCTTGAACCTTGATGATATGTATTCAGCGTTGCGAGGAGATGTTCAGCAGGCAGCACTCAGCACGCGCCGTTGTTGCCCCGGCTATCAAGCTCCCGTACAGATGTTCATTGAATTGTCAGAGCATCGGGAGGAAAATAAATTAATTGTAAGTGGAAGAAGGTTAGTTAAATCTTTTCTGGAAGTATTATGTAGCCATTAAATTGCATAGGAAACTCAATAATAATGGGTAATAATGTTCTTCCGAGGAATTAAATAGAAGCCCAATTTATAACGCTGCTCGGCAATCAAACCAGAGTGTTCCACCTTCCTGGTACGTGATAAACATTTCCTAATTAATCCTCACAAAGCCTCGGCGAGGCAGATCTCTTCAGACCACTGATTCTGTTTTATAAAAGGGGAACAAGAAGGTACAAGATACGTCCTTTGAAGCTGGGGATGTGTATCACTTCAGACATGATTTGGGTCTCTGGGAGCCCCCTCAGCATCTGTGTTTGAATACTGAGAGGTTTGTAAAAAGCCTTGGACCAGGATCAGAAGTCAAGGTTTCTTTGTGCTCCTTCACTGTGCTCGGACCATCACAGCATGTGTCCATCACAGTCTCCAGAATACTGATATTTTTCCTGCATGGTCATATTGCATTGCAGGAATGGCATTTAGAAGAAAAGCCAATGGCCTGAAGTCTCAAGTAAGAGCAGTAGGAATTGGTCCATAATGTAGCTGCTAATTATGTCAAGATTCAAGGAACAAAACTTACGACCAACTGGAAGCTGTTATTTGCAGAAGATCAGTATGGATTTTATGGCATGTGGGTTATCAAATAAATGTGGATGTAATTTACACCAGGATGGTGGACTATCCATGACCATAGACAAATTACAATTATTTAGTGTCATTTTAAGATTCTTTCCTGTCTCCCTGTCACCACTTAAGGCATAGCATGAATAAACACAGGATATAACGGAAGGGAGCTTCATCCCAGCACTGAGCTGCAGCAAAAGTAGGGATCTTTCCCCTTGATTTCAGTTTAATTTTTGCCTGCTTACACAGGACACTAATTTGAGTTTGTAGTTGATTCCACAGCCTGTGCAAGGATCCCACACAACACAGACAGAGAATCTGAAATACTCATCAAAGAGCAAATAAAAACGGGGATGGACACAGCCTGGACTGAAACAGGGTTGTGTAGATGTAATGTTATGTGTCAAAATGGTGAACTAAAGTTCAACTTCTCTGTTAATCCACGCTTTAGTGTTTAAAGTGCTGCTGTGGTGGTCTAACAAGTAGCCTCCTACTTTCAGGCACCACCAAGCTTAGCTGAAGGTCTGGCTTAGGCAAGGAAGCATTTTTTCCAACTCATTTTTGGCCAAACATCCCTTGACACAACAAAAGTAGTAAGTTCCCAAAAAGAACAACTCTGCATGGGTGACAGACTGTCCAGAGAAAGCAATGCAGCCTTCCTATCGTCAGTAAAAAAAGCAGCCCAAGAGTTTATTACAATTTTCGATACGTCAAGAGATGTCACTAATAACACTTTAAAATATGTAACAAAGAAAATGCTCTTTACCAGCTGTAGAGATTGGTCCATGGTTAGCACAGATCAGAGACTCTTTTAGGGGAGTTAGAAGATTGCTCCCATCCTACCCATCTTCTCCTTGAATTAATTAACATTAAAACTATGCTTTTACAAGACAAGACACACTGGATAAAATTCTGATTTGCTTGAAGTCACTGAGAATTTGTCCATTGCTTTCAATGAGGGCAGGATTTTACCTAATATTTCTAACAGACTTTTATAAAACAGTGTTGAAAAAGATCTCAAGGGCCATCCTATTGCTCCTCTTGCCACAAGGCAGGATAAGCTACATCTGTGTCAGTCCTGATGGATGTTAGTCTAACTGGTCCTGAAAGAGCTGCAACACTTGATAGCACCTTGAGCTCTGCTTCTATTTGCAACTGTCCCAAGATATGAAAAGAAAAAGGACTTTTTTTTACCAACTCTACCAGGATTTTTGACTGGTTTAAAGAACCAGTGACAATTTTAACATCAGATGTCTCATGATTCACTAAGGATAGGAACTAATCCTATCCACCCAGGGAGCTCTCCCATGATTTATTGATGTTTTCGCATTTTATCTCTTCTTCCTGAGATATCTGACATGAAATCATGTCATTCTGACTCCCATCTTGTCCTTTCCTCCACCATTTCAGTTCTGGCCTGCTTTCAGTGGCTGCTGCATAAGAAACGATAGTTAAAACTAATCTTTTTCTTTATCTAAAGGCCTGTCAGTCTTCCAGGGGAGCAGCACAAAGTGCATAATTTTAATTCTAGGAGTGAAATGACAACTACTATAATTACGTTGGCAACATGGAAAGGAAGGGAGGCAACAGAGCAATAACGACCAGGTAGAACTGGAGCCTTAGGAGGAAGGAAGAGGAGGAGGGGTGGGCAAAAGAAGAAATATTGAAGTCTGGTGCTTGCAGAAAAGCACCTCTATGGTTTGGTTGTGCTTCCAGAATGAAACATCGCCGGTCATTAACTCCCCTTTGCCTGCAACCCAGTGGTCACAGAAACGAAGTGAGGTCTTTGTTTTGGTTTCAGGAAGACCTGAATTGCACTCAGAAAGAGTAAAACACAGCTCCTCATTGACGGGCAATTTGAAATATACTCCTCGCATCCCCTGCACTGCAGGAAACCTGCCCCACAGCTGCTCAAAATACATTTATGGTTTAGAATGTGAAACACAGACACAAAGATTAACATTTACAGCTGGTATTTCTAAAAGTAAAGGTCTGAGGCAGACGCTCACACGTAGCAGTCAGAGAATGAGAGGTGGATTTCACATGCATTCTCTCTCATTCCAGGGTATACCATGCATTAAGCTTCCACAATAAATAATTTTTTTAAAACTTGCTACATGGACTCCAATAGCAAATAGCACAATTCGTTGTTGATAAAGCATGTGAGAAAAGGCTTTGTAGTTGGAGCCTGCTTTTAACCCTTACTGAGGATTTTAGTCTCCTCCAAATACAAACACTTAACAATCTCTACTGGTGAAAGACAAGGCAAACAGCCTTTTCAACAAAGCCATAAAATATCTAATTTCATATATAATCACAAAACCTCCTGACATTGAGTTGATTAATGCTGTGAGAGACTAGCAGTGGCCAAACTAGAGTTTCAAATATGACTCTTTGCCAGAAGACTCCTGTGCACCGTCACTGCCACTGAGCAGTCCCAGGAACGTCCCTGGGAAGGCGGGAGGAAAGCAGGGGGGCACTGGAGGAAGAACGCTGTGCTGCTGGCCAGAGAAACCCTTACATGCTGTTTGCAGGAAAAATAGCAACTGACTTTGAGGCTGGGTTGAAGAGTCTGTGTAGGAACCAGGGCTGTCGCTGGGACATACGGCCCATGGGGATGCGTCTTTGGCATCATCTCAGTGTCTGTGCCTTGAACTTCCTCGTGAGTTTGGTAGGATTCATTGAGAATTGAAATTATCTTCCTGGGGCAGCAGGAAAGCTTTTTCTGCTCAGTGCTGTCTAAAGAACAGGTTCCTGAAGGCATTATTGTAGTTTTTGTTGAAAGCAGTGTAGATGAGTGGATTAAAAAAGGAATTTGAGTAGCCTAGCCATAGAAAAATACTCTTCCAAATGGGTGGGATGTCACATGAGCAGAGGGGGTTGATGAGCTCTGTGATGAAGAAGGGGATCCAGCAGAGCACGAAGACCCCGATAAGGATGCCCACCATGAGGGCAGCTTTCTTTTCCTTCTGCTCTCTCCACGTGTCTCCGTCCGTCTGGAACGTAACAGTGGCGTGACGGACAGTGAAGACCATCTGTGGCTGCTGGGCAGCTTCTTTTACCTGCCAAACACAAACACAAGTTGCACCGTATGTGCCTCGGTCAGCTGATCCCACACAGAAGGTACACAACCGAACTATGCAAGTGACGGCCAGAGCTCACGGGGAAACACGGGCCATCTACGTCATGCCCTAATGGAGAAGAGAGGGGTTGTATGACCCTCTTCTGGGTAACAGACTGTTTTTAAGTGAGGCTAGAAACTAGAGTAGTGATATATGGGCACGTGGGATTGCTCACACAGCATTGCAATAAGATTATTTCCCCCTTTACAACCAGGTCTGTAGAACACACACACACCCACATGCCGTGCTCAAAAGTCTCCTTGCTTTCTCTGAACCCATTGAGTTTAAGAGCCCTTCGTAGGAGAGGCAAGAAAATGAGCATACATTTCCTTCCTCCTCCCAAGAAGTCTTCTCAGTGCACAGTGACCGTGCCTGGAATGAACTGACACAATGCAGCCACGATTAGGAAGGATTTACAAGGACGCTCTGCACGTGTCTTCTGTGTGGGTAAATCCCCACCCTCCCCAAAGCTACAGCTGCTTGCCAGGTTATCGTCCCCAGCAGAGACGGGAACCCATCCATCCGCACCCCCACATGCCTCCCCCCGGAAGGAACGGTGACCCCTTACTCACACTCGCGAGCACTGATTCAGCATTCCACGGGGGGACGTCTGTGAGTCACTGCACGCCCACGTGGAGCTCAGGCTCGCAATCTGGCCCAAAGTTGCTTTAGCTACACCTTGCATGCTCACAGCTGGGGACTCGGAAGGAGTCAAAGCACTGGGCTTGCAAGCTTTGCAGCCAACTTTCCTTGAAAGCCTTCAGGATTCACTAGGCTTTGGTGCGATGCTGTTTGCTTGCATGCTTTAGCTCTAAGCTTCCCCCACTGCTGCAAGGGTTTTATTGCTACCAGCAGTTGACTAGAGCAAAATACAACCGAGTTGACCTACCTCCAGGGCTTCTGGTGTAACGGGGGTGATGGAGTTGCTCTTCCGAGATCCAATGCGAAACTTGGCGGCCTTGTAGATCTTCCAGTACACAAAGAGCACCACGCAGAGGGGCAGGTAGAAGGCGCCAAAGGTGGAGAAGATGGTGTAGGAAGGCTCCTGGCTGACTTGGCACTCCTCACTGTCCTCTGAGTAAGTCTCTCCCCAGCCAAAGAGCAGTGGGGCCAAGGAGATGAAGGCAGAGAGTGCCCAGGTGAGGGCAATCATTATGTTGGAGATGCGGCGCCGGATGCGGAGCGTGTACTCCAGGTGGCGGGTGATGGACCAGTAGCGGTCAAGGGCGATGGCCGTGACGTTCCAGATGCTGGCAGTGCAGCACAGCACGTCACAGGAGATCCACACCTGGCACAGAGACCGGCCCAGCTGCCACCGCCGCCCGGACAACTCATGTACCAAGCTGAGGGGCATGACGAGGGCTGCCACCATCACGTCAGAGATGGCCATGGAGGCCACCAGGTTGTGGGGCACTCGGTGGAAAGCACGCACCCGGAAGATGGTGGCCAGGACCAGCCCGTTCCAGAGGAACGTGGCCACCACCAGCATGGCCAACAGGGTGAGGACCAGCATGCTGAAGACGGAGAGGTGTCCCCGGCCATCTGGGCCGGCCGAGGACCCGCTCTGGTTCCCGGCGTCCGTCGTATCAGCGAAGCAGCTGAGGTTGAGCGGGCGCTCCATGCCGGGGGGCTCCGGGACACCCGGGCTCCTCCGGGCTCCTCCGGTGCTCGGCGCTGCGCACTCCCGCGCTGGGGTGGGGGGGGGGGAGCACCGCCCTACCGCGGGCGCGGAGGGTCCCCGGCCGCCCCGAGCGGCGCCGGGCGCGGTGGCTCCGCGCTGCCCGCCGCCGGGGTCTTCATCCCCGGGGGGAAGAGCCCTGCGTCAGCCGCCGGCTCACGGCGCAGCCCCCAGCCCGCCCCGGCGCGCCAGTCCCGGCGGCGGGAGGCGGCGGCTCCGCGGGCGCGGCCGGGGTGCGCGGCCGCGGGGCGGCGCGGAGCGGGGCGGTGCTGGCTGCGGCGGAGCGGCTGCCCCTGCGGAGGAGCCGGCGGTGTCGGCTGGCGGGGCTCGGGGCGGGCAGGTGAGTGTGTGTGTGTGTGTCCCCACCGTACGCGGGTGCGGAGGGAGCGGCCCGGGGCTGCGGGTTCGTGCTTAGTCATTTCGGTGCGCGGGTTGTGCCTCGGAACCGGCGCGCCGGTGGGAGCGGAGGGGAGGCAGAGCCGGCAGCCGCTGCTCCTGCCCGCACCGTGCGGGTGCAGCCCCCGCCTTTGTCTGCACCGCTTCTTCTCGGGGCTGCATCTCCCCCGCGGGTCGTACGCGGCATCAGGCGCAGAAAGTTCGCGTCCCTGTGAAATTGTACCCGGGCTCTTCGAAAAAAGTGTCGGTGCAGGGCCACGGGAATTCTATAGCTCCCGTGCATGGTAAGAGTCTGTGTCCAGCAAACCCGTCAGTAATCCTGGTTATTCTGGGCAGGGGGGATGTGGCAGGGGATTATTTCTTTGAGAACTTTTGCTCTGGCATTTCCCAACTTGTTGGCAATTGGTGGCCTTTTGTTGTTTATTAGGAACAGGTTGCCCAGAGAAACTGTGGCTGCCCCCTCCCTGACAGCGTTCAAGGCCAGGTTGTATGGGGCTTGGAGCAACCTGGTCTAGTGGAAGGTGTCCCTGCCTGTGGCAGGGGATTGGAACTAGATGATCTTTAAGGTCCCTTCCAACCCAAACCATTCTATGATTAGAAATAATCTATCACTTGGCTGTTGTTATTGATTGTTAAATTAATAACATTAACCATTAATGAAATCTTTGAGCATTTCACCTGTGTTTTATCATGCTGCTTGTGATGCGAAGTGGGATTCTGGGCCTCGGTAGTGGAAGGCAGGATTTAAATCCACCGAGCAGGTTTCTGCGTGCACCAGCTCCATGCAGGGATGCCAGCCAGCTGCAGCCCGCAAGCCCTGGACGGTGGTCAGGCAGGGCTGTGCCAGTGGTGCTGGCACCCTGCTTCTCCGGACGGTCCCGGGATAACGGGTCCCAAGAGCTTTTGGGTAGAAGCTGACACGTGATGTGAGGAGCCGGCAGGCACTAACACAGGGCTCACAGTCTGCGTCTCTGGGGGGAAGGAGGAAGGAAGGGCATCAGTGTTAAAGAGTTGGTGACAATGACACTTGCTGGCGAACTGCACTTTCGGAGAGTTGGGGGAGAAAACATGAATGAAGGAGATGTTCGTGAGAGTACCTGATGCATACTGTGCTCGTGGTGTATGAGGATAAAACCAGCCTGGTGCTTTCTACTGTCTCTCTGGACTTTTTAATGAAAAACAGCAAAGTAACAACAACAAGGTATAAGGAAATGAGATGTTTTCTAGTGCTGCTACTTGTCTCTCTGTGCTACCAAGTGAAACACCAGGCAGCATATCCAAAACAGGTCCAGGACCTTGTTTTGATAGGACAGGAGTTTCCCCATATGGACTCACGCCGTGCTGTGACATTTGTTCTCAGGGCCAGAGAACGGGACCTGGCCCATTGTAGTTACCAGAACAGATGTAGCCATAGAGACTGTAACATAATTTTGGAAGCATACTGCCATCTTTTTAGGGGAGAGATGATTATTTTATCTTTTATACCCATAAATACTGACAATTTTGGAACGGGTAGGTTTTTTACTTACAACTCAAAGGACAAATGGGGTTTGCAGGCTTTCATAAAGCCTCCTCATTTAAAATTCCTGGTTTGCAAGGTGCCAAACATCCTTGACTGTCATTCAATTGATCAAAACACTTAGCAACTGCTAGGACTGAGAGCTTTTTGTTGCGTGGGCCCTTCCCAGAGAAGCCTATGAAGCCCAGAATTAACAGAATCAACCACAAATTATGGAATATGTGCTCCTGAAAAGATACTATTATTTTTTGCTTCAGGACCAAATAGACAAAAATTACATTTAAAGGGAAATGGAAATAAAATTTATTAAATCTGAAGAAGTAAAACTAGATTATGTTCTAATGAAAAATTATTAGTATTTTAATTATCTTACTGGACTTTTAAAAATATATATTAGCAGATTCTGGAGTTGAATGGGTCAGTTAAGTACTAATTGGAAATAGAAAATGTAGACAAATACATAGATATATAGCATATATGGAAATGGAAAGGTCTGCACCTGGGATGGAAGAACCCTATACAAGAGTACAGGCTGGGGACTGACTGGGTAGACAGCCTGTTGCAGAAGAGGACCTGGGTGGCCTCTTGGGCGAGAAGTTGCGGTCTGCAATGTGCCATGGCGGCAAAGGCGGCCAGCAGCATCCTGGCATATATTAGCAAGGGTGTGGCCATCAAGTTGAGGATGTAACTGTTCCCCTCGGTCCAACAAACCTTGGAATTTTATGCCCAGTTTAGGGTTCCTCAGTACAAGACACAGACATACTGAAGAAAGTCCAGTGGAAGGTCATCAAGGTGATGAGCGGACTGGCATGTGATGTATAAAGAGAGGGAGAACTGAGTTTATCAATCTTAAAAAGAGAAGGTTGAGGGGAAAATCTTACTGCTGCCTCCAGCTACCTCAGGGGAGGGTGTAGAGAGCATGGAGGCAAACTCTTCTTAGAGGTGCACAGCAGTAGGACAAGATGCAATGGATGCAAGTCACAACATCAGATATTCCAATTAGAAATTAGGAAATAAATATTCACCTGGAGAGCGGTCAAACACTGAAATGGGTCCAAAGAGGCTGCGAAATGTCCACCCTTGGTGATGTTCAAAATTCAGCTGGACAGCACTGTGAGTGACCTGATCTAACTTTGAAGTTGACCCTTCTTTAATGGGGGTTGGACTAGGTGATGTCCAGAGGTCCCTTCCAACCTAGAGCATTCCACGATTCAGATTCTGCAATCTTTAAGCACATTGGCTGAATACACCAGATTCTGGAGGTGACTGAATGTTGTTATTTTTAAGGACAAAATGCTGTTTACCTTACACAGATTAGTGAGCCCAGAACTGTTGGTATTTATAAAGTGAGCGGAAGGCTGGGATCTGTAGTGAGTGGATAATGTTTGTGGAATGATCACATCTATGAAAGTCTCTCAGTGAAGGAACTACACTGCAATGTCACGATTAGCTCACATCCTCATTGATGGAGCCAGGGCAATTAGAAGTGACAGGACTTCCCTAGATTTAGCAGGGTTCCCTCCAGCAGAGACATTAAATGCTGCTTGCTACTAAATACCATTTACTGGAGGTCCCTTCCAATTCAAAATCTGTAGCTGACGGTTGGAGGTTAGGAGGGAATTCCTGACATCAGTGCCACTGCCTACGTGCACATCCAAGGAGCATCTGCGCTTGGGGATGGAGTGAATGGACTTTACTGTGAATCTGGATGCAGGTCCTTTGAACCCCTGCACTTATAACTGGCAGAAAAGGGAGAGGAGATGGCTCAGGAGGTGTTTTTGCTGAGCATAGTTAATGAATACATGAGAATTTCAGTCTGCAGGGTAGGTGGAGCTGCTAGGTTAAACAAGGATTAAAGGAACACGTATACTCGCTGTATACACATACCAACACTGAAAGCTCTGCTCAGCTGCCAGCCACACTGCTCAGTAAGTGTGCATCCTGTCAAGGCAATTTCTTAACCTCAGCTAACCATTACTTAAATTTCATTTAACATTCATCACCTCCAGCTCACACTTTTTACATCCAGACATGCTTTTTGAACACACTTGCACACCACCCGCTCCTCTCCCATAACAACAAAGTGTTCAAATACAAACAGTTAAAATGCACAGCCTGTGAGGTTGTTCTCACACCCTCAGAGCCCATCACACTTCTGAGTCTCACTCCAGTCTTTCCAAAACCAAGGTCTTCAGAGATGGGCAATATCAGCACTGTGACAGACTCTCATGATCATAGAATCGTAGAATCGTTTTGGTTGGAAAAGACTTTTAAGATCATCAAGTCCAACCGTTAACCCAGCACTACCAACTCCACCACTAAACCATGTCCCTAAGCACCACATCTACACGTCTTTTAAATACCTACGGGGATGGTGACTCCACCACTTCCCTGGACAGCCTGTTCCAATGCTTGACAACCCTTTCAGTGAAGAAATTGTTCCTGATATCCAATCTAAACCTCCCCCGGCACAACTTGAGGCCATTTCCTCTTGTCCTGTCACTTGTTACTTGGGAGAAGAGACCGACACCCACCTCACTAAAACCTCCTTTCAGGTAGCTGTAGACAGCAATAAGGTCTCCCCTGAGCTTCCTTTTCTCCAGGCTAAACAACCCCAGTTCCCTCAGCCGCTCCTCATCAGACTTGTTCTCCAGACCCTTCACCAGCTTTGTTGCGCTTCTTTGGACTCTCTCCAGCACCTCGATGTCTTTCTTGTAGTGAGGGGCCCAAAACTGAACACAGTACTCGAGGTGCGACCTCACCAGTGCCGAGTACAGGGGGATGATGCCCCACCTCTGGCTTGAGTGTCCTGTGGTGTTTAGGAATGTCATTTTGGGAGGGGAGAGGGGGAATGCTGAACCAGAGCTCTTCAGGGACATGCACCATCTTTTATAAAACTTTAACCTCTTTGTCTAATTCCTTCCATAAAACCTGTCTCCAGGGTAGTACCTCTAACTGGGTGAGGAAGACTGGGTGATACTCTCCCTCCCCAATGGTCTGTGAGTTAGAGCATTTATTTGGGGCACAGGCAATCAAGGTGCAAAGCATCCCAACTCAGGCTATGGGCTTGAATCATGATGCCTCGTATCTCATGTAAGCATTTTAATTGACAAATGGCCAGCTACCCTGGGTAGCTATCTCTCAGGTTTCTTATGTTGAAGCTGTTTAATAATCACGTATTTACATATTGGAGGTTTTTCTAACATCCGTGCCAAGTGCCACAGCAGCAGAAAGATGAAGTCAGCCTTTCTCTCCCAGTAACATGTAGTTACTTACTGCAAAGTGGAGCAATTCCTGCTGACCGAGAAGCAGAGATTAATCTGCTCCGTGTTAGTAGGACACTCAGCAGTACTGTGGGTGTGCGTCGGAGCGGGAACAAGGAGGACCTGAGTGCCCCAGGGACTGACCTGTTTGCCAAACTGGGTTCTGTCTCTCCAGATGCTTGTGAGGAACTTTGAAAAGTCTCTCTGTCCTGGGGCAGAAATGAAAACAATGAGTTGAAATCCTGTTGTCTTTTTATTTGTATGGCTGGAAAACGATTCCTCATGCAGCCTCTAATGGCAGGTCTCATTCGGTTTAGGGCATGGAAGCTTTCCTGTAGGGATTGTCACCAATTGTACGACTTCAGTGACATAACTAAAGCATTGTTTAATTTTGCAAAAGTAACAAAACAGAACAAGAATAAAAGCTGTTCAACAGAGCAGCCTCTTTGTGTATCCGTCTTGCCTAGAGCATAGTCTTCTTATATGTGAACTCCGTGGCAAGTGTCTCAGTCCTTGTGTCTCTTGAAGTTGGCCACAGTCTATTACAGCCAGCCTAAAGGGAGGATGGACTCCGGTACCTTGCATTACTGGGCATGTCTCAGTAAATGGACTGCCAGGAGTGTTTTATCTGTCTTCTGTCCAATGTGAATTAACTCGTGCTGGAATTAAACCCTTTGTTCTTGCATAGCAAAAAACATGTTTATGGTCAAAGGACCAGATGGAACGTAACTTCATAAAGCCTTACAGGCTTCCCACGTCATTCACTGCTGCAGTTAAAGTTGCACTGTGTGTAAATAAATGAAACGAAAATAATTTTATCACTTCTTTCATACCTTAAGGGACAACACTAATCAGCTGTGTAATTTCAGGGGAGTCAGCAGAGTTATGTTAGGTGTCATATTGGCTTTTAGTCAAAGGTGCTTTGCAGTGAGTAGTTATGACAGTAACGCAATAACTTGGAGCCTGCCTCAGGGGGTACTGCCCTCATAAGGCATCCACAGTTTTCATCTATGACTCCAGTGATAGCAAATACTTAACACATAAATACACCAGCACCTGTGATCTTCTTTACCTGTGGTCAGTCCCTGAGAAGTAAACCTTTCTCTGGACTCTGATGGACTTGATCTCTGCAGGTTGCTTACAAAGCACAATAGAAAATAATCCATATTTCTGATTTTTTTTTTAAAAAAAGAAGTTTAAAAATATAAAAATATATTATGCTTCTGGGAGTATATGGTATCCTGCAGTTCTGTCAATCATTTAGAAAAGCAGGCCTGTAGAAAAATAATAAGAAACTGTGTGTGGGAAGACTAGGTAACTCTAACTTAATACATGAGCTTTGGCAATTGAAGCTGCCAGTGCAAACTATCAGGACTCTGCCAGGGAGACAGATGGCACGATGACAGCAAATGGATGGGTCTCTAAAACTCAATTATCATTTCAGTTCAGACCCTTTTTCCGTAAGCCAAGTTGTGGAAGAGATTTGTTTATCTTGAGCTTTCTGCATTTTGGCAGATAATTTGCATAGGTGTGAAGCTATAGGAAAGGCTGTGACAGTGTTGGGCTGAACATGGGTTTTTTCTGTGTGTGCTGTTTTCCGGGTTACCTTTCTGCTTCCTTGTAGGTGGTGGATTTCTGAACCTTTATTTACATAAACCCATCCGTAGTCTGGAAATGTTCTTTCAGAACTCCAGAGGCAAAACATTTTAGGATGCATTTACCATAATAAGGAGAGAAAGCACTCTGAACAGTTTTCCAGGCCAGCTGTTCTTCAACTTTTTTTCTTATACCTCCTTCCATCCCCATTCTGCTCCCTTTGGCTCCTTGGCAGTGTGTTCCCATGCCCATGTCTTCCTTGGTTGGAGTTCCTTATCCCCAAACCACCACTAAATTCAGCATTCAAGATTGGTTTTCTAATTGTAACGAATGGGCAGCATGTGCAAAAATGAAACAGAATCACAGAATCACAGAATCACAGAATGTTAGGGATTGGAAGGGACCTCGAAAGATCATCTAGTCCAATCCCCCTGCCGGGGCAGGATTGCCTAGACCATATCACACAGGAACGCGTCCAGGCGGGTTTTGAATGTCTCCAGAGAAGGAGACTCCACAACCTCTCTGGGCAGCCTGTTCCAGTGTTCGGTCACCCTCACCGTAAAGAAGTTTTTCCTCAAATTTAAGTGGAACCTCCTGTGCTCCAGCTTGCACCCATTGCCCCTTGTCCTGTCAAGGGATGTCACTGAGAAGAGCCTGGCTCCATCCTCTTGACACTTGCCCTTTACATATTTATAAACATTAATGAGGTCACCCCTCAGTCTCCTCTTCTCTAAGCTAAAGAGACCCAGCTCCCTCAGCCTCTCCTCATAAGGGAGATGTTCCACTCCCTTAATCATCTTCGTGGCTCTGCGCTGGACTCTCTCTAGCAGTTCCCTGTCCTTCTTGAACTGAGGGGCCCAGAACTGGACACAATACTCCAGATGCGGCCTCACCAGGGCAGAGTAGAGGGGTAGGAGAACCTCTCTCGACCTGCTGACCACACCCCTTCTAATACAGCCCAGGATGCCATTGGCCTTCTTGGCCACAAGGGCACACTGCTGGCTCATGGTCATCCTGTTGTCCACTAGGACCCCCAGGTCCCTTTCCCCTACGCTGCTCTCCAACAGGTCTGTCCCCAACTTGTACTGGTACATGAGGTTGTTCTTGCCCAGATGCAGGACTCTACACTTGCCCTTGTTATATTTCATTAAATTTCTCCCCGCCCAACTCTCCAGCCTGTCCAGGTCTCTCTGAATGGCTGCACAGCCTTCCGGCACATCAGCCACTCCTCCCAGTTTTGTGTCATCAGCGAACTTGCTGACAGCGCACTCTAATCCCTCATCCAAGTCATTAATGAATATATTGAACAGAACTGGTCCCAGAACCGACCCTTGCGGAACTCCGCTAGACACAGACCTCCAACTGGACTCTGTCCCGCTGACCACTACTCTCTGGCTTCTTTCCTTCAGCCAGTTCACAATCCACCTCACTACCCGATCATCGAGACCACACTTCCCCAGTTTAGCTGCGAGGATGCTGTGGGAGACCGTGTCAAACGCTTTACTGAAATCGAGATAGACCACATCCACAGCTTTACCATCATCTATCCACCGGGTAACATCCTCATAAAAGGCTATCAAGTTGGTTGAGCAAGACTTCCCCTTGGTGAAGCCATGCTGAGTGCCCCTAATGATCCCCCTATCCTTGATGTGCCTAGAGACAGCACCAAGAACAAGTTGCTCCATCACCTTTCCAGGGATGGAGGTGAGGCTGACCGGTCTATAGTTACCCGGGTCCTCCTTCCTGCCCTTTTTGAAGACTGGAGTGACATTCGCTTTCCTCCAGTCCTCAGGCACCTTTCCCGTTGCCCATGACTTAGCAAAGATGATGGAGAGTGGCCTAGCAATGACTGCCGCCAGCTCCCTCAGCACCCGCGGGTGCATCCCATCAGGGCCCATGGATTTATGGACGTCCAGGTTGCTTAATTGGTCCCTGACCCAGCCCTCATCAACCAAGACAGATTCCTCCTCTATCCTGACTTCTTCTGAGGCCTCAGGGGTCCGGGGCTCCTCAGGACAGCCTCCAACAGTATAGACAGAGGCAAAGAAGGCATTCAGTAACTCCGCCTTCTTTTTATCCTCTGTCTCCAGGGCCCCCACCTCATTCATCAGTGGGCCTACATTGCCTCTAGTGTTGGCTTTATCTGCAATGTATTTGAAGAAGCCCTTTCTGTTGTCCTTGACCTCTCTTGCAAGGTTTAATTCCATGGAGGCCTTAGCTTTCCTAGTTGCCTCCCTACATCCTCTGACAACAGACTTCTATTCCTCCCAAGTGGCCAGCCCCTCCTTCCATGATCTGTACACCCTCTTCTTCCACTTGAGTTTGCCCAGCAGTTCCCTGTTCAACCATGCAGGTCTCCTGGTACCCTTCCTTGACTTCCTACCTGTTGGGATGCTCTGATCTTGAGCTCGGAAGAAGCAGTCCTTGAATGCTAACCAACTATCTTGGGCCCCCTTACCTTCTAGTACCCTGTCCCATGGGATTTCCCCTAGCAATTGCTTGAAAAGGCCAAAGTTGGCCCTCCTGAAGTCCAGGGTTGTGATTCTGCTAGCTATTCTGTTCCTGCCACATGAGATCCTGAACTCTACCATCTCATGGTCACTACAACCAAGGCTGCCCTCAACCTTCACCTCTTCAACCAGACCCTCCTTGTTAGTGAGAATAAGATCCAGCAGCGCTCCTCTCCTAGTTGGCTCATCCACCATTTGCATCAGAAAGTTATCATCAACGCACTGGAGGAACCTCCTGGACTGGGGATGGCTGGCTGAGTAGGCCTCCCAGCAAATATCAGGGTAGTTGAAATCCCCCACAACAACCAGGCCCTGTAATTGCGAGACTGCTCTCAGTTGCCTGTAGAAGGCCTCATCACCCTCCTCATCCTGATCCGGTGGCCTGTAATAGACACCCACAACAGTATCGCCCCTGCCAGCCTGCCCCTTAATTCGCACCCACAAACTCTCAACTCGCTCCTGATCCGCCCCTGGACAGAACTCAATACATTCTAGCTGCTCACTCACATAAAGAGCAACTCCACCACCTCTCCTTAGCGGCCTGTCTTTCCTGAACAGGACATAGCCATCCATGACCACATTCCAGTCATGCGAGGCGTCCCTCCAAGTCTCTGTAATTGCCACTAGATCATAGCCCCCCGACTGAACACGGATTTCTAACTCCTCCTGCTTATTCCCCATGCTGCGTGCATTGGTGTACAGGCATTTCAGGGAGCGAGCTGGGCACACCGATTTCATCCCAGATTCACCCCCTGATTTCACCCCAGGGGGATGGGGGGCCTCCTGGTCTACCTCAACACTAGAGCGTTGCCCCAGTGGTGCAAGCCCAGCTACCACCCCATCCCCCTTCGAAACCACCCATCACCAAATGATGTCTTCAGTGGGAGATTCCTTTTTCTTCTTCCACCCCAATAGCCTAATTTCTTTATATGCTGTTGGTTGCTGCCTTCATTCTTGGAGATTTATGAACAGCCACAGCCACATCTCTACTGCCAAGGGAAGCACTGGTATAGTTGTGCAGCTTTCTCAGCTTGGATATCACTGATGAGAGTCTCAGATTCATATTCACATGGTGCTTCCTTCCAGCCGTGGAATATTTTCCTCCCCCTGATTATTCATCATACCTGTATGTTTCTCTGCTCCTGCCTGCCCAGGTCACACAGATCAGCAAAACTGCTGTTAATTTAAGGAAGGTAAATTCCCAGTGTTTTCAAGCCATGCAACATGGCAGGTCATTAGAGAAAATGGGAAAGCTGTGGATTTTTACTTATTTATATTTCATATCCATGTTGCTATTTAAGCGAGTGAGAGGCTCATACAAATGAGAGTAATTATTTACAAGTTCGTTAGAAAAAGTCAAATGGTAAGGTATGACCACACGTTTTCTTTCTGCAACTAAAAGGAGTCTGCTCCCGCGCCTGTGCAAGAAGAGTGTTTGCAGAGGTCTCCTGCAGGCTGACAAAAAGCTTGCCTCGTGGTCATGGGCAAGACAGCAAACTTTTCCAGCTACTTGAACAGGCACAGCTGTTTTTAAAGGACCCCAGACATAATTTCTCTCATAGAATTTGGCAGTATTGTGTGACAAATATTTTATTTTGGTTCCTTCTACCGCAGCAGGCACGTGATCAAGCAATGTCTTCTTGCTACTGCTATAAAATTCTCTGAACCATGGGATGAAAGCAGTTGTATAAGTGCGTCTAAATTTGCCTCTATTTTTCACAAGGATTTTTATTAGTAGCATCATTATTTTTGACAACCAGTATTCACTACTTTGACAGCAAAATGTTGCCAGACCTTTCTTAATTGTCTGGCAATGCATTTTATTACAAAATAGCTGGGTTTTTTTTCTGTCTGCTGGTCTGAGAGTCAAGGTCGGTAGACCTCTGTAACTCAGAGGCGGTGACCCAGTGGTTTGTGAGCTGCAGCAGCTCACCAGTGGTTCATGTTCATCTCCCACACTGGGGGACATGACGTATGACAGTGGGAAATATGCTCATGCAAGAGCTGGCGGTGGGAAAACCGATCCAGCAAGAGCTGCTGAGGCCAGTGCCTCTGAGCTACCCTGGGGTACAGTGGTGTGCCCACCCCTGCCTCATCCCACAGTGAAGCCACCAGGCTCAGAGGGAGCTGCTGGCATCTGCCACCTGTGAGTTTCTCCTCTCTTTTCGGAGCCCTCCCTTCCACCTTTCTTCAGGTGCCTCCACGCAGATGCAATGTGTCATGTAGTTCTTGTCCCTGAGGAGATTTTAGTATGTGACCTGAGAGGCAAGGGACCTGGCTGGCGTTGTTGAGCCAGTGGCTTCTGTAAGTTCATTTTCTGTAGTTTCTTTTTCTGCCTCTTCTGTGATTACCTTCTACTTTCAGGTTTAGACTGTATCACAGTGGGTTCAAACTCAGCTCCTAAAGCAACCAAAAAGGTGACTTCCCTATCAGAATTTAAGCATAAATTTATTAAAAATCTTCCATTCTGATACCACTGAATTACTCAGGGTCTCAAATGAGCATACTTCATGGTGTGTCTTCATTAAAGAACGTATTACCCATCTGCACAGAAGATGGCTCATGTATTACTTTAAAAGCTGAATCTTATTTTGGAAACAAAGAAATAACTATGTTTTTTAAAAGGACTCCTCATCTGACCTGATACATCTTCAGAGCTTTCTGGGCAGGCTGTCAGTGTTCCTCCTCCTCCACAGACTTCACCATGTTCACTGTATGCTGAGCCTCTCCTTTCTTCTGTCTTTATTGAGCACTAGAATAGTTAACATGGTCAGCTTTTACACCATTGCCACTGGCAACTGACTTGGCAGTAGGGTTATAAATGCAATTTTGTAACCGCAACCAATAATTCAATAGAAACACGAGAAAAAAACACTTACATTTTCACGTTTTAAAGCCTTTCATCCAACATTCACACATAGGACATCTCCTGTCCCTTAGCATTGACCCCTAGCACTAGTCTTAGTCCTGCAGAGCTGCCCACGCACACATGCACTCCCCATCCCTCCTGTTTTGGTCGCACTCCAGCCAGTCTGGCTGCCGGTGCTCTGTCCTTCTCCTGTCATCACTCCTTCTGCAGCACGGCCAGACCTTGGTGGGAGCCTCTAAGTGGAGTCCCAGGCTTGATATGTTGTGAGGAAGAGGCACAAAGACACATGGTCTCTGCCATAGTGTATGTTTTCCTTTTTAAGGAGATTTTCTTGCAGCTTTTCTGTTTGTATGACAGCTGTGACTGTAAGGAACCAGAAATCCCGATGTCCTTGCCCCAGATAATCCCTCCTGCCCAGTGAGAGGCATGTCCCATTAAACGCCACATTACACCCTCAGATTAATAAGCGTTACAGAAGAGCACCATGGGTCGTGGAGAACCACAGCAGGTTCATTGGGTTGCAACTTGCAAATAATTACCGATAAACACCCAGATGGACTATTTCACACAGGTGAGGTTTAGTGCAAGGGCTTGGGTTGTATAAACAGAGTTAGCCATCGATATGCCTGGCGTTTATTATAAAAATTGATGGCAGCTGCTTTCTGTGATCATCAGTGAAATAGGTGAGGAAGTAGATTTTCCTAAGCAATCTATGGCTCCAGGTGCATCTCTTCCATCCATTTCAAGGAGGATTATTATTTTAAAATGTAATATGATTTTTTTTTATAAAACTGAAATGTCTAAACATAGGTACTAAATCCTCTGGACTGCTTAGTAAATCTCAAAAAGACATCCCTACCTGAATCAAGCTTTCTTTTCTTTATCTGAATAATAATATTCCTATAGTAGCTTTTACATCCTTTATCCTTTCAGAGTCAGGAGAGACATGGGTGAGCTTTTGCTGTACAAAAGCAAGACCGAACAGTCTCCAAGGTATGTTCAGTAAGCAATCAAACCAGCCTATTATGAGAAATTACCCTCTGCAAATTGAAATGCAGTAAACGATGGCATATATGCTTCTGTTCTTGTCAGCTTAATGTAAAGAGAGTTAGATTTACCTCCGTGCATGGCTCCCTTCCTTCTCCTGCCCTGAGCCAGAAAAGGAGTATACACACAGAACCAGGGAGGGGATGTAACCTTTTGGTATTTACCAACCGGATTATTTATGAATGTGTGAGTCGACTCCCGGCGTGTAGGAGAGCCACGTGGTAGCTCGGCTCTTTCTGGGGAGGGCGGGTCTTTGTGTATCCCGTGCTGGACTTAAATATTTGCATTGATTAGATCCCAGTTTGGTGCTTTTATCATTTAATTGTTATGAGCACTGTATGAATCATAAATTACAAGCACGTACATATAAAGCATAAAATGTGTAGAGCACTACAACTAGCTGGTGTATATGTTAGCCATTGGAACATGCCCAGGGGGTCATTTTTTACATGGACTTACTTCAGGAAGGCATCCTCATTCACATAGAATCACAGGTTGCTCAAAGCCCCATCAAACCAGGCCTTGAACACTGCCAGGGAGGGGGCATCCACAGCTTCTCTGGGCAACCTGGGCCAGTGTCTCACCACCCTCACAGTATAGAATTTCTTCCTAGTATCTAATCTAAATCTACCCTCTTTTAGTTTTAAACCATTCCCCCTCATCCTATCACTACATGCCCTTGTAAAAAGTCCCTCTCCAGCTTTCCTGTAGCCCCTTCAGGTACTGGAAGGCTGCTAGAAGGTCTCCCCAGAGCCTTCTCTTCTCCAGGCTGAACAGCCCCAACTCTCTCAGCCTGTCTTCATAGCAGAGGTGCTCCAGCCCTCTGATCATCTCCGTGGCCCTCTTCTGGACTCGTTCCAACAGCTCCGTGTCCTTCTGTTGGGGACCCCAGAGCTGGACCCCACAGCCCCACAAGCGTGTTTAATTTCAAGTATGTGCTTTAGCCCTGTCAAAATGAGCAGGGTTTGAGGACATGCTTAAAGCTAAGAATGTGACTTTGGAGCATCCCTGACTCAGAGACAAAGCTTGGGAAAATTGTCACAAAATACAGGAGGCAAAAAGCTTAGACTGTAAAGAAATGTGACTATGGAAATGTCCCTTCCCTTTTAGGAAAAAATAATAGAAATATATCCAGTTCACTGAGTGAAAGCAACACTAAGAAAAATACTAGACTACACATTCAGAATGAGTTGAATCAATTGACGGCTATCCAGCCACAGAGAAAAATAATGTAATTGTAACTGCGAGCAGCAAAATGGTTCTGCCTAATAGTTAAACATCAGTAAGCGCCACTGTGTCTAATAAAATGCAGATCTCATTATCTGTTTCTTATGCGCATCGTAAGATAACTGTTCAAGTTGAAAAGTATAAAAATTTGATTTAATTCACTGACATTTTGGATACAAGAGGGTCAAGTTGGTCTTGTAACAAATAACAGCTTGGGGCATATGGAAAGGAGTGTAACTGAAGATAAGGCTCTAGCAAGATGAGTGGAAAATGTAAGAGTTCAAGGATACATTAAACGAACGTATCCTGGCCTTCACACTGTAATCACCTACGTGTGCCATAAGGCAAACAGCAAATGTAATTGACACCCCGGAGGAAGATCATTACAGCTTTGGTGCTTGCTGCCTCCTGCCACCATTTCTTGCATTTGCAACACTGAGAATTCAGACTTGGCACCCTGAGGCTGCTCTAATTTATACAGGGAACTCAGCAAGCTCTAAATAAACCCAGAGAAGTCTTCAATGGCTTCTTTGAAGGTTAAACCTGTATCTGTGAGTGTCTGCCGCGGTGTCATAGATTAAAAATGACCAACATTGACATGAATACAGCAGGAGCCTCAGTGGTGAAGGAGGAGGACGGTCCTTTAAGGAGGAGGACCGTCCTTTGAGCACATAGGAGAGCTAACAAGTTCAGGCTGTAGTATGCCAAAATCAAAAGAAACAGCTTCTTCCTAGCCTGGTGTCTTGGAGAGGTTCAATGTGATCACATCTCCTTGCGTGTTTTCTTCCAGTTGTCCCTTTTCCCCAATTCCTGGGCAGTTTCGACCATATCTGACTGGGCTGTAGAGGCGTCAGGGATATGGTAGGGGTGAAAGACCTTATTAGACACTGAAGGAGCCACGCTGTGAACTTAAACCTTATTTGGCCTTAAGTTTATGGAGGAACTGACCTTGAGACATAAATCGATGGTAGGCTTTCTTGATTCAGAGAACTATTTATTCATACTGAGAGAGCTTCAGCATATCAGAGAGCGTGTCTTTCAAGTAGCCAGAATATTTAGGAATTTATAGAGCCTTTATTTCCCTGAAAGCCTCCTGGAAGCAAAATAGAGAGTTAGTGCCAGGACTGGCCTGAAAGTATAAGCAGTATGCCTGCATTCGTCCTGAGCTTAGCTCTAATGAGAAAAGTCTTGACAGTGGGACCTGTTTCCTTGAATCCCAGCTCCTGGTTAGTACTAAGTAGTTGAGCTCATTAAAACAGACCTACTCTAGATACTCAATCAATAGTTCTAATTTTTTTTTTTTGCATTGAAGAGTGGCAGACAATTAGGGACTTAAGTAACGAATGTGTTACTTCATAATGTTTTCTGCTTGGCATACTAAAGAGGCAGAGAGTTCTCGATATCAATCTCTAATTAATTAAGCTGGCTCTGAGATCGTGCTAAAATTATTGATCAGCTAGGAGCAGCAGTGGATTCTTCATTGCTTGATGTCTTCAGATCAAGATTCAATATCTTTCAGGAAGTTCCACTTTGACTAACCAGTCACTCAAGATACTCAGCCCAGAGCAAGAGTATTTTGGATGAAATTTAAGGGCAAATTATGAGAAAGGCTGAGCAGATCGACTGCTTTCTTCTGGCCCCAAAGCTGTTACCAGAATGCTGTCAGAACATATTTTTCAAGGATGTCAATGTAAGTTCTTTGTTTCATTTGAAAATATGTGAGAAATAGAAATCAGGTTCCTTCCACAGAAAAAGAAAGTGGTAGTCCAGCCTGGCAACAATAACTACTTGTCTGCATAGTACAGTACCATCCACGTGTAAGGACTAGGAGCCTCCCAAAGCTGCAACCAGAAATGTGTGACATGCAATCAGCTTCTCTTTTTATACCATACCACAGGCAGGTAAGTATGTATACCTCTGTGTCTGTGTTTAAGGACATGCAGGCACATGTCTTTCATCTACCCTGAAGATGTTGCTCTAAGCTTCAGCATTTGGGAAGGTTGTAAAGCAAAAATATACTCCCAGACCGAGGCTGTTTGTAGATAAAAATGATGGGATCAATTCTGCTCCCAGTGCTCCATGTGAAAGGTTAACCTAAGTGACCTTCTGGCCTTACACTCTGTAAGTTGGAGGAACTGCTCTGAAGACGATGGGGTTGCTGTGAATTTATGGAAAGTTTCCTGGCAGAAATATTGTTCACTGGTTTTAGCACTAAGACCCCATGGCTACATAGGAATTTCTCTGGCGACACAGGCAGCCAGGTGAGCTCGTGGAGCTCAACCCTGAGTCACTGCCTGTGCTGAGCCAGCACCGGGAGGTGAATCAGGAAAATGACCTGTGGGAAACCCAACCATTTGTATTAGGCTGTTCTCAGCAAGACCAGCGTGGGTCACCCCCGAGGCACTGAAACTTTTGTGTGAGTGTAGTGCCGAAAAAAGTGCAGAGGCAAAAATGAGCGACCAGAACCAGGGGAGGTTTTGGGGTGGTTTAAGTCAACTGAAGTGAAATTGCAGGTTGGAGGAGCTAAGTTAGCAGCAGACAACTCCTCCCACCTCAGCAGCATGGATCTCTCCTTCACTCTGCTTCAGGCCTTACATAAGTCCAGGCTGAACTGGCTCAAGGAACTAAACCAGATGTTTCGCTTTCAGTGAGTTTGGCTTCATGTTGGTGAGATCAGAGTCACAACCTGTTCAAGAGGAGCAACAGAAGTATGGCAAAAAACAACCAACCAACCAACCAGGCTGCCATGCAAGGAAGGGAGGAAACCTGCCCCTCTTAGCAGCAGCAGCGAGCCAGCAGAATAGCACAGCTGTGATGGGATGGCACATCCTCAGGCAAGCATCTCCTGTCTGTTCCTCTTCCCAGATGAGTAAAACATACATTTAACTTTCTGGACAAGACACAGAAAGAAAGCAATGTGATGTAAAGGTTTTATCAGCATGAATTTAGGATTTTTACTGTACTCATAAACACAAAGCCTTAAGTGAATAATGGAGATCATCTCAGAGAAGTACCCGGACTCACTCTTCACACTGTTCTGAAACACAGTCTGGAATTCCACCAACTTCAGTTGCCTTTTTCTGCATTTGTGCATTAATAATGTAAAAATAAATAAAAGTGTCAGCATCCTTTGAATCGCTTAAGAAAGATTTGACACAAATAATGCCAAGTTTGTTCCTTTCTAGAAAAACTCACTTTAGTAACTTCAGGTTCCATTAACTTTTTTTCAATGAATAGATGAAAGCCCAGGCTTAAAGGAAAATTTCATTCTCCATTGTTTGGCTGATACTAATTTACCCAAATGGAAATCCTGTAAATGAAGGAAATCTTGACAAGCTACAAAGAAGGGCTATAGGGATAATTACCCACCACGATTCACAAACATTTTTTCTCAAACTCAGAAAATATACAGAAATTGGTAGGTACCTTAGTAGGAGCAGAAGCAAAGCCTTCTCCTGAGATGCAAAGAATAGAGCCTATAATTTATAGCATCACATTTTGTTTGTGGCAGATTATTGATTCTTACCCAGGGCACTGGGAGGACTTGCATTCTTCTTTCCTGGTGCACTACAATCAGGTCCAGAACTCATTAATAAAGTATTATACATATTTTATATATTTTTTCTTGCATATGTATATAAAAAAGTATGTATGTATCTAGACAATTTATATGGAGAGGGTTATTGGTAGTCTGAGGGAAAGATAGAAAGAATCAGCCTCATTTACAGAACAGAAGGTTTAGATCAGATATTAGGGAAGACTGTCTAACCATAAGGAATTTTTACAACACAAGAACAAGGTATCAGGAAGGTTCTGCAGATGTTATCACTGGAAGATTTAAAGGAGAGGGATTAACAAGGGGCTCCTCCTGCTCTCCCCATCCATGCTGGCAGCTCCTTTCAGCTGTATGTGTGGAGACTTTGCAGTTTTGAAGAGCCCTGCATCAGTCTGCGCAATTAATTCCTTAATTAGCTAAAAACTACTATGCAGCCCTCTCAGTAGACCAAATTCAAGCAAGCCCGGTAACAGTGTGATGCTATGTTACACTGGTTGGAGAAGATCTTGGAGCAGGAGTGGCTTTAGACAGGTGTAACTAGTGCAATTACACCGTGTACCATCCTGCTAGCTATATTTTGGTAAAAGCACACCCAGCTGAAGCTTAGGGCTGTTTTTTTATCCTTGCAGTGCGACACACAACATCTCATTCACCCTTCCCTGTGGGCCAATATGCCAGACACATTCCTTAGCAGGTAATAGAAAGGACTGTATCTCCTCTTTTACTATTACCTCTCACTTCTGATAAAAAATGCCCTTACATGTGCTAATGAGAGAGTTCTCCTCCCCTGCCCATTCATGCAGAGTTCTAGCAAAGGTACACCTTGTTACTTGGCACTTGCAACATTTTGTAACTCTTATATTAAAAAAGAAAACTGTCAAGCAAATGACAAGGCATTCTCAGTGCAGTTCTGGAACTGGAAGAGAATGAAACTATCAGTTCCAAGAGAGCCTTTTAGGATTCAGTGTTGCCATATGAATAAAAAGAAGGTTTTCAATTATAAATCATATTTGCCATTGCAAATAGTCCCACTGAAGGAAAGAGGAAAAATGCTTAGATGGTTCAAGCCAAAGCAGAGCCCTCTATGTACCTGTTTTGCATAGTTCAGTTCAGATTATAAAAACACATTCTTATTTGTGTTAAGAAATCAGTATGGTGATAATGCAGGAAGCATGCTTTCTGTGACTTCTCAGTAACTTTCCAGACACATTGAAACTTATCATCAGCTTTCTGTAAAAAACTGAGGACTTTGTGAAGATACAGTTTATTGGAAAATTAATATCTAGAGAGCCAGCTGCTACCAAACGAGTATGTATTATTAACAAAGGACTCGGGAAGCCTTCTGCTCACTGGAGTAAAACAAATATACAATTTAATCTAAGCTCTGAATTTAATTAACTGCAAGAAAAAAATCAAACTGTTGTTTTTGCACAAGCAGTTATGCCTAAATATGATTTTGTAGGTGCATATGAATTTTTCATATAATCATTTGTGCACACAAATAAGGCATTTATGTAAGCAAAGACTAATTGTCTGCACAAGTCTTGTCAACTCCATGGGTTTTCACTATGTTCAAGCAATACCCGCTGCAAAATAAACATTGCTTTACAGCTTTTGTGGAAACATGGTCATAAACTTCTGTGTACAGAACTCTCATAGTGAAGACATATTAGATACTGTGCTCGGTGTGTTTATAGTACAGCTAAGGTGCTGTTCAGATCATTGTGGACTACGGCAATGTGCACAATCTGTGTTCAGTCTCTTCACTGGAGTAGCTAAGCCCAGAAATGAACTTGTATTAAGAGCAGAAGTCTGATGAGGAGCGGCTGAGGGAATTGGGGTTGTTTAGCCTGGAGAAAAAGGGGGCTGACGGGAGACCTTATCGCTCTCTACAACTACCTGAAAGGAGGTTGTAGCGAGGCGGGTGTTGGTCTCTTCTCCCAGGTAACAAGCGATAGGACAAGAGTAAATGGCCTCAAGTTGCACCAGGGGAGGTTTAGGTTGGATATCAGGAAAAATTTCTTCATGGAATGGGTTATCAAGCATTGGAACAGGCTGCCCAGGGAAGTGGTGGAGTCACCATCCCTGGAGGTATTTAAAAGATGAGTAGATGTGGTGCTAAGGGACATAGTTTAGTGGTGGACTTGGCAGTGCTGGGTTAACGGTTGGACTTGATGATCTTAAAGGTCCTTTCCAACCAAAACCATTCTATGATTCCATAATTGATCTCTGCGGGCAGTTACTCCCATGCAATTACACTGTTGTGGCTGCATCAGAGCAAAGACTGTACTTAAAGTAAGAGTCCAGTCTTGGATGTTTCTTGGGTAGATTAAGGTTCTGCCATGTGTTCAGCACTTCTGCAAGAGTCAAGTTCCTTTGAACTAATCTCATCCCTGTGTGTGGTGATCAGACCTACCAACAGTCACTTGGCTTGACACACGAGCATGCCACCGTGTGACTGAGCATCCTGCATTACGTGATGGGCACAAGTCCAGCGATGTGACGGGGAACATCTGCAGACCCTTCTGAAAGAGGATGAAATGAATGGGGAGAATGAATACTGTTAGAAGAAAAGATACCATTCAGGATCCAACAGCCCAAGAGAGACAAGGCCACTGCTGCTCCGTGTCTCCAGGTCCAAGCAGCAGCGAGGCTCAACGTGTTTCCCCAGCCGGCGCACACACAGAAGCACACATATACACCACATATGTACATGTATACATGGCCAGCTGCACACATCACAGACACACTCGGAGCACTCACACCAACATGGACAGCACCAATGGCCTTATCCTGCTCCACCTCTGGCTGGACAGTATGGAAGTTCACTAGTGATAATACATATATATATATACATCTACAAGGTAGATCCCTCCAGCGGCTGCTCTCAGACACTCAGCCAGCCCAGTGGCTGGCCCCTCGATCCCAGTCTCCCCAGTTGCTGGCATCTGGTCATAGGAGCCCCGAGGCTGCAGCCCTACTCCAGTTAGTGGTACAGAGTGTCACACACACACAGTTGGCCAGGACTTCTCAGGTCCCATAGGTGACCCCCTTGTGCTCTTGCCCTTAGAGATACACAGGTGCTCTCACACCCAGAGCTGGCCCTTGGACACCCACTCACCCCCTCTGCTCCTGGGCCACTTCACCTATTCACCGCCTGGTCCAGCTTGATCAGGGGCTGACGGCTCTGCTGGGATGGCCCCGGGAGGGGCCCGGACAAGGTGGTGGTACCTTGGTTTGGGTTCCCACCTACCAGTGTGCCCCTGTGCTCCTCTGGCTGGTGCAGATGGGCCTTTGATGGCCCCTGGGATGGGCCTGGGGGCAGCCTGGCAGGGTATTCTTTGGGCTCCCCCTCCTGCCATTGTCGCTCTGAGCTCATGCAGATGAGTTTATCTCATAAATAAATCCATACTAAGGCTAGATACAGGTGAGCACCTTGTTCTACACCTTGCTATGACTAAGCAGTGGGACCAGCCCACTGATTTGATGCCGTTATGTGTGCTGATCTGTGAGCAGAACCCAGCATTTACTTCTGGAAAATACAGGGGATATTTTTCCTGTTCAATAACATACTTTTTAAATCTAGTTTTCTGTTCTTATGGTTCGTAAAGTAGATCACACACACGATGCAGAAATTGGAGCTATTCATTTTTGTTAGAAATAGTCTAATTACTAGAATTTAAATAACTTGTTGACAGGTGACTCATGAAATACATAAAGAAGTAAAAAATAGGTTCATTAATTTAATTCTACTGCTTATTTAGAAGGAGGTTGGACTTGATGATCTTAAAAGATCCTTTGCAAACAAAACGACTCTCTGATTCTATGATTCTATAATTAGGGGGAAGAATTTGTGAATCGTGTGAGTAGTCTTCGCTCCTGGGAGTGGCCATCTTGAAGCCAACAAAACTGTGGATAAAAAAAAGATACTTCTGTGTGAGAAGATTAGTATTACTGCTGATAATACAACACCCGCTCTATGTGAGCCAAAATCCAATACTGAGATTTACAAAACTACTTCTCAGGGGCAACTAAAACTGTCAGGTGTCTAAACTTCTACTGGGCAAATTTTCTGTAGACCTGTTGCTGCGCATTGTTTCACGGCACATACAGAAATGCCTTTGCTTTGGCTGTGCCACACAGCTGGTTGCTGACCTGACACCTACTCGAGCTCAGGCAAGATTTTCCAATTCCTTCTTCATTCACCAAGCCCAGCTATGGGGCTCTGTTCAGGAGCTGCTTTCAGGGCTTGTTCATTTGGTAGAAGAAGGATATGATGGTCTCATTCTTCCCATTTTTATCAAAAGCTCCGTGGTTAAAGAACATACAGAGGATGTAGGCATCGAGTGGCCATTCCTACCTTGTGCCTCAGTGAAGCTGCTTTTACTCCATGCAGGAAGAGAAGGACAGACCTAAATGTCCATGTCCCACATCCCAGGTCAGGGCTTCAACAACTTTATCTTTGCTTTCTGGGACTGAATTTATAAAACAAATTTCTTCTGGTAAAGCTATTTTAGTTAATTCTTAACCTCTTTTTTTTTTTTTTTTCCCCCCACATTGCATTACACTTCCATACAGTGGATGGAATTAAACTTTATTCTTGGATTTTTGTCATAATTAGTCAAAAACAACAATTCTGGTTAAGGTGGGCACCTTATTAATGGGTATCTTTTTGTGGAAAACTGCTTTTGCAATGAATTTCAGTATTTAATCTTGTATTTCTAATATAAGATATATTGTAGAGAATTTTCAAATTGTTGGGATTTAAAATACCAAATTTATGTCATATTCTTCTGATTTGACTAGCAGAACAAACAGAATATCCAAAGTGGCCCCACCTGATGCTGAAATAGCACAATTTCAGCTGAAGGATATGGGAAGGGGCATTATTGTTAAAAATCACATTCAAAGTGTGCTGGTTGTTCGCATTATACTGCTTTGTCAGTATTAGCATAGTGCCTGATTTGAAATAGCTGGGATCTTGGAATTGTATGAAGAACTAAAAGTAACGTGGCTATGGTAAATCCAAAGGATAGGAAGGCCAGGGGAACTCATTAGGGTAACAAAGAAAACAGGCTGAGCAGAGAAATCAAGAGGACAAATCACTTTGGTTTTCTTTGTGTGGAGTAGGAATATGCAATAGCATATGAGATTAGGTGTAAGGAAAGTACTCTTGTGAAAAGGGGCAATTTAGCAGTCACACTGAGAAAGAAGATGAAGCCAAGTAATGAATGACATGAAGAGAAAAGAACTCAGAGACAAATGTGGAACAGAAACCTGAGAGACAGCGATATTTATGAAAGAAAAGAGGTGAGAATTACAAGTGCTGAAATCCAAAAGGAAAGGAAACTCAGGAAGCAATAGTGTCAATGATATCTGACAGATCAAGAAGAATAAGAAAAGTATTTTGCTGCAGTTGAATGAAGATTTTGGTCAAAGTAGTTCTAGTTTAGTGGGAAGAAGTCAAAATGGATCAAAAATGGAGTTGGAAAGAGTGAAAATTATGGAACAAAGAAAGCAAAGCTGGACTTGGGGGCCTGGACAGCGGCTATGAAGGAAGGCGAGGCTCAGAGAAGTGTTTTTCAAAGAGTGTCCCGGAAATACTCGGGGCAGAAGAAAATGACCCTAAACAAGACTTATTAGAAAGTGAGATGAGCATATGAATTATTGGATGAAAGGGATAAACAGATTTAAAAGCAGATGGTTATTTCTACTTTTTTCCCTGCACTATGAAAAAAGTGTATCATAGAAGTTTAAGAACTTCTCACCTTGGTTTTCACTAAAAAAAGTAAATTGTAATTGGGGGGGCAATATAATAAAACCTGCAAGCAAAGGGTAAGCTCTCTTTCTGGAGCAGGAAAAGAAAAGGTAATAGGTTGGGTATTTCTTACATAGATGGAGTACAAAGGGGTAGATGTCATGTGGAGATCCAGGAGACCAGAAGAAAGGCAGATGAAGTTCCTTCCTTGAAAAAGGAAGAAAAGGAAGTTAGGAACTTGGATACTACAAAATTAACTTTAACTCCGCCCAAAATATTGGATAAATAATAAATTTCGTATAAAGAAATTAATAGTTTCTACCAGGTCTTTTTCAAGAATAAGTCAGGTTAAATAAACCTGATTTTTTTTTCCTGGGAAAGTATGAAGGCCTTGTAGATAGGGAGACAAACTGTAAGTGTCATGTGTTTTTATTTCAGTAAGCCTTTTGATGCCATCTTGTAACATCGCTCTTAAATATGGGAGGGAAATATTGTCCACATAAAAGCATTATGAGGGGTTCAAAATTCCTTTGGAAAGCATAGTGCGGGGGCAAGATTTATCTGACAATGCATGGATGTTTAAAATATGCCAGATGAATCAGGCTCTGAAAGTGCTCATTTCTCTCTGTTGACTATAGAGGTCATTTAAAGTGATTATTTCAGTTTTCTGATCAGTTATCTAAAGTTAGGCAAGGTACGTCCCCCTCTAGGTTTGAATGGTTTACTGTCAACATAGAAGGACGCTTTGAGCAGGCTTTTGAGGGACAATGTCTGATTTTGGTAGTAGTCAGTATGTTCATTAATGAGTTGGATGCTGGAACACGTATTATGCTTGCTGGCTTTGCAGACACTCCCAGCTGGAAGGGCTAACGTTTAGGTGTTTTTTGAAAGGTTTGAATTTTGAAAGGTTCTTGATGAATTGAAAAAATGGTTTGAAACTGGAAAATGCAAAATGTTGTAGCTTGTGTACGGCGTGTATGGGATATTGTCCATCACCACTTGCAGTGGTTGAGTCACTGGCTATTGCTCGATTTCCCCACATGGACAGAGATGACAGCCTGGAATAGTGAAGAAAAGGGGAGTACCACAGGCCTCGGCTCCACTGTCACCGTGGCTGTATGGGGAGCGGGGCTCCGGCCACGCTCAGGCCCTCAGCGCCGTGCAAGGCCCAGCTCAGTGACCAGGACTCGGGGGGACCTGGAGGGCCGCCAGCCATCACCACGGTTCCCCTCGGCCCTGCGAGGGCCTCTTCGCCCGCCGAGGTGCCCGCCCGCGGGGTGCGGACGGAGGCGAGGCGGAGCCGGGGCGGCTGAGGCGACCCGCGACGCTCGTGCTCCTCGTCGCCCGCAAGGTGGGAACGGGGGGCGGGGCCTGGGGCGGCGGGGCGGGGCCTGGGGCGGCCCTGAGGGGCGGGGCTGCGGGCAGTGCGCTCCCCTCCCCCCTTCCCTCGCCTCTTTGCCAATGGGCGGGGCCGGGTATCCCCGCTGCCCGCCTCTGTCGTTCGGGGCGAGTCCATTGCGTTCGGTACGGGGGGGGTGCTTCGGACCCGGATGCTGGCTGCCGGTCCGGTTCGGAGAGAGGGGGAGGAGCGGAGATAGCGCCCGTGGATCAGGAGCGGGCGCTATCCTGCGGCAGCGGGGGTGGCTGATCGGGCGGGGGGAGCCGCTTTGTCCGGGCGGCTCTCCCCTCCCCCTTCCACCCCCCCTGCGTCCCGGTGGGGGATGGTGTGTCCCGCAGCGCGCGCCTTGCTCGCGCGGTTCGGCAGTTCGGTGGGGGGAGGGGACGGGAGACCCGGGCCCCGGCAGCTCCCCACGGTGAGCGCGGGGGGTACCGGGGAGGGCGCGCGGTGCTGGCGGCCGGCACCATGTCGGCGGACGAGGAGGAGCTGAAAGTCCCGGAGGAGATGTTCAAAGATGTCAAGTTCTTCGTGGTGGGAGACATCGACCCCAAGGTACCGGGTCACCCTCCCCCTCGCCCCTTCCCTCAGCTCCTTCCTCCCTCCCCCCCCCACCGGGGGGGCACTGTGGGATCGCCCAGATCCTTCCCCCCCCCGACACTTCCCGGGCGGGCTCGAGGCTCACGCGCCGCCGGGGAAGGCGCGCGGGGCAGGAGGGGGGGGAGCGCGCGCTTCAGGGGGTGTTGATGGGGGGGGGGGGGCGGGGAACCGGCCGTGCCGCGGGCAGCGCGGCGCCACCCGCCGCCAGCCGCCATGGGAGCCCGCGGCCCGGGCGCGCAGGCCCGGCGGCCGCCGGAGCGGAGGAGGGGCGGGCGAAGGGACTTCCTGTCACGGGCCGGGCCGGGCGGGCAGCGGGGCAGCGGCTCTGCCTGCCGCCCCTCCCGCCGCCCGCGGGGCCGTGCCGTCCCCGCCCCGCGGCTGTTCAGGACGGGGACAGTGGCAGGCCGCTCCGGGCGCGCGGAGGCTGCGCGAAGGAAGGCTCGGCTGACTCCCCGCTCCCCGCACGGACGTGCCTGCCAGCCCGCTCCCCACCCGCCTCGGCGTGAGCCCCACGGGGTGGGCACGTCCCAGCACGCCCGTGGCTCCGGTGCCAGCGCCGGGACCTTTCAGGCCCGTTGGGTGCACAGAGGTGCTGGTGTGGTTGAAGGTGTCATCGCCGTGTTCTCGCTGCCCTGATACAGAGGCAGGGAGCAGAAGGTGCTGACAGCTGATGGTCCAGCCCGCTGGCCTAGGGCAGCACCCAGGGTGACAGGGTTGGCCTGCGCTGGCAATACCCTACATGATGAAGTTGGCCTTACGGTTAATAACACCTGCTCATGATGGTGGTTAAAAAAAGTTTCTGTGGCATGTCCAATTAGACAAGTGTTTGAAGTGTACCATGTCTAGCTTTAGGACAGCACCTTCGTCCAGATTACTACATGTTTTATGCTGAAATTAAAGTCTTTACTTCTGTGGTAGTTGCTGCAGTTGAATCTTTGTTCAGCATTGGGTTCCTTTAATCTCGTGTCCTGGCATTCGCTGAGTCTTGTAGGCCTTTCAGTGAACTTGAGACGTAAGCACTGGCCTGCTGAGATGGTTTTTATTCGTAGGAATAGGATTATATGTGAAAAGAAATAGTGCAGGAAGAAAGACTATATGCTAAAAGAAAGAGCAGGAAAAAATGCCAAGGTCTTTAGATATAAAATTTTTGACAATGTGTTAGAGCTTGAATAAGAAGTCCTGTATTTAAAGAAAACCTATAGCAGCGATATTATTATGTGTATGAAGAGGAGTGCAAAAAACAATAGGACTCTTGTATATCATTTATCATATAAATAGTGTCCCAAAAGGCATGTAGTTAGTTCTGTGTTGACATAGCAAGACAATCAGCGGCAATCCCATCGAGCGAGTAAACAAGCCTTCTCTCAACCTGGTTTTCTTTCTTATGTTGTTTAATTCTTCTTAGCAGTTAGTGTCATTGTCTGAAGGCTTTGATTTGCTCTAAATTAGGTACACTAAATTCGCCTCTATTTGTGGATGGCTGCTCTGGGTTGCTGTCAGGCACCGAAGGTGGCTGTGGCGGGGTTGGTAAGGTCAGGCACAGCACTGCACAGAAGCGGCTGCACCGCTTCCCCTATCAGGTTGTGCTGGAAGCTGTTGAGCCGCTTCCGCATCATGAGCGATGCCCCAGTTGCGGAGTCCTGTGCACCTGAGTTGCTTCTGTGGCCGGCTGGCCTGTCTAAACACTGTTCCCTCTGGTGCTCTGGTTTCCGAAACAACTTGCTGGAGGCCGGGGCTCGCTCCTGTCTGCGCTGGTGCCTGCGCTGGTGAGCCCTTGGGAGCAGGAGGCACCGGGGAGGGCAGGGTCCTGCCTGGGGTGGGTTGCGGCGCCGAGTCAGATCAAGTGTGTTGTGCTGCGCTTGGGGCCAGCGCTTCGTGGGTGCCTTTGTCCTCCCTTCTGCAGGTGCCCTGGGAACAACCTGAACAAGAGGAGCATTTACCAGTTGTGTTTTGAACTGAGGCAGAAAGAAGAAATTCTAAATTGAACTCCACAAATAGCTTTTAAAAACAGTTCTTACAGTGAAATGTTGTTCTATCACTAATATAAAAATGATAAATACATTTGGCGCTTTTTACTTCTTCATATACAAATGGATGCTAGCATGATTTTGAAAAGAAGTTTCCTCCTTCGTCTTTTGGGGAGGAGCACACTTTGATCAGCTTAATTTTCCAAATGGTTACATGGAAAACTGGTTGTTGTGATAAATATTAAACCAGGCCTAGCACAAGTGAGCACTCCAATCAAAACAAATGCAAGAGTAAGCAAAAAAAAAAGTAATCTAGGTGAATAACTGCATACCCACTACCTACTAAAACATATGTAGCATAAACAAGAGTCTGGAATTGTGCCTGGATGTTCTTTGGTAGATGAGGGAGAATTGGGCTGCTGGCTCTCAATTTTAAATCCATTCCATTGGGATGTGCACTTGGCTGCTCACACCTTACAGGGGGTGAGGAGTAGATGTCAGCTGTTATTTTTTTTTTAATAAATGCTTTTCCTGCTCTCCTAAAAGATGTAAACCCAAACCATCGTGCTTTGGTAACACCACTTAAAATCAGAATTTCATACAGAAAGATAAAAAGTAATGCAATGCAGCATAAGGACTTTGAGCAGGATATTTGGTTTCTGGTTATCTCTTGGTTTATTATTATTTTAATTTCTTTTTATGCCTGTTGTCTTACTTCTTAGTTTTGAACTTTTCCTCTTGTTTCGTCCAACACAGATTTTAGTGGGAGAGAACAAAGGTAAAATTTATATGCCCCTAAAAATGAAATTTCACTTAAGGGATTTAAGCTAACACCTAAAGGGCAGGATTTTTACAATGATCGTGTTGGGGCTTTTAAGCATTTTATTTTCTAGTTACAGGTATATGGTTGATACTAGTATAGGTGAAGTTCTTTAATTGTGCCAATACAACTTTCAGTCCAAGCGCTACTTAAATGGAAGAAGTCATGGGTTCTGAGAGGAGTTTTGAAGTTGACATGAGGTAAATTAGGAAAAGTCTTTTTCATGCCACTTTAAAGATTCATATGAAGTTATTATCTATTGTAGTTATAGTGTTCAGACTTGCTGCCTGAAACTAGTGTAACTTTTTGCATGAGCAGACTCTGCACAGACTCTTCAATGCAGCATCGTTTTGATATAAAAAAAATTCATACTGCTAGCTCATTAGTTGTAACTTCTTTCTTGTATTGTCAGATTTGAGTGCTCGGTTTTCATTACATTCACTCTTGTTCTTAGCCTTGCCTTAAACAAAAACTTGGTCGGGGCTTGTAACTCAGGGAGAGCTGTGTGAGACAAGGAGCTTGTGTGGTGGAGCTGTTCTTAAATATCTGCTGTTTTTAAAAGTGCTTTATTTTGGTCTAGCTTTTCCCATTGGAATTACAGCATCTTGTGTTACCTTGCAGTTAGCTGGATTTCATGCAGGAAGGTATCCTGTGATGTAGGAGATTGGTGTGTAAAATAGAAACATTCTCTTCTGTTCCTGACTGTGGCGGCAAGAACAGCAAGCTTGTGATCAATATTCTTGGTTGTTTTAGCGTAATTCTTTTGTAATTTGATAATATCACATATTAATCCACTGCAGAAAAAAGTTGATTTTTTTAAAAAAGTGGAGTTTTAAAGTCAAGTACTTCAGTCAGGAAATGCCAAAATTGTCTCCTCAGAGTGGCGACTTTTCCATCCTTATGTTTCTGCTTAGCACAGATGCTTTATAGTAGCCTAACACCACATGTTTAAAGAATCTCTTTTTCAGTGCTTTCTCTGTCCTGTTTAGTGTACAGGGTAGGTAGTAATTGCTTAAGGACCAATTACTTAATATTTTGTTTGATGGATTCAGTACCTTGCTCTCTACTGTTCACTGTTGTGGGGAGAGCGTCCTGTTACGAAGGGAGCATCCCTAGCAGGCTTTGAGGGATAGACAGCTGTCCCTAGCAGGTTTCCAAGGATGAACACCAGACCACTTTGGTTCTGCAAAATCATTATGAAGTGAAACTATTCGTTTCCAACTAATAAAAGGAAAGAATAATCTTAACTGACATTTTTAACATTTGAACTCTAGACCTTATTGTTTTAAAACTTTTTGCTCTTCCCTCCACACCCCACTACCTTCTCTATTACTTTTATTCAAATAAAAGTGAGTTCCGTTTTGGGGGGCAGGGCTGGATTCATCACACACATCTCTACAACTGAGCTGAGAGAATGCTGAACTCTTAAACCAACATCTTCTATATGTGCCTTGCGAAAATAGGTATAAGATGTGCTTTATGAGTTGTGAGATGTTTTGCATTTTCTGAGGACAGTAATGGAGTGAGACCACCTCTGGATGTGTTTAAGAAAAGACTGGACATGGCACTTAGTGCCATGGTCTAGTTGACATGGTGGTGTCAGGGCAATGGTTGGACTCGATGATCCCTGAGGTCTCTTCCAACCTGATTGATTCTGTGATTCTGAGACATTTCAGTTCCAGTTTAAGGTACTAGCATAGAGGGCATGTGTCCTACTTTTTTTCTTTCTTATTTCTATAAAAATATAAAAGTGATTTTATTTCTATAAATCACTCTGTCCTCCATCGCTTCTTTTCTCAATACATCAGCTCTTTGTTAGAATGTTTTCCCTTCTCAAGGCAGTGGTTACAACTGTTTTTTGCTTGCAGATCCTTCTGATACCAAGGGGTATTAGACATGTTCTCTCCTCACTTTTTCTGTCTGGCTGCATTGTTTCGGAGCAGCTGGATGGCTTCTTCAGACATACTCATATGCTCTTGGATGAGGTATATTGATTGGATGTAGAAATATTGGAACCAAACGCATTTGGTGAAGTTGGAATTCTTTTCTTAGCTGTTAAATGAACATTTACAGAAAATGCATAAACATCTTTTTTTTTTTTCTCTATCCAATTAAATAACTGGCCAAATCTGGAAGAATTCCTATGAAGACTGCAATGTACAGTCATGATGTTACCTTTCTTTTACCTTTTTTAAACTTCAAGTTCTTCTTTTAAAGTATATTCAAACGCTTCCAAAGCTACCGTATGCAAAAACAAACACTGAGGGGAACAGTTTTCTTACTCTGCATGAGAGAAAATTATTTTGAGATTTTTTTTTGAGGAATATATGTTTTGGAGAAGTTTTGACAATTTCCAGATTTCTGCCTCAGCCTGAAGTATTTTGGAAAGTAAATCTTGAGCTTGTATGATTAAAATATGGCACAGGTATAAACCATTGGCAATCAGGTTTTAAATGCGATGAATTTGGCAACTTCAAAAAGAGTGCCAGCCACTTACAGGAGGACAACCAAGAGAGAAGGTCATATTCATTCCTGTTGTGTGTTAGTGTGTTCTTGCATTAACATTTTTTCTCAAATAAAAGGTGCTAAAAATTGTTGACTTCTCCCTGTTCTCTTTTGCGTTTAGGTTATTCAACTTCTGAAAGCTGGGAAGGCAAAGGAAGTTTCTTACAATGCACTGGCTTCCCATATTATTTCAGAAGATGGGGACAATCCAGAAGTTGGAGAATCTCGTGAAGTTTTTGATCTCCCTGTGGTAAAGGTGAATGACTCATCCGTGATATTGCAAAGTACTGATGTGGGTCCTTCGTTACTATAACAGAAAATATTGATGTTTAGATGATGACCAAATGAAACATATCTTTAAAAATCTTTTGTTCTTGTTACACAAACTTTTATCCTGACTGATAGACAATGCTGTTACCTCCTTTCTCTTTTGCTCTGTATCTGTCAGTGGTTTGTTTTTTTGTTTTGGTTTTTTTTTTGTTTGCTTGTTTTATTTTGTTTTTTTCCAGATTCTTCCTTCAGTCATCTGTGAGCTGCTGTTGTATTAGCTGTACTTCAGAAATGTTTCTGATGCGAAAGTTCTTATAAGCTTCTGGCAATGGAAAACCTCAATTTAGACTAAGTAGTAGACTGCTGAAGGTCTTTTTACACACACATAACTGGCAAGGTGCAAAATGATGTTGTTGATTCTGTATATGTGTGCTAGGCTAATTTTAAACAATAGGAGCTTGTAGAAAAATAGATTTTTTTTTTTCCTCATAATTTTAGGTTGTGTTTTTTTTTTTTTCTTACTCATACTGGAATTACCGGTATTTTGTTACTATCTTGCAATACTGGGTTATTTTTCCAGTGAAAGATTCTGGACTTCGTGTTTGAAAATGTGAACTTGTGACTCTGCAAGTCATGAGCGTGATTAGAAGAAAAAACACTAGTATTTCACTGCCAGTACCTTTGGGTACGTGATTTTGGGTTATTTTTTCCATGTGTTTGCAGATGGTAGTAGAGAATTTTGATAACTTAACATCATGAGAGTTCACCTGACAGTGTAGAAGTATGAATTAATCCCAGAAAATAAAAGATGCTTAGCTAGAGACGTTATGGTTATAGTGGGTGTGCCAATTAATTTTTAGTTCCTGTTTCTGAAGTGTTCTGTGGCATAATTTTAACCTTAGAAACAAGACCACTGCTGTGATTCTCACATGAAGGAAAGACGTCAGGGTCGTGACAGTGCTTTCTGCTTTCTAATGCCATTTACTTAAATAATTTAATTTTCTTTATAACTGCTACTAGCTAAACTTTTTCATTTGCCAAACAAGAACAAGTCTTTCAGTAACATCGCTTAGTTTGACCTGAAACCATCACAGCATGATCTGTAATCAGGAAGATTAGACTAAGTATTAAGGGAATGGAAGTCAGAGGCAAAGGTAGTTTGTTATCGAGAGAAAAGCCATAGAGAATAAGAAAAACTGGAGGGAGGAAAATCTCCCAGTCTTTTTTCAGAGGACTGAGGAGTTATGAATTAGATGGTTTTAGTTCTTTTTTTTTTAATGCTTTTTTCTAAGAGAGAGAGAATAACAAGAATTAGGACACCATATACATAGTTCCCACAATATACTTGTTTGAATTTTGCAGAAAAGCCATTTCATACTGAACGTGATGCCAGTCTTTACACCTTCTTCCTTATATGCTGTATTGGGACCACTGTCCTCTTTCTCTTCCCTTCTCCACCATCTCCCTCTCTCCCAGAGGGGGAAATACTGTCCCAGAATACTGTCAGTTAGGGGTCATCACCTGTGTGCTTAGCAGCCCTCATCGCTGTGTATTTAGAAACTTCTTTCTATATAAGGTTATGGTACCTGACTCCTTGGTGATGAATGTAAGGTAGGGGATTTTTTTTAGAGCACGGAAAACTGAAAAAAGGGAGAGGATGAATAAATACTGTAAATGGTTTTCCTGACACAGTAGAAGGGCAAGAGAAACAAGTGTTGCTGCCATATTGCTGCACAACCTTTGAGCAGTCTTTCCATTAACTCTTACAAATAAATCAGAACGGTCTTTTTTCTAAAGGCGTAAGTACAATATCTGTGAAACACTTAGACTCTGAAAGCTTGGAGATGTATGTTGAAACTAGCTATAGTGTGAACTTGGAAGGTAATTCACATTTACACATGCAGACCAAGGTTTTTAATGTCTTGTGGTTTTTATTTTTCAGCCTTCCTGGGTGATCTTGTCTGTTCGCTGTGGAGCTCTTCTGCCGTATCCTTTAAGTTCAAATTTGACTCAATTCTATAGGAAACATGTTAAAATAGATACCATCGAGGGATTAAAGACTGCTTCAAGTATGTACAGCTTAAATTTTTAAACTGGTAGGATGTGTTTTCCTTGCCAAGATTGCAGCATGCTTGGAGCTTCTTTGTCTTACTTCAGTTTTCCTCTCCCTCTGGCTATTTTGGATGCTTAATAGGCGCTTGCAAGAAAACTGTCATCAAATGGACTCAAAACATTTTAGCTGGAAGTTGATAATTAACTGTGAGGATCCAGGAAAAATGCTGGAGTGCAGTAAGTGGGCAAATGTTGGTTCAGAGTAGAATGGCCTATTCTGCCTTTTCTAGAAGCAGAATAAAGTAAGGGATAAATATGGAATCTCATCAACACTGTATTATAAATAACACTTTATTAACAGATAGTGTTAGCATTCCCATTTTGGGGATAGTCTGTCCTTGCCTTTCGTAGATCCTTGTTCTTCATCTTTGGCTAGATTTATGTTTCTTAACTTGTTTGGAGCATATATTCTTGCATATGGATGGCATATTCCGTCTTTTTCTTGTCAGTTATTACTATTTCATCTTTATTTATGTTCCCCTCAGTTTTTTTCTTTGGATCATAGGAATGGTGACAGTGGCTATTATTAGAGAAAAAAATTCATGCATCTTTTTGTCAGACCATTCATGATAAAGCTTCTGTAAATGGAAAAGCTGAAGCAGAGCGATACATTTCAGTACAGGTATGAGCAGATGACTGCAGCAATGCTAGGACTAGGGAGGTGTGCTGTCAGGCATGAGATCTCATTTTGGAATGAGTCTAGCAGGTGGTCGTGTCTGTAATGGAAAACAAGAGGTGGTAGATGCAAGAATCCAGGTGTTCGTATTGGGAATTCAGGTCTTAATGTGCTTTAGTGGTGCAGAATTTACGTTTTATACCCAGTATTTCAAGGTATGTACCTTTGCATTTCGCTGTGTCTCGCCTATTTTGGAAATAGCCTGTAGATTCTCTACTTCCCCATGTGAGTTTAGCTCAGGGAGCAAGCTGTAGGAAGAGGAAGCATTAAATTAATCAGATAAAATGATACAGTGAGGCCTTTGCAGCTGTTTTGAGCATGATAATCAACATGTCAGATAGGATTCAGCAGTGTAAAACACGTCTTCTAGCAGAAGAAAGCAGAAGAAAATTTTCCATGAGTGACTTGGATTCCAAGTGGAAAAAATGCACCGAACATTACATGGTAAAACCCAAATTAGCAGAGCTACTCCTGTATTAAAAAAAAATGGTTATTGATTGTTGTGATGTGATCTAGGCTGGTGATTTTTGTGTTTTGCATCTGGAAATAAATGTGTTTTCATCCTTTCATCATTAGGATGGGAGTGTGCGGTTGCTTATGTCACACGTCTATAAGCCTTCTCCCTCTTCCTGAGGACTGGTTGAAAAAATAATAAAATAGCTTGGATTTAGCTACATTTCCAGGTTTAAGTAATCTAGCATTGCATTATTAGTGTTGTTCTTTAACATGGAGAAGTTGCATTATTAGAAAATTGGTCTTCTGTCTGCAACCAGGGGTTTTTAGAAGGATGCTTTAAAAGCTGACATTATTACATTCCCAGAAGAGAAATCAACAGATAAAACCATTGAGTGATGCAGTTCATAACTAAATTGTAGCAATAAATGTGTGAATGTAGCCCTGAATGGCTATTGCTCAGGAAGTCTTTATTGTGGGTATATGGCAATGGCCAAATGAAAAGACCAGGTCTCAGTAGTATCATGTTCTTGGGCTGCATGGAAGCAGGAAGGTTTGTACACCTGTCAGCAATAAGTGTGTCCTTGGACTGTTGACTTTATTCTTTCTAGCACTTCATGTCCTTAGAAAGTGGTGGTTTTAGATTTTATTCTGAGCCTTATAGTGCTCACTAAAATGGGTTGTTAAGTCTTAACTTTGTTCTGTTTCAGTCTCTTTATGACTTCTAGTGCAGTGGCATCCGGGCTTTCATTAGGGTTTTAGGTACTACCGTAATGAAAAAAGTGTAGTTAATGGGAATAGCTTACTTTTTCCAACTGATTGTTTTTGGACCCTGTTTAGGCAGAAATTTGAGATTCTGCATTTTTGTCTTTTGTTTATGTTTTAATTTGGAGATGAAATACTCAAAATTTTCATTGAATTTACTGAAGAAGCAAGTCCTAGAAAGATCTTTTGTCAGTTAGATAGATGGATCTAATAAGAGCCTTAAAGATTTTCTGTCTGCTTGCCAATTCCGGTACTTATTTGATGGGCATTTGCCTGTCAGTTGTTAAAGGTGAAGTTTAATGTAGAAAGATTTAATGCAATATAGAAGCTTAATAATTTTGCCTATTTCTTATAAATACATTTTAACATTCCACTGTGAAAACTGTTTTCACCAGGGGGAAATTCAGAAGGCAGAGTGTTCGCCTGTTCCCTGCTAACTGATGTTTGCAAAATCTGTCTGACCTGCAGTTGAAGGGAAGGAACACAAAAATGAATCTGGAAGCAGCCTTCGTGAAGAAGGAAATACATTTTTGTGTGTGAAAACCTCAGTTATAATGCCATAAAGAGGGCTGGTGATTTCTTTCTTAATTCTCTTGATAGCAGCAAAAGCAAGAGTGAGGAAGGATTGATTATTTTTCCATGGTCTTGTACAGATGAAAGAGGGTCACAGCACTTCTGAATTTTTGTTGCTGGGAACAAAAAAAAAAAAGTTAGTTTTGTTACATTCCCTCTTTTTTGTTTTCCAGACCCACTTGGGACCTTATTGTTGTGCTGCTTGTAACTGTTCTAAGAGGGTTTATTTCACTCCTGTTCTTTATAGAGAGTGCAAGCTGCAGTCAAACTGATGGACCTCTTAAAAGTTAAATACCGAGCTGTTGCTGCTTTGTGTGCTAGGAGCAGATGTCAAGGCAGGGAGTAGACAACTGTACCCTTTTGAAAGATGCAGTACTGAATCTCTGCCTTAAATGATATACTGAGCAACAAAGTGATGTTAGGATGTTCATCAGACTTGAACTTATTAGAGTATTCTGGATAACGGCAGTAATTTATTGGGAAGTTTTAAAGTGCTCTGGGCTTTGTTGTCAGCTTGCTGTGTGTGACCTCTTCTGGGTCGCAGAATTTTAGTATTGCTGGTGCATCTCTCAACAGCATGGGAAAATAATTTTGTTTCATTACAAAAATCTCCGTATGTACTTGTGACACAACACGCATCTGTTTCTGTAGTCACTTTTTCCAACAAGATGTACATCTATCTTAAACACATAATCATGTGAAAGTGTAGAAAAGGGAGGGACGTTGCAGAAATCAGCTGGTCTGTCTTTCCCTGGTCACTTCTGTCAGACCATTCTCCTTCCAGTTCCACAAGGCCCGGCCTGCAGAGGAGATTTCATAGTCTCCCCAGTCACCTTACAGTGCCTCACTATTGTGTTGCTAGAGTTTAACCCCATTACCATGCTGCAGTCTAACCCTGTTTTCATTTATCTGAGCCACTCTGAACAGGGAGAACAAATTACTTGTCTTTTCATTTGGCAGCCTCTAAAGGATTAGAAGATGTGTCGTCTTAGCTACTTAAATACATCAATTCTGGTCTTTCAATTTCCTTGTATAAGTCATATTTACTAGGTCTGTAAAAATTCTCTCTGTGCTTTTTCACATACTGTTTCATTTATCTATCTCTTTCATGCATCTGAAAACAAACATGCATTGCTATCAGAGACCTTGTTGAATTTCGAAAGCATGGGGAAAACTTCATCTTAGTTTCAGGCTGTGTTTCTGTTTTTGCATCCTGGTGTGATGTTTTCTCACTTTGTGTTTCACAGTAGCTCCTAGGTTTCCCCCCCTGCCCCCCTTATGTGTTGCCTAGCCAACTTCCAGTACAGGGTTATACCTCAGTAGGAAAAAATTAGCTGTGGAAGATTTGATACTTGCTTATACTGACTTGCCTACTACTGTTTGCAGATAATATGTCTAATACTTTGTTTGGTTTGTTGTTTTTCTTGATACATGAGCTTATCCCTTGATGTGTTTGTTGTTCAGTGCCTTTTGTGGACTTAATAACCATGCTGTGTACTAGGAAACTGTTTCTGCTTTTCCATTATTTGTGAAATTGTGAAGGGCAGATTAGGTTCCAAAAGATGTCTTCAACCAAAAATTCTACCATTTGGTTACCAGACTTTGCCATTTTTGAAACCTCTGGCTTCTGTATTACTTTCTAACATTTTTTTCTTTTCTTCTTAAGACTGTGCTTTTGTTTCTTACTGGTTTTAAATGAAGTCATCCACCAGATTGCCATCTTTTTTTAATAAACATGCAAAAAAGGCACTGTAACTTTCTACAGGTGTCTGCTATTGGCTTTTGTTTTAGCAAAACACACTTTTCTTGGTCTGAGTTGTTTTATCAAATTGCCTGTGCATCATATTCCTTCTATATTGTCTGTTGCTGACTGTAGCAAAAGTTTCTTCTTCAGATTCTCCTGTATTTTTAAACATGGAAGATAAACACTTGATAATGAAAGGAAGCTCTTGGTAATGACTTGACTCCTATAAATTAAACTTCCTGTGTTTCGCATCCTGAGATGGGCTGAGGGAGATATTCTGGGCAGAGGCAAGTTTTTAATGTTACCAAAATTGGTCATATCAGAGGTGTCCTGATCCAGTTTGCACCTCAGTTTTTTTTCTGATGCATAGAAGTTGACTTGGAAACAGACAACATGCTTTTAAAGATTTGAATGGTCATATACTTGGTAATATCTGAGAAGTACTATGCATGCTATTTAATTTCCTTCTAATGTCCCTCAGGAAACTCTCTTTTAAATTATTTTGCATCCTTGACACCTGCTTTCCAGTGTAGATGGCTTTTCTCCAGAATCGTGTCAGATCTTTTTTGGAGTCACTGCCTGTCTCTCTCAGGTAAGAAGTGAACCATATTTCAGTCTACTCCAATGTACAATATGTGTGTGATGCTTTGGTTTTTTTTTGAGGAGAGATACCAGTTTTTCTGTTGTACTATGACTTTTTTGTGTATATTAGGTAAACTATCACCTAAAACAGTTTTTTACTGAAAATAGGGGCATGAACATTTCAAGCTGTGAACACTCAATCAATAATTTATCTTGTATTCAGCTGTATGGTGATTCAAAATTGCAGAGTACACTACACTATAAAGTCTTTGCTCCTGTTGTTCTATTTCTGCATTAACACAATATTCAGTGAATGTGTTTTAGCTGCTTATGCACTGAAACCTCAACAAGAGTGCCAGTGAGTAAAGTAAGTGGAAAGGTGGTGCTTCAGTGGCTTGTGTTCATAGCCAGCTCAGTAGCTCTGTGGGTAGCCTGGTGGTGACCAGTGTGTGTGCAGACGGACAGGATAAGGCCCTAGGTGCTATTGGAGTATATGTGTATATGTGCTTTAGACTTCCTGTAATAGTGTCACTGACTCTGAATGGTAATGGCTTAAATACATGGCTTTCTTGGCAGGGGAGGGGGATGTCGCTGTGACATAAATTGTTATAAATAAACGCTTAATGTGTTTACACAGGCTATTAATTTGGTCTACTTATTAAAATTCTGTTTAATGAATTTAAACAGGTTGTTTAAGATAAATAATTCTTGTTTGCTTGATGACTAACTTTTTTCTCTTTTGAAAGGTGATATATTAGTGTTGAGTTTTACAGAAGTGAAGAATGTTTTCTTTTTCTCTGTGCAGGTTAAAAATAATTGTTTATTGTCTTTTCTTGTTGCGTCTCTTTGTCACCCTTTTTTCATTGTAACTTTCATGCTAATTTGGTATTTAAAAGTGGTAGGTAATACATTAGCCAGACTTGTAAATGGTATGCCATGGATTGTACTAAAATTCTCCAAGCAGAAGGCAGCTGGTTGCATAGAACTAAAAGGCTTTTTTACCTTCCCTCTAGGTTTCATCTGAAGACCGAAGTACTCTGTGGGCTTTGATTACTTTTTATGGTGGGAATTGCCAGCTGAACCTCAATAAAAAGTGTACTCATTTGATTGTGCCTGAGCCAAAGGGGGTAAGAGTTTTACATGTACAATTCTTCTTGTTGTAGTTCTCATTTGCTTTTGAATAATCAAAAATTTTCCCATCTCCCTGAAGTCAGAATTCTTGAGACTGTTCATTAGTCTTGAACAGCTAAATTCAACACAATTATGCATTGCAGCTGTTCAGTTCGTATTTATTTTCTGCATGGCTTTAAGCCTGTTTGATTGAAAAGATGTCCAGTTTCATATTGATATTTGTATTTCTGGTTGAATAAAGCATTTTATTCTGTTTGTCTTAACCTAATTTTGACATGTCATAATCATTAGTGATTGTGATTTGTAAATCTGTAGATACAGAATCAGTGAAGAAAAATGGACAAAATTGAAAAATTGCATAAAATGCCCTTCCATGTTATAAGGGAGAGAAGAATAAAGAGCAGGAGTTGTTTTTTTTTTTCTTAAAGAAAAGAGAACTCTCAAAATCCCTCGAGTCGTTCCTCTTAAAGGGAGATGGTAGGATAAACAGTACATAGCATTCCAGTCCAACTCATACTTCACATCACTTCCATCATAGAATATCTGGAGTTGCCAGGGACCCATAGGGATGATCAAGTCCAACTCCCTGCTCCTCGCAGGACTACCTAAAAGTAAACCATGTGACTAAGAGCATCATCCAGATGCTCCTGAACTCTGACTGGCTTCGGGCCGTGACCACTTCCCTGAGGAACCTGTTCCAGTGACTGACCACCCGCTCAGTGAAGAACCTTTTCATGATGTCCAATCTGGACTTCCCCTGACACAGCTTCATTCCATTCCCTCATGTCCTATTGCTGGTCACCAGAGAGAGGAGATCAGCACCTTCCCCTCTGCTGCTCCCCTTGAGGATGTTGTAGACTGCGATGAGGTTACCCCTCAGCCTTCTCCAAGCTGAACAAACCAGGTGACCTCAGCTGCTCCTCATAAGTCTTGCCCTCAGGGTGCCTTTCACCATCTTGGTCGCCCTCCTCTGGACACGCTCGAATAGTTTGATGTCTTTCTTATATAAATTGAGGCGCCCAAAACTGCACACAGTACTCGAGGTGGGGCCACGCCAGTGCGGTGCAGAGTGGGACAGTCTCCTCCCTCGACTGGCTAGCCATGCTGTGCTTGGTGTACTCCAGGACATGGTTGTCCCTTTTGGCTGCCAGGGCACACTGTTGACTCATATTCAACTTGCCATCAACCCAAACCCCCAGATCTCTTTCCGCGGGGCTGCTCTTCAGCCTCTCATTCCTCAGTTAGTTGATAAACCAGCATTACCCCGTCCCAGGTGCAGAATTGGGCACTTGCTCTTGTTAAATTTCATACAGTTGGTGATTGCCCAGCTCTCTAGTCTGTCAATCTCTCTGTAAGGCCTCTACACTCAAGGGAGCCCATAGCTCCTCCTAATCTAGTATCATAATTTGACTCCCTACTCCTGTGTAGGACATCAAGTGTTGCTGTCTTTATGCAAATAGAGAAACTTGAATCAGAAAGATCAGGTAACTGGCTAAAGGCAGCACTGAGCACATCAGAGTAGCCTCCTCTACTGTAATGCTAGTAATGCTTTGGGTATAATAGGTCACTGAAACTTCTTGAAGCGTTCAGGTACTCCTCTTCCTGAAGAAGAAATAAATTTGTAATTGATTTAGTGTGTTCGGAGACTGAAAATAATTAAAACAAATTAAAGCTCCCTTCAAAGTACTTGCTTGGATGCTTTTAGTTAATATGGTGGATGGAGCAAGTTTTTGTTTTGTTTTTGTGGGGTTTATTTTTTGTTCTTTAATAACATGAGCACATTTCCGTCACCATTTTTTTAAATTACCAATTAGTGGAAGGGAGCATACAGGTTAGTTATTTGAATGTGAGTAACTCCAAGATCAGGTTCTTTACACTACCTCCTTACAGAAACCTGTAAAACTTTGTCAAGTTTCTAACGTTGTTTTGTAGAAATTGAGTATATTATTGTCCCACCAATGACAGTTTTAGTATTTTGGAGTTAATGTAAACTATCTAATACTAAGAAAAAAACATGGGGCTAGTAGGATGACAATAAACTTACGTGTACAATACGTAGGAAAGTGCTTTAGAATAAAACATGGACTGGCATTGGGAGAAGTGAAGATGAGGACATGGGAAGTGCTTGCTTTTTCTTCCTTGTTTCATTTAAAACTACAAGAACCTTTGTAGGATTTTTTTGGAGGAGGGGTGTTGTTCTTCAGGTTTTTTTTTTTAAGTGCGTTATCTTTCTTCTGTGGAAGAGTTCGAAGGGTGCACCGAACACCACCCTGGTTGTCTCCTCCATCACAACAAACTGTAATGCTTGGACAAAGACCTTTGCTACATAAAACGATGTTTTTAAGAGGCAATGGTACACATTTAAGAAGTGTTGCCTTAAATCATAAGCTTTTTAGAGCAAAGGATGTTAGTCTTGAGCTTGCCAATCAAAAAAATGAAAAAACCCACATTAACATTTCATATCTGTAGGATAAAATAAATATCTTGTTTAATTTACGTAGTCGTTGAATGGGGACAATTTTACAGGATGATTACTTAAAATGCTTCTAGTCCTGCTGCTTTGACGTACTACTACAAGGGAATCTGCAGCAGTTTGTAATGAGAACAGTTTTGACACTAGTGAAAACTTAAATGATTGCTTTGACTAGACACAAGATGATAAAACAAGATTCTTAATAATTCTCACCACAAAGAAAGAATGAAAACTCATATATGCAAATAAACTTGGTTTCATCTGTAATCTCTTTATTGTGTATGAATGACAGTTTCATTGTAGGAAATAACTCTAGAGAATCATTAAATTAAATTAATTTCCTCTGAATGTTCTGGTTGTTAATTTATATTGTTTGACATACAAAGGAAATCCCAGTTCAATCACTTTTAAATATTAGATCCAAAATTAGTTAAATTAGTTTCAAATCTTCTTAAAAAAGTTTTCTTTTTTTTTTTCCACTGTCTTGGTATTTGTGAGGGGTTTCCATCAAAGAGGATGTTTGAATAAACAGAGCACTGATCCTGTGTCTATTTCTGTTTCTTAGGAAAGGAAACAGTGAAATTTTGCTATTTGTATGTATTCAGATGATGAAATGATAAGGAAGGAGGGAGAGATAAAGTTCCCTGCTTTGTCAGCATCGTAACCTCTCATTGAAATGGATTTAGCTAATATTTGGACAGAAGTGTAGCTTTCAAGTTGAGGGCAACGTTACAGTTTGCAGCTTCTGAGAAAGCGTATGGGAAATATCCAACTGGTTTCTGTTTTGTATTCCTGCTGAAATGCATTTTTTTCAGTGATTACCTTGTAAATATTTGTCTCTATTGTGAAATTCTGATTTTTCCTTAAACGCTTTTTCATGTTGGTTTTTTTTTTAATTTTGTTTTGGCTTTGTTTCTTACTTTTTTTTAGTGGAGAAAACGTAAGTATAAACTGAACTGTATTTAGATTCACCTTAATGTCCACCTAAAAATCATCTACATCCTAGTATTGACTGTGATGTTCTTAGCTGCCGGAGTTCTGAAGGCTTTTTCAGAACCAAATTTAATGATTTTCAAATCATTTGGTGATTGGGTTTGAGAAGAATTTGGGTAGTGGTGTTTTTGCAAGTAAAGACTTAATCTTTTGCAGTGTTGCCTTCAGATTCCTTTATATTATAAATCTGGAGGTTTTTATTTTCATCTCTTGGAACTTGTGGTTACGTGCAGCTGTGTAGTTTGCGCTTTTGGTTCTGGGAGAGGTCACTTTCTGTTATTGGACAGGCTCTTGTGATCTGCCTCTCCATGCTCTAGCCCTGCCCTCAAGTCATTTGGGATTTTTTTGTCTTTAAATAAAATCTTATCTTTTTTTTCCCACCCCCCCAGGAAAAATATGAATGTGCTTATAAGCGGGACAGCATTAAAATTGTGACACCAGACTGGGTACTAGATTCTATAGCTGATAAGACTAAAAAAGAAGAGACTCCTTATCATCCTCGTTTAGTTATATACGAGGAGGAAGAAGAGGAGGAGGAGGAGGAGGAGGAGGAAGCAGAAAATGAAGAACAAGATTCTCAAAATGAAGCTAGTACTGATGAAAAATTATCAAGCCCAGCATCTTCTCGAGAAGGATCACCTTTGGGTGATCAAGTGTTTTCACCAAAATCTACTACTGCTGATAAGGCAAAAGAGGAACTGATGTTTGATGATTCTTCAGATTCCTCTCCAGAAAAGCAAGAAAGGAATTTGAATTGGACACCAGCTGAAGTCCCACAGGCATCTGCAGCAAAGCGTAGGTTGCCTCAAGGGAAAGACTCCGGGTTAATTAATTTATGTGCCAATGTCCCACCGGTGCCAGGTAATATTTTGCCTCCGGATATGAGAGGCAATCTAATGGCTTCAGTACAAGGTGCGCAAAGTTCCGATCGACAGGAAATGATGGCTACGTGGAGTCCAGCCGTGCGGACATTAAGGAATATTACTAATAGTGCTGATATTCAGCAGATTAATAGACCATCAAATGTAGCACATGTAAGTGTTGGATTTTTTATTTATAAGATATTGGACTTTTTCTTAGGAACTATCATATCCAAGAACTTTGTTTTCCTTTTGTTGTTCTTTAAATGTACAAAGGATTAAAAGCTCTCCATATTACTTAGAAAGTGTGGCCAAAGTAGTAACCTCCCCATAATAAGTAACTTCGTTCCTAGCAGGTTCACAGAAGTAAGAATGCATTTGGAAAAATTGATTGGAAGAGTAAAGCTGTGTTTAACTGTAGTGTGGTTTAGAGTTTCAGTATTGATTTCTTGGTAAGAGCAAAAAGAAAAAATTCATTAATTTAGAATTATTTGGCTAGTTCAGGAAACCTGATTTCATACCCTTCAAGCTTTTTATTCAGTGCAAAGAATTATTTGTGCTATCAACACATAAAACTGTGAAATTGATTGTTCTCACAGTAGGTTCAGTTCTATACTGTGTTGTTCTGCTGGGCATCATTAAGTCGTTATATAGTATAGTCAGGATAATGATGCAGAAGTCCTAACAAGTTCTTATGCCACTCGTATAGTTGAAATAATTGCAGCTTTTGTATTGAATTTATTTTTATAAGAAAATAAAAAGCAAGCGAGCATGTACTGACTTAGCTTGCAGCATTGAAATTGTAAGATGTTCATGGGAAGGGAACCTGAGAAAAGTAGGTGCTGGTAAATGTTAGACATATCTTTTACTTAAATAATTGTACTGGTGCATTTATTTGGATGTTCGTCTGAAGGTAAAACTTTCAAAGGTGCCTGAATAATATAGAAGCTTACAGCTAGTACTTCAATACAAAAAGTGGGGTCACTCAGAAATGTTGGTTCTTTGTTATCTATATGACTTCTGAATATGAAAAGGAAATGCAGGCTTCCTTTTAAAACTGAGTCTCAGATTCCTCTTCTCAGTGCCTTGAATTGTTTAAGGACTGAGACTTCTGCGTAAGGCACATCTACAACCCAGTCGTTGTACTATAAAATACTCTTTAGTGGTGTCTCTGTGGAAGTGTTTTTCTGTGAGTAATATTTATAGAGCTACAGGGCAGTTGATGGTATAGTGCTTTGGCTAGATTTTGTTCTCCAAAAGTCTGTTAGACTAGGGACTTGACTATGGTGTGCAAGGACTCTTCTGAAGTACCATATCAGGCTGCTGTGTAGGTTGCCGTGCTAGCTCCAGCACGTGGAGAAAAGCTTCGCATCTTAGAGTTGTGAATCTGCTTCCTAGAGGGAGGAATACCAATTCCACCTTTTTCCTTATAACTTCCCTCTGGCTAGGTTAAATTGTACTTTGTATCCTGCTTGGGTACCAGTCTTGGGTGGATTTCATGGCTTGGTGCACAATCTTGGAAAGTTAATGTTTAACTTGAACCTCAGATTTCTGCTGAATTGCAAGATCTGTAATGATAAGGCATTTTGCAAATACGAAGTTACTTTCTGAATATAGCCCTAGGATACTTTTGAAAGTTTTATCCCTTTATTTTGAAAAATGTGTCCTGAAGCTTCTGTAATTTTGACTTTTGGGACTTTTTTATGGAGAGCAGCATGAAGATCTCTGCTCATACTGAGCCACAGAAACATTCTTTTTGTGTATGTTATTGTTAGTTATTGAATGTTTATACTATGGTGCTGTCTAGACATCAGTGATGGGTGATGCATAGATAATCGTGGTTTTAAATGTATGCTATACCAACATCATCAAAATTACTTAGATGAAACCTGAGATGTTTTGAAGTGAATTGTAAAAAACTCTTGAATCACCTCTGATGAAGAGTAGATGGACATCTCATTGAGAGGATACAGTTAATTGGCTTTGCGTTGTAGTGATGTGCTTTGATTCCTCTCTCGCACACACACATCACTGAACTTTACACTGTGTGTGATGAAATAGTGTGGGTGAAGGAAAGAAGCTTTGCAGGATTCACCAAAGCTGATTTCATGTTTAAAAGACTTTATGAATGGCGAGTCTAGAGTTTCCTATTGCTCCTTCTAATTTTTAATAGGTAGTTTATATTAAAATATTTTAATAAATATGTAGAACTCATCCTAATCTATTAGGAATTTGCCTAATTTTCCCTTTCCTGATCCTTTAAAAACTCCCTTGCTAACTTGTGTTTGCTTAGTGTGAAGTGATTTTTTTCTCTTAACAGTGAGTTATACATCTAAAAATAAAATTAAACTCCAGATTACTTCAGCACTCTGTATGCACCTAAGATCTATTATTCTTAAGTATGGGTTGGTTAGGGTTTTTTTTTCTCAAGAAACTATTAGTACCCATCAGATCAATGTTTTTCTTTGTATTTTGGGATTCAGATTAAATAATACAGCTAAATATTCCTGAACTGGTTCAAAAGAAAGCAGCTTCTTATTAAGTTCCCATGTTTCAAACAGCACTAATTAGTAGAGGCATTATTAGCAATTTTTAAATTAGAGAAAATAAGAGTATGGAACTAAACTTTGAGCTTAATGGGCCAACAGGATTGTAAAATGAATATTGCAGTTGATGGAGTTGATCAATGTAATTATTAATATAGTGTTAATAGTCGTAATGTTATTGGATATATCATCAATAATAGAGGGATGGGTTTTAATCTTAAATTTTGCTAAGATGTGCATTGCCTTATATTAGGAGCCATGTGTAGCTCCACACTTTTCTATGTGTAAGTGCTGTCTTTTCATTTTGCTATTAACAGTTGAAGATTTTTGTTTAGCTCACAATGCATTTAAGCACAGGGCTCTGTTCTTTTGAGAATTGTATTTTCCCAGTAGTTCTTTAAATATTTGTAAAACTGAATGACAACAAAAAGGTCACAAAACTAATCTTTGTTTTCTAGATATTACAATCACTTTCAGCACCTACAAAAAGTTTAGAACAACAAGTAAATCATAGCCAACAGGGACATCCAAACGCGGTGCTGTTTAGTCAAGTGAAACTAACACCAGAGACACATTTATTACAGCAGTCACATCAAGCACAGCAACAACAGCACCATCCTCTTTTACACCTTCAACCTCAACAACTTATGCAGCTACAACAGCAGCAGCAGCAACAACCCCAGATTTCCCAGCAGTCCTTCCAACAGCAACAGCCTCATCAGTTTTCACAACAGCAACAGCAAGTTCATCAGCAGCACCAGTTCGCACAACAGCAGCTTCAGTTTCCGCAGCAGCAGTTACACGCTCAACAGCAGCTGCACCGTCCTCAGCAGCAGCTCCAATTCCAACAGCAGCATGCTTTGCAACAGCAGCTTCATCAGTTGCAGCAGCAGCAGCTACAGCAGCAACAATTGCAGCAGCTACAGCACCAGAATCTGCAACAACAACAGCTGCAACATCAGCAACAGCAAATACAGCAGCAGCAATTGCAGCAGCAGCACTTACAGCGATTACACCAACAGCATCAGCAACAGCAAATGCAGAATCAGGCCACGCAACACTTAACTCAGACATCTCAAGTGCTACAGCATCAAGTTGCAGCCCAGCAGCCACAACACCACCAGCAGCAACAACTGCAACAGCAGCCGCTGTTTGGGCACGATCCAGCAGTAGAGAGTTAGTAATTAATGCCTTCTGATCCTGGAAAAAAGTGGCTAATGACATGACATAACATGGGTTAGAATATCCCACATATTGGGATAATGCTGTGTTTATGGTATGAGATTGTAAGACTTAGAAATGCCATTCATGGCTCAGGACCCGCTTTACTAGTTTTTAGGCAAACAGATTTAAATTATAACTAAGGATGATTCAGAAATCTGAAAAGCCTGAGAGCACTGAGGGCTTTCTCTTGTCAAATGTATAGAAGCATAGAATCGTTTTGGTTGGAAAGGACCTTTAAGATCATCAAGTCCAGCTGTTAACCTGTCACTGCCAAGTCCACCAGTAAAGCATGTCCCTAAGCACCACATCTACTTGTCTTTTAAATACCTCCAGGGATGGTGGCTCAACCACATTCCACTACTTTATGCCACTAGCATATGAATTATGCTATGAGAACTGTGTTAGTCTGTGCATACCATACATTTTAATTTTTTTTTTTCCTTTGGAAGAGGGGAGAGGGGAAGCTTTCAAAGAGGATAACAACTGGAAAGACATCTTAAATTTTGGAAATACTGGTAAATTAATGAGGATTCAGTATCAGATAGAAGGTTGTCATACCTTGCTTTGAATTCTGTCCATGCTAGTAGAACTGAAAGCTTTTTATTGTTTCGACTATTCATAGCTGATGTGTATAAAAGAGTAAGTTGTTGTCTTAATGTTTTCCTTTTGGTGCCCCTTCCTTCCCCTTTAGCCCCCCTTCCTCCAGGAAAAAACCCACACAGAAAAAAAAACAAACCCTGGGCTGAACTGTGCCTTTAGATGTGGCTGTCAGCTTTGAAATTTTGGGTCCTACTTTTTCCAAGAAAAATTTACTTCAAAATTGAATGAAGTTTCTAACCTGGTAATAAGAAATTTCAGTGTAGGAAATATGTTCTGAGATGAACTCTTCAGACTTGTAAGTATTTAATATTCTGTTCTTTTATGTGCCAAACTATTTCAGTTCCAGAAGAGTATTTCCTACTGGGCTGTATCTTTGCAATTGCTGATTACCCAGAACAGATGTCTGACAAACAGCTGTTGGCGACCTGGAAACGGGTAAGATTCTGTTGTATTTTTAAAAACTATGATAACATAACGTCATAGTAACTAAATCCTAAAAGGAATGATGGGAAGTATTTCAGCACTGTTCACTTTTCTTTAGGCATCCTTTTGTGTAATGTTTGTGTTACAATCTAAAAACCATTATGCAGCTGCAGCTGACCAGAAAAAGTAATAAAAATGCTTTAGATGTGCAGCCTGGTTGAATTAGGTCTTTAGTCAGAACTTTAGCTAAATAAGTTATAGCCTTAACTATTTCCTGACTGTTTATGCTTTTAATCGGGCAGCTGTAGTGCAGCAAATGTAATATTGCATTGCTATCTATCTTTAACCTGTCTTTAACCTGATTGTATAAAAATACTTTTTTTTTTTGCATATAAATTTGGCATTTAATAGGCTGTGAGGTATCCACCTGAGTGAATAAGATGGAAGAATAGAGTGTTTCTATTTTTTGCCAACTTCTATTTTTCAGAAAAATCTGATTGTATCCTTTCCTAAATGAGAGGACTTTGATGTTCTTCAGAAACTTCTGATGGATTTTGTAGTTGAATTTTCCCTACAATTTTGCATAATCAAGTAAGCTGTTGACATTTTTAACAGCACTTGTGTTTATTGCTGAGATAGAATTTAATGGTTCGTGAAAAATTGTTTAATAGTTATACTGCAAAAATAAAAAGCGTGAGAAGGGTTTTTTTGTTTATATATCTTTATTTGGTTTTTTTTTAATTGATTCTAAAAAAAATAGACTTTTTGTAGCTCAGTGAAAAGGTGCATATTTAATTTTGTTTTCTCCATTTTTTTTTTTCAAAGGTGTTCTTAAGCTAGAAAACAAACACTTTTTTGGGGGGTAACTCTTCAATGAAATGGCACTAATGGTGGCAGTGTCCTTAGGAGTAGACTTTCATTTAAGGCTGTTTGTTTCTTAGGGCAATTTAAAAATTGTTATATATATTAAAATTTTTGGTTTTGTTCTCTTACCAGATCATTCAAGCACATGGTGGGACAGTGGACCCTACCCTTACAAGTAGATGTACACATCTTCTCTGTGAAAGCCAAGTCAGTAACATGTACGCTCAGGTAAGCAAACTAGTAACGTGTATTCATGCATGCTTTCATTTTCTTACTGGAAAGGTAGGACTTCCAGTATGTACTTCATGCGTAGATTGTAAGCATAAAATTAAAGTTTTTCATGATGTGCTTCTTTACGATTTGTGGTTTATGGTATAACAAACTTTCATAATGCATGTAGTAGACTTATTCCAGAGAACACTGAGAAAGATGCTATGAGAAGGAGGATCCTGAAAAAGCAGAGAAAAACAAATGATTAAAATCAAAGCTTTGTATTGTAGAAAAAGTTTAAAATGAAATAAAGACGTATTTTGATTTTTAAAAGCTGTTTATGCATGTATTCATAGGCTTTAAGAGAAAGGAAGAGATGTATTACAGCACATTGGCTGAACTCAATCTTGAAGAAGAAGAAAATGGTACCACCTCATCGAGCCCTTCATTTTCCAGTGGCATTTCCACCAGGAGGAAAGCCGTGCTCTCAACATGTGAGAAGAAAAAGCTTATTTCTAAAGAATGCTTGCTTCATTGCATGAGCAGTGTTAAAATATAGCTATAAAGTGCTTACTCAAAGCAAAATACACACTTCTTTTGTCTTAGAAGAAAAGCTTCTGTGAATCTTAAGATCCTATGTTGATGTGATGCATACTACTGGATTCAGAGTGCTTTGCAAGTCTCTACAGAGTTCTGAGTGCTACAGATTAACACCTGTGTTTGTGGTTTATTCTCTTAAAAAGAGAAACTGAGGTGCAAAGATTACATGAGTTATGCATAGCAAGATGACAGGAATCCAAGATGCCTAGTTTTTGACTAACAGCACATCTAATAGTATATGCTTTCTTTACCATAACCCAATATTTTGAGGGTATTTTTTGAGGTTTTTACTTTTTCTGGGTCAACACCTAGCAAATATCAGAAAAGGAAGCCAGTGCTGTTAATCAGAGAGTAGGAGGTCACAGTTTCAGTAGCCTGTGCAATGAGGAACACTGGGGAAGATGAATTTTGTGGGGTTGAAGGATAAACCTGCAGTTGAATCAGATGCATCTTGGAATACACTGTGTAACATAAAACAAGATGCCAAAGTATGTCTTGGCATCCAATTCTTTGAGCTGGATGCAGACATACAGGATGACAGCCCTACTACTGCCCTGTTCTAAAAGACATAGAAAGAAATACAGGTTTGGGAATATTAGAATATAACAATATGCATGCGAACACAGTGGTTAGTAAATGTGATATGTAATGCAATAAATGTGGTTTATTATCAACAACAAAATTGCCATTGCTTTTTCCGAAATTAAAGGAGAGAATGGCAAAAACGAAAACTTGGCAAGACTAAGGATAAGAAAGGAAGAGGTGAATTACAGTTCGCCACCAGTGATCAGCTGGCACAGTTTATTTGGCTTCATGTCAGGGTAGAGCACAGCATTCAGGAGATTTTTAAAAGTAGAACAGGGCAAGTAAGTATAAGCGTTTTTGTGTCTCCCTGAATATAAACAGCAGCAGAACAAAGAGGTGAGACATGTGCGAGAAAACTAGCTGTGAGCTCTTTTGTAGTAAATGAGAAAAAGCTGACCAGTAGAATGAAAATAATTCTTCGTGAGTCAGAACTAGTGCTAGAAACCTGAAATGTTTATGTATAAACAAATTAATTTTAAATTGTACTTTATGTATCCCACAGGCCGTGTTTTAAGTGCCTATATGTCATAGTTACAATACTGTAATTTCATTGTAATGTAAAAAAGTTAGTAACAGAAAAATATTTTCAACAGGAGTGTTTTGTAAGTGCCATCTATGCTCAGTTATTTGTAACTGTCTCTTTCTATCTGTAGATAATCTCTGTGACAGGATTTGTTGATAGTGACAGAGATGACCTCAAACTAATGGCCTACCTAGCAGGTGCCAAATACACAGGCTATCTGTGTCGCAGCAATACAGTTCTCATCTGTAAAGAGTAAGTGGTTTGTCTCTGCAATACTCGTTCTCAGTGCATTTCTTAGTGTGAGGTGCTAGTTACACCTCATTATAAGAATGTTAATTTTAATCAATTTTGCGATTTGATAGCAGTAAACTTAGTGATGATGTTCCTTGAACTAAAGTACTGCACACTATTACCTGATAAATTTTGCCTTCTGAAGACAAGCAAAAGAAAAGCAATTTTGAATTTCACTCTTTTACAATATTTTGTAAGTGATGCTGACTGTTACACCATCTATAAGTAAAATATATATATTTTTAAAAAAATGATTGTTTTAAGACGTTGGGGGAGGGAAAATTAAGTTAAATCCAGGTCTAACCTGATTCCATTTGGGGCAGAAATTCTCCCCAAATTGACTTGTTCTAACACGTAAAGCAAAAATATTTTTTTCAGAGTATCTACTTTGTCACAGTTAAAATAGATAATAGGCCAACACAGAAATATTGGTATTTTAGGTTTATTATTAGAAATTGCTATTTTACCTGTTTCATTGAAATATCATTTTTTTTTCTTCATCTCTGAACAATAAGGCCCAGTGGCTTGAAGTATGAGAAAGCTAAAGAGTGGAGAATACCATGTGTAAATGCGCAATGGCTCTGTGACATACTGCTGGGAAATTTTGAAGCTTTACGGCAGATACAGCACAGTCGGTATACAGTATTCAGTCTTCAAGATCCACTTTCTCCTAGTCAACATCTAGTTCTAAACCTTCTGGGTAAGAGTTTCAATCCCAAAATCCTGTGTTCTGTAGCATTTATATATGTACCCATTTAATCAACAGAAGCATGTGTCTTCTGTTACAAATAACTGCAGTGGTTTGTTTTGTTCTTCATTTCTTAGATGCTTGGAGAGTCCCATTAAAGGTTTCACCAGAACTTCTAATGGTATGTTGAATTATTGTATATATACAGCTATTTTTTGTAAGATTACTCTTTAGTGCTTTTAATGTGTGAGCACATGTGTATGTGGTGTGAGCAACATACCAGAGGGACTTAACACAGACCCATACTGAACCTCCTGGCTGTACTTCCTGCTAGTGTTTTCTCTATTTTATTTTGAGAATCAAGTTACTTTTAAGATGTCCTAGGCTAGTGCTTCACTCTTCAATTTTTACATCAGACCTTTAGAAAGGGCTTAGTGTTTTTTGAGTCAGTACCAAACGCTAACTGAAAATCAGTCTACGTAAGGGTTTTTAAGGCAGAGCACCAAAAATCAGTGAGAATTTTGTTAGAATATTGTCTAAATTTTAAATAGTTTTTATTTTAAATAATGTAAATTAATGGTGGAACTACTTTAGATCATCTCTTTGAAATAGTGTAAGAACAAAAACTATGGGTATATATGCCACATATTTTGTAATGTAAAAATACATCTTGCTTTAAAAAGTGTAGTTGATAATCCTGGAAATAACAGCACTGTAAATGAACACCACTAAGGATATGAAGAATGTACTTTAAAAAAGGTACAAAATGTAGTTTTTGTTATGTGTATTCTGTGAAACATGCAAAACGTGAGACAGGTGTAAGAGCTGAGGTGGAAACTGCAGCTGATCTTCTGAACTGTTTCCTTGTTCTGAATGTGTAGAAAACTATTTCAGTAGTGGCTGATCTAGTACTGGGGAGGTGGGAGTGTCTGTCCAGTGAGTACCTGAGCATCCACTGGAGCTTCTGTTTATGTAGTCAGGGAACTTGAGTGTTTAAAATGCAGGTGCCAGTATTTTCTGTTGATATTTAAGCACCTGGAAGAGTTTTGTAGTCTTCATGTCCAATGGACAGGTTGTTCGGTCTCTTTCTAATTTAATTGTTTGGGATTTCCATTGACGATTATCAGCTTTATTTAAAGGAAAAAAAGTCCCACAATATTTTTATTTGGTGTTCACAAAAATGATTACATAACTTTATGGAGAAGCTTTGGTTAATGCTCAGCTTTGCTCTTGAGTCAGCTCTGTAAGCAATAGGTACACCAGTATGCATTCAGTAGCATGTCTTTTTTATTTGTGTTTAATTTTAATATAGTCTCAGAATATCGGTGTATAGTTTTCATCTTTCAGAATAGAAGTTCGTTTTCCCAGCTCAATTCAGATATAAACATGTAGATGATCTAATTTCAGGGTGTGAGGTTGCCTTTGAAACCAAAGCAAAATGAATCCAGTCTTCAGCCATCTTCCAAAAGAGCAAGGTAAGATTAGCAAACAATTAGTGCCTGTAGTCCTTAATTTACTTTTCTACAGAAGTAGTTCCTTCCTGTGCCCTGCGAATTGAAATAACTATCAAGGTTTTTTGCATATTGCCAGCTACTCAACTGGCAGGAATAAAATAATAACAGGAGAGCGAAGTAGTAAGAGAATTGGGAGAGAACAAGTACCCTCCAGTACCTGACGGGAGCCTACAGGAAAGCGGGAGAGGGACTTTTTACAAGGGCATGTAGTGATAGGACGAGGGGGAATGGTTTTAAACTGAAAGAGGGGAAATTTAGATTAGGTCTTAGGAAGAAATTCTTTCCTGTGAGGGTGGTGAGACACTGGAACAGGTTGCCCAGAGAAGTTGTGGCTGCCCCCTCCCTGGCAGTGTTCAAGGCCAGGTTGGATGGGGCTTGGAGCAACCTGGTCTAGTGGAAGGTGTCCCTGCCTGTGGCAGGGGGGTTGGAACTAGACGATCCCTTCCAACCCAAACCATTCTATGATTCTATAACAGAAACAAGAGAATATGTCCTGTTCTCAGCATAGAAATTTTTTCTTCAGAAGAAGATCGATCCTGGCTAATTCTTATTCATCTGAGTACTTCTATTGGTAAAAGTTGCCAGAGTGTGCTTGTCTAGTTTTAAAATAATAATAATAAAACTTTGGGCCCAAACTTCACATTCTGGTGTGTTTGATGTATTTTGTAGGATTGAAGACCTACCACCGCCTACTAAAAAACTCACCCCAGATTTGACACCAATGGTGCTCTTCACAGGATTTGAACCTATGCAAGTTCAACAGTACATTAAGGTGACTTTCATGCTTATCTCTTGTGAACTACATCTGATAACTTTTTTCCTTATGTTGAATTTTTGGTATCTACGACTTGATTAGCATACATCTAGTGGATAAAAACCCATGCTACTGAGGTTGAGGTTAGAGTGTAGATTTATGTGAAATGAGTTTTATTTGGTAACTGTTCTGCTTTAGTTAACTACTTCATACTTCTGTGCTACTGTTTTAAAAAGCAAGAAAGCCCCTTCCACATTTGTTTTTAAATCTGCAAACTTTATGACCAAATTTAGGTGAGAAAAATAGTGATGGTTGTACTGGATAAGACCCAAGATTCTTCTAGTGTAGTTGCTATCTGTAATGCCAAATGCTTCAAAGAAAGCTGATGACAAAGCTTATGGCAGGTGTGAGATAATAAGTTCCTATGGAGATTTTTTTCTGTTCCCTAGTAAACCAGTCCTGAAACCTAACTCTAAATAATTTATAACATCATTTTAACGGTATAAAAATCCAATCATTCCTTGAACCTTAATAATTACTAAGTATTTGTTCCAAAAGAACTTTTAATTTATGGTATTTTTCACATGTTGGCTGAGGTTTGAGACACAGCATTTTTTTAACTGCTGACCTCAGTAGTGCATGAAAGATCCTGCCACTGATGCCTGCTCCAGATAAAAGCAAATGATGCCTAGTTTGAGTCCGCTACATTTCTTAGAAATATGCATCACTTCGGTATGCTCAAAAATATCTAATATATTCTTTATTATACCTAAACTTGTTTTTAAAGTAGTTGAACTTTGGAGTGTTTTTTTCCCTTGTAGTGTTTGCATTTGAAGCTTGATATTAAATATTTTGGAACATAAAATATTTTTTAGTATATCCCATAAAAGTTCCAGTGTCAGCTCCTTGTTTTCTGTCATGTTGGTTCTGGGTTAATTATATGGAGAACCTATTTTGTAACAGCTATAGCTCACAAATATAAAAAATGAACTTCAGCCTCAAGGCTTGTGAAGTTGAATCTCGATTTGTCAGCCATGATACCATCGAGACCTTTCAGAGTTTGGATACTTAGCTGAGGCTGGAGGATACTTCTTATCTTGAGATGGAGGGGTAGTCTTTTCCTGTATGTCCAAAGGGTTCCTTGAACATCAGAATAGAAATGTGGGAAGATCTGCACTCATACATATACAGTGTTTGAGGTGAACATGTATTAACTATGAAAGGAACAACCTTTGCCTTTCATAGGTGTGCAGGTGTACTGTTGACGATGTGTTTATACATACCCTGAGGAAATAAATAGTAGAGAGGTTCAGTGTCATTGAATAATACTTCTGTGTATCATCTCTATGCAAGTCCAAGCACAGTAAAGTTAAGTTTTAGACAGTGTCCCTGTCTATCCTACTTGTTCCTTATTATCAGAGCAGTAGAGTACAGAGGGATGCCAGAGATCTTTTAGGGTTTCTAATACACCCAGTAGGCCTTCCTGCATTTGTGGCTCCTGATAACTGATGTAATAAAATCACCCTAATATGTGCAATATTTATACTTAAACATATCAGTAGATTTTTTATTTATTTATACAAAATGCTTGTTGAAGCAAATCGGAAATCTGTGGCGCATAGGTACTTAAGTTGTCCAAATATTTTTTCATTCTTTAAATTTTTATGGGGGGAAGCACTCTTTATTTGTAGCTAACACCTGTGGTAGTTTGTGCCTCACCAGTTGGTTAGTTGTATTACTAATCCCTTCAGATAATGATTTGTATCTTAACTGACAACATAGCAACTGTGATGAGTTAGTTTGAGTTTGGTAATTTAAACCAAGGAAAAAAAGGATAGTTGCTCCGTATCATGAAAAACACGTGGAACTACTGCATTTAAATACATATTTTTCATGAGATGCTTTTCTTTTTGTAGAAAAGACTAGCAAAATTAAGTTTACTGTAGCTACAGTGTATATTGTACCTTCCATAGAAAAGAGCAAAATTATTAAATTTTCTGCTTCCTTAAATTTAATAGCATGTTTTACTTAAAAAAGATTTTCATTTGTATCTTACAGTTATTTCCTTACTTTAAAAGAACACAAACTAAAACCAAAAAACTGTGGAAGTGGAATGTAGCTTTCAGTCTTACCAAGTGAAATTTATGTCTAGACGTACCTGGATTTTCAATGGCTGTAAATTCTGTCAAAATTAATCAGATTTAGGAATGATTGTAATACAGAAATCACCTATATTTACTGTTCTATTAGGAGCTTAGTTTTATTTGATGGTGATGTTATGATTTTTCATTTTCTTCCTCCAGTTTTTACAGGACTAATCCATTCTGATTTGTGTTTTGTACAACTTTCAGAAACTGTACATCCTTGGAGGTGAAGTAGCAGAATCTGCCCAGAAATGCACCCATCTAATTGCCAGTAAAGTGACCCGAACTGTCAAGTTCCTGACAGCGATTTCTGTAGTCAAGCACATAGTAACTCCAGAGTGGTTAGAAGAGTGTTTCAAATGCCAGAAGTTTGTTGGTAAGTTAAACTAGTATCAGCTACTGTAGTAAACATAAGGTTTGTTGATTTAAGTGTGCGAAGGTGGCATGCCTATTTAAATACAGTTCGTTGTTTTGACTTCAGACTTTAGTGTCTCTTGCCAGTTTTCTAGAGAGTTCAGTTTTGAAAGCAGAGATTTTACATCTACAGCAAATCTGAGTAGCATAGTTCATAAGCCATGTTAGGTTTAAACAACTGTACTAGCAGCTAGTTTGTGTTTCACTTGAGGCAGAAGGTTGTGTTGGTATCGTTAAATAAAGCTGTCATAAGAAGAAATTATGTATTATTTTTTTATGAAGTTCTCTTTCAACAGAACATTTTGTTTCATTTAGTTTTCGTCTGATTTAATACACTTTCTTTGCATTAAATGAAGTAAAAAAATACTTAAAACTTTGTTTTAGGGTGATTATATGGTTGGATGTTGTTAAGTATTGTATTTCTTTCTTGTACAGACATTTGCAGATTTTTACCTATGGTTACAGTACTTTTTAAGCCCCAGATGCTTTTGATTTCAATAATTTTTCTAAAATATAAGTTGTAAAGCACTAAGACACTGTTGGAAATGCATAAAAAATGCATTTAAATAATTAAAGTTAATTGGTCTAGTACCATAACTGTGTTGAAAGATAACAACTTTGTGTTTGCGCTACTTTTCTGCTGACAACTGAAAATAACAAAATAGATGGTTTTGGTCTGTTTGACAAAGATGTTGGATCTGAAGAAAATCTTCTTAAAGGCTGATTATTTGTTTTATGATTGTTTTATGCTTTTTACGTAATTTGATTTTAAGGAGCAAATATATTAACATTGCTGCGTAACCATCACAAAGACTTAAATCTATGGATAATTACCAATAAACCAGCAAACATTTTTATAAATCTGGAGAAGGCAACTTGCTTAGCTCAGCATCAGTGAACTGAGAAATCAGTCTATTTGAAAGCTATTAGAAGGTAAAGAAGGTCTGGGGATTTAGAAGGATGACTGTTTTGATCTAGGCCTTGAAGTACTTTGCTTGTCTACTGAAATTCAGATTTGTAGCTAATGGGCTGCCTTCGCTTTTGTACATAGTACAATGATGGAGAATATGGCAGTTGTTCAGAAAAAATGTCCTACTGGTTTTCTTTGTTTTAGGGAAGAATATTAACACCGTCTCTTGCAGATTGTCAAAATTGTCCTTGGAAAGACCAATTTGTTCTCCATATAAATTTTTTTTTGTTCTTTAAACACAAGTGTTATGAATTGAATCTGATTTAGAAATATGTTTCACATAGCTTTTTGTGGAAAGATGAAGTTAAGACTGAAATTCCATACCTAATAAAAAAGGAAAAATCAGCTGAATAGCAGGACAAGGGAAACAGATGGAAAGTTTGCTCTGTTAAGGTTGCGTGAGGAGTTGAAGATAGTTTCTGGGCTCCCATAGGTTGTCACAGTGATTTGAACTTAAACTTAATCGTTCTGCTCCTTTTTAATAGAGAATCAACAAATAAAAGTTTGCAAGTTCCTCCAGTAAGTTAGGAAAAGGGACTTTATAGGACAGCGGTTGTTGCTAGATACACAAGTGTAAATTACACAATTTTATTCTCCAAGTAATCGTGGGTCATCCTTGTAAGGCGCCTAATAGAAGGCAGTATTATAATCATGTTAACATTGGTGAGTGTTTACCGTTTAGAGTCATGCTGCCACCAGCATTTTCTGATCAGATTAGATCCTGGGTTACGTGGATGTTTTTGTCTTTCGTGCGTTGCATCATGAGTCTTTCTTTTTCAGATGAGCAGAACTTTGTGCTCAGAGATGCTGAAGCTGAGGTGCTCTTCTGCTTTAGTTTAGAGGAATCCCTAAAGAGAGCACAAGTAGCTCCGCTGTTCAAGGTATGCAGTTTAAAAACGCATTTAAATACTTGGAGCTTTTCAACCTAATTCTTTCAGCACTGAGACCATGCCTTTGTAGCCAAGGGCAATAAAACAGACTAGCACATAACGTGAAGCATTTGTTATAAATTTTATTTTTTACTTTATGCCTACTTCCTGCCTCAGCACTGCTGGGATGGATCAGAGCCTTCTGAGTGACTGGGTCCTGTAGACATGAACAAAACGATGCTCACTACACTTAACAGTATTTGTTCCCTTACAAAGTTTAGAACATTGCTCCATTATTTGTTAAACGCCACTTACGGCAGGGACTTTTTTTTTTTTTAACACCAGCCTGGTAGTCAAAGCACTTGCCTATAGAAATGAGAGTCTGAGAGTGAGTTTGCACTTCAGCCTCGGGGAGTTCTGGTCTGATTCTCCTTGAAGACTGAACTTACCACCAGGCTGTTGTGAGATGGTTTTCATGCCTCCGGTTAAAATTAGTTACAGTGCAGAGAGTTATCTGAAGATCCAAGTTGCTAGAGATTCTTCAGCCTGACTGGATTTTAGACTCTTTATTGAGGCAACTGCCTAAAAAGGGTATTTTTACAACCTGTAATGGGTAAGAATCTGTCTTTTATTAAGTCTAAATACTATATTTCACTCAGTTTTACAGTCTAAATAACAAGGGTTTTTTTATTCCTAACTGGTAAACAGAGATAATCTACTTTGTGATCTGATCACCTGTATCGGTCTCAGTCAAGTAGTAGGATAATTTTTGTCAGGAAGTAATAAATTGGCTATTAATTAAAAGCTGAAAGTTCTTTTGCAACACTTGAGACGTCCCTGTGCTTGAAGAAGCAAGGAGCATTGTTGTTCTTACATGGTTTTTTGGTTTTTTTGAATCCTAGTTTAACCAGTGGTCATTTGAAGGTTTCCTGGTTGTTGTTTTACAGGTGTTGAAATAGGCACACCTAAGCTGTTCAAATTTATCAGAATGGTGGGTTTGCCCCTCCAGGGAAAACACCAGTGATAATTAAGGACAACTCATCAGCTGATGAATTTGTTACGATAAACTGTGGTATCTAACAGCAGCTTTCAAAGCCTGCCCCATGATTGTGTAAGAGAGGAGTCACATGATAATAAAACTTAATGCATTGCAGAAATCAGTAAACAAAATAATGTTTTTTCTTATTCTTTCTTTTCTCTTTTTAGGGAAAATATTTTTACATTACACCTGGAATTTGCCCCAGTCTTTCCACCATGAAAGCTATTGTGGAGTGCGCAGGAGGAAAAGTATTATCTAAACAACCTTCTTTTCGAAAACTCATGGAGCACAAGCAGAATAAAGTGTGTAGAGTGTTGCTTTCTAAAATTTACTGGTAATATCTTATTGTATTATTCTGAGCTTACGATTAGTTTCTTTCATTTAGAGTTTGCCGGAGATAATCTTGATTTCCTGTGAAAATGACCTTCATTTATGTCGAGAGTATTTTGCAAGAGGCATAGGTATGTATAAGCTATCAATGTAATTTGAACAGTATAGCTGTTGGATTTTTTCATTATTATTATTATTTTACAAGTACAGACATCTTTTGAAGCTTTCAGATAATAACAGGGGAGTACGTGGTCTATCCTGCAAACCATGGAGAAATCTGAGCCAGCTGTTTGCTCGGTATTTCTAATAGAGGTATTTTATAGCCAGGTCACCATAGATCTCTGGAAGGGTAGGGTTGAACTTGGGGCTTCAGTCCTGCGTGAGGCAAGATTACTGTCTCAGTATTCATAGAGTTAGTTGAAGATTTGGGGTTTTTCACTTCAGCTATTTTTACTTCAGTGTAGAACCCCAAGACATGCTGTATTTATTAACAGAGACGTGCACGGGGAAGTCTAGTGTTTGCGGTGTGAAATGTGTGATGTTAACAGTAGGGCCCTGGTAGCGGTGGGGCAATACTCCCTTATGCCTCTGCATGAAGAGCAGAAAGGTACAGAGTGGCCCCTCCTGACGCACACGCAGAACAAGGAAGAATGTCCTTCTAGGGTGTGAACTGTATGCCTGTGTTTGATATTTTTCAGATGTCCACAATGCTGAGTTTGTCCTGACTGGAGTACTTACTCAAACACTGGATTATGAATCATATCCTTTTTGTGTAAAGGCTGTCTGCTGCTTTGGGAAGTGTGGTTTACTAAAAGCATTTCTTAATTAGTTCCTAATTATTTATAATTTTTAAGGATGTCCAATTACTTAATAGGAGAGTAGTTTAACACCCAGAAACATAACTTAAATTCAAAGCGGAATTACTTTTTGATAGGAAATACTTCAGTGGAGGTGGGAGGCAGGGTTGTCAGAAAGTAACAGTCGTAGAATAAGCAACAGGAAAAAAACTTGTCACTAAAGAAAATACTTGTCACGAGTTACTTGCAGATGAGATAAAATAGCTTTTTAAAATAGCTTTTTACTGAAGAAGGTTATAAACCCTGTTTGATAAATGCAGTGGAGGGACCAGTAAGGGTTCTATGTCTTTATGCATGTGTTTTATGTAAGTTCTATTTTGCAGTCATTTCTTAAAGTTGTTCTTTCTTAACAAACATACATATAAATTTACTTGATGGATAGTAAAATGCCTTACTGCTTCGGAATCCTTGGAGCATTAAATCTAGCTGTTCAGCCATTGTACAAAGCAACTAGAACTTCCTGTGGATGCTGTTTTCCAGCTGTTTTCCTAGGGATGATGAGCAGTTTAAAGCAGGAAAGCAAAAATAAACTGCATCTTTTTTAGGATGTGTAATTTTATTATGCTGAAACATAATTTACTATGTTTTGTATTATACTACCATTTTAAAAGAGCCCACTTTAGCTATCGTGGTTAGCCCGTTTTTAAACATTTTAACATAAATGATGGTACTTCAGCCAAAAGTGTAATTTGGATGTAAAAATAAAAGGGCTTGCTATCTATTAAATTATGGATGTTGAAGATGAAAATGTTTTGTACTTTATTTTTATTTCTTATACTCTATTTTCTTTTATATTGATATTTTGCCCACATTTTAAATAAATGTACTTTTAAATGTTTTACCCTATATTTTAGTGGTTGTTCATTTTTTTGAATACTGTGCAAAAATGGCACTCTGGTAAGAGTAAATTACTCAACTCTTTTTCCAAGCAATGTAAAATTATTTTAAGCTTATTTTACCACGTATGTTTATATGAAATCCCAGTGCTTTAAAGGGAAATCATTGTAAATGTTTATATATGTTTTTACTGCAGCAAAGGAATAGCTTGAAGGAAGGAGAAACTATAAGCCCACATATTATGCTGCTGTGATAACTTTTGTTTGTATAGTGAGTTTTGCTAAATAAATATTGAAAACCAGTCTCCCAAATCTGTATTCAGTTGTATTTCCTAATACAAACACAGTTCTAATAATCTGACTTTACCATTTTTATCAGTTTAGATTCTAGTAGATGAAAAAGTCATCCTAAAAGCATTTGTTCTTTGATCAGCAAGCCATTCAGCTCTGGTTGGGGATTGCAGATATTCACTTAATCTGTACAGCATCAGGTGTATTATAGCGTCTTGTGAACCATCCACAGGACAATTCAAAATACAAGATAAAAAAATACTTGAAACAATAGCTTATCATGCTATTTTTTTCAAACATTTTGTATTTTTATGCAGAACCATTTTACAGAGAAGCTTTTACCAATACGGTATCGTTAAACTGAGGTAAGCTGCTATTTTTAGTTTATGCAAAGCTTTCTACAGAGAAATTGTTAATTTCAGGTCTCTTTTGTGCTGTGGCTTAAAATGTAAATCCACCTGCCACTTGACCGTTATTTCTGTTGCCTTTCTTTCCATGCCGCAGTTCAGCAAAGTGCGTAAGTGAATGACAAATTCAAGCTGTAAGAACAGAGTTGGGAGTAAATTTCAAGATGAGTGAAGTCCCGTGGAGGTCAGTACTGCGCCGATTGCCTGTTACTGCTGGCTCTGGGTTCCTCAGCTATCCTGATTTACTCCTGTATTTGGCGTTTCTGTTGTCAACAGTAAGGGGCTACGTGATGTTAACAAGAATGGTAAAATTTCTATCCGTGTGACTTTTGGTAAGGTGACAAAATGTCGTAAATGAGAATGTTATACTTTGGCTCAAGATTATTTTAGGTGCATTGGAGGTTAATGCTCCAATGGAGATTAATTTGGTGCTTTTCCCCAAATGCTGTTTACTCGTAACAGCAGTTATGTGATTTTTCTTAGTGTGATGTTCAGCTCTCCATAATAGTTTCCTCTCCATTATGAGACGGATTAAGAAAAAGTCTTTAACGTGGAGACGTAAGGTTGGAAGTTGATGACATGATTTTATGCTTTAACTTTTAAAAATAGTAAAAAAGGAAGGAGGGACTGCAGTGGGAGTTAATTGTTGCCTGATGAGTTGTTGTGCAAATGACTTAAAATATTGAGACATGTAGACCTGGCAAGTCTGGTCTCCCCTTACTGTCAATGGAGGGAGAGAATATCTCTAAAACCTGACTTAAAGACCCCTGCAGAGAGTGCATCTCTTAACAGTTTAGCAAACTAGTTTAGTTATCTACATCTTCTAGAACACAAAATAGGTGAGATGAATCCCCCCCTAAAGAACTTCAGTAATGCATTGCGTAAATACTCTTTTTTTTTTTTTTTTTTTTAATGGAGGAAAAAATATACCTTTTTTCTTTCCTTCACATACACTTCAGAATGTGTAATACTGAAATTATCTGAATCTGTGTTAATCTCTGTATGGCTTGAGACTTTCTTCATTATACAAGTTACCAGGTTGCAGAAAGCTTTTGGATGCCTTTTCCTTTAAAACAAGTATCAGCTGTTGTAGCTTTTGGACTTTTGGAAATGTTGTGATACACAAAACTTCTTAACTTGAATAAATACTTCTACTTGTCATGCATTCAGCATATCTTCTGTTTGTCTTACAAAGGATGAATTGCCCTATCAAATGTCAGTGCTGGTTTCAAAAAGAGATACAGGCGTATAATGAGTCAGAGGTGCTGTTATACTGTGTGTGAGATCAAACACAAGGCACATGAATTTGCAGGACTGGGTTCTAAAAGCTAAAACAGCTTTCTGCAGAATGAAACTTAGCACTGAGGGAGGAGAGGCAGAGAGAAACCAGGTCTGAATGTTTTAGCAGGCTCTGCCTCAACAATGCCCACAGCTAGACTCGACAATGCATTTATGCCTCAATAAGAGTTCTCACCTTTTTTAGGATTAACTTCTTCCACATTTTCCACAACCAAGGAGTGTTGAGGGTATGTAACACCTTTGCCAAAGACTACTAGAGTTAAGAGATGTGAATGCAATAGCATCTGAAAGGTAAATTCCCTGATGAAAACTATCCAAAGTGCTGTCAGATATTGCATAGAGAAGCTTGAAGAAAACCGAATGCAATCATGGAACAAATGAACCTCGTGGGAAATGTGAGTGGTAATGCGTCTGTTTCATGATCAGTGGAGACAGTGTGTTTATTTAGCCAACATACAAGTATGACTGATTTGATTAACCTTTCAATTAGAGTAAAAAACAGAACCTGCCAAGAAATAGTCTTTCAAGAACCACAGGAGCTGTCCAGAGCCAGCTGGCTTGCACAGATGTTACTGTGCGTGTGATTAGTGATAGAGAAGGGGTTTGATGAAGTATGCTGATACTATGGTGCTGTTATGAACATGCTTTCCCTTTGGTGTAAGGTTATAATACCTAAGTGTCTATTTGATCCTCTCTCCTGTACTCAGGAAAAATTAAATACCTTCCCTGTTGTTCAGTTGCTTGCAGAAGCATTAGGTCCATAATAGAAGCTTGTGTTCTTTGTAGAAAATCTGTCCTGATACAGTAGTTATTTAAAGATAAATATAGAGCATGTCTGTAAGCAGAGACATTCCATCAGTTAGGGATCTGCTGAAGTCAGAGAGGCATGGTCTCCACTCATTACCCTGCAGCTTTCTTTGCCGTGAGTCATAAAGTAGAATTGTAGGAGTGCAGCTGTAAGAGACCTCAGGAGGTCCAGTTAAGTTTTCGGTATCTCAAAGGATGGAGATACCACAACCTCTGTGGGCATCCTCTTTCTGTATTTTGCTACTCTTAAGGTAATAAATAAACCATCTTTATATCTAATCAGAATGTCCATTGTTCCAGAAGTGGCTGTTGACTGATTTCATCCCCATGTACCTCTAAGAAGCATCTGGCTCTTGCCCTCTTTCTGCTCTCCTGGTAGGTAGTCGTAGACAGCAGTAAGGCCTTCTGTTCTTAAGGCTGAGCACACTCAGCTCTCAGCCTCTCCTTGTGCATTGCATACTTACACCCCCTAATCACCTTGATGGTCTTTTGCTGGACTTGCCCCAGTAGGTGCTTGTCTTACTGTATAGGGGAGCCCAACACTGTGAAAAGAGAAAAAAGGTACTGGGTACCTTGGCCTTTTTCCTGTCTTCCATCACTAGGTCCCTTGCCATGTTGAGCAGCAGATGTTCCTTTTTCTTTCTTTCTTTTCCTTTCCTTTTTGCTGCTGATGTATCTACAGAAGCCTTTCATGCTGCCTTTCGCATCTTTTGCCAGTTTCAACTCGGGCTGAGCTACTCCTGAACAAAAAAAATCAACTGTGCGGTTCAAGATGTGTAAAATATCTGAGAGGAGCAGGTAAGCACCGGAACGTGTTCAGGAAGGTTGTGCAACTTTAATCTTTATGCAGCTCTACTATGAAAACTTCATCAAACATTTCTAAGCGCGGTTTAGTTAGTTTGCCCCACCTCAAGGCAAAAGGGTAGACAAGAAGACAGCTCTGTTGACGTTTATATATTTTACGTTTAAATATCATGATGCCTTACAGGGTGCAAGGAGGTTACATAGGCTAACGTATGTTAGGTAAGAATTACCGGTTTTATGGATGGAAATTAAGATTGAGAGAAGTTTGCACTGGGAGTGGTGGCAATTACAGAGACTTGGTGGGACAACTCACATGACTGGAATGTGGTCATGGATGGCTATGTCCTGTTCAGGAAAGACAGGCCAGTAAGGAGAGGTGGTGGAGTTGCTCTTTATGTGAGTGAGCAACTAGAATGTTTTGAGTTCTATCCAGGGGCGGATCAGGAGCGAGTTGAGAGTTTGTGGGTGCGAATTAAGGGGCAGGCTGGCAGGGGTGATACTGTTGTGGGTGTCTATTACAGGCCACCGGATCAGGATGAGGAGGGTGATGAGGCCTTCTACACGCAGCTGAGAGCAGTCTCGCAATTACAGGGTCTGGTTGTTGTGGGGGATTTCAACTACCCTGATATTTGCTGGGAGGCCTACTCAGCCAGCCATCCTCAGTCCAGGAGGTTCCTCCAGTGCACTGATGATAACTTTCTGATGCAAATGGTGGATGAGCCAACTAGGAGAAGAGCGCTGCTGGATCTTATTCTCACTAACAAGGAGGGTCTGGTTGAAGTGGTGAAGGTTGAGGGCAGCCTTGGTTGTAGTGACCATGAGATGGTAGAGTTCAGGATCTCATGTGGCAGGAACAGAATAGCTAGCAGAATCACAACCCTGAACTTCAGGAGGGCCAACTTTGGCCTTTTCAAGCAATTGCTAGGGGAAATCCCATGGGACAGGGTACTAGAAGGTAAGGGGGCCCAAGATAGTTGGTTAGCATTCAAGGACTGCTTCTTCCGAGCTCAAGATCAGAGCATCCCAACAGGTAGGAAGTCAAGAAAGGGTACCAGGAGACCTGCATGGTTAAACAGGGAACTGCTGGGCAAACTCAAGTGGAAGAAGAGGGTGTACAGATCATGGAAGGAGGGGCTGGCCACTTGGGAGGAATATAAGTCTGTTGTCAGAGGATGTAGGGAGGCAACTAGGAAAGCTAAGGCCTCCTTGGAATTAAATCTTGCAAGAGAGGTCAAGGACAACAGAAAGGGCTTCTTCAAATACATTTCAGGTAAAACCAACACTAGAGGCAATGTAGGCCCACTGATGAATGAGGTGGGTGCACTGGAGAGAGAGGATAAAAAGAAGGCAGTTACTGAATGCCTTCTTTGCCTCTGTCTATACTGCTGGAGGCTGTCCTGAGGAGCCCCGGACCCCTGAGGCCCCAGAGGAAGTCACGATAGAGAAGGAATCTGTCTTGGTAGATGAGGGCTGGGTCAGGGACCAATTAAGCAATCTGGACGTCCATAAATCCATGGGCCCTGATGAGATGCACCCGCGGGTGCTGAGGGAGCTGGCGGAAGTCATTGCTAGGCCACTCTCCATCATCTTTGCTAAGTCGTGGGCAACGGGAGAGGTGCCTGAGGACTGGAGGAAAGCGAATGTCACTCCAGTCTTCAAAAAGGGCAAGAAGGAGGACCCGGGTAACTATAGACCGGTCAGTCTCACCTCCATCCCCGGAAAGGTGATGGAACAACTTGTCCTTGGTGCTGTCTCTACGCACATCAAGGATAAGAGGATCATTAGGGCCAGTCAACATGGCTTCACCAAGGGGAAGTCATGCTTAACCAACTTGATAGCCTTTTATGAGGACATAAGCCGGTGGATAGATGATGGTAAAGCTGTGGATGTGGTCTATCTCGATTTCAGTAAAGCGTTTGACACGGTCTCCCACAGCATCCTCGCAGCTAAACTGGGGAAGTGTGGTCTGGGTGATCGGGCAGTGAGGTGGATTGTGAACTGACTGAAGGAAAGAAGCCAGAGAGTGGTGGTCAATGGGACAGAGTCTAGTTGGAGGCCTGTGTCTAGTGGAGTCCCTCAAGGGTCGGTACTGGGACCAGTTCTGTTCAATATATTCATTAATGACTTGGATGAGGGAATAGAGTGCACTGTCAGCAAGTTCGCTGATGACACAAAACTGGGAGGAGTGGCTGACACGACGGAAGGCTGCGCAGCCATTCAGAGAGACCTGGACAGGCTGGAGAGTTGGGCGGGGAGAAACTTAATGAAATATAACAAGGGCAAGTGTAGAGTCCTGCATCTGGGCAAGAACAACCTCATGTACCAGTACAAGTTGGGGACAGACCTGTTGGAGAGCAGCGTAGGGGAAAGGGACCTGGGGGTCCTAGTGGACAGCAGGATGACCATGAGCCAGCAATGTGCCCTTGTGGCCAAGAAGGCCAATGGCATCCTGGGGTGTATTAGAAGGGGTGTGGTCAGCAGGTCAAGAGAGGTTCTCCTCCCCCTCTACTCTGCCCTGGTGAGGCCGCATCTGGAGTATTGTGTCCAGTTCTGGGCCCCTCAGTTCAAGAAGGACAGAGAACTGCTAGAGAGAGTCCAGCGCAGAGCCACGAAGATGACTAAGGGAGTGGAACATCTCCCTTATGAGGAGAGGCTGAGGGAGCTGGGTCTCTTTAGCTTAGAGAAGAGGAGACTGAGGGGTGACCTCATTAATGTTTTTAAATATGTAAAGGGCAAGTGTCATGAGGATGGAGCCAGGCTCTTCTCAGTGACATCCATTGACAGGACAAGGGGCAATGGGTGCAAGCTGGAACACAGGAGGTTCCACATAAATATGAGGAAAAACTTCTTTACGGTGACGGTAACTGAACACTGGAACAGGCTGCCCAGAGAGGTTGTGGAGTCTCCTCTGGAGACATTCAAAACCCGCCTGGATGCGTTCCTATGTGATATGGTCTAGGCAATCCTGCTCCAGCAGGGGGATTGGACTAGATGATCTGTCAAGGCCCCTTCTAATCCCTAACATTCTGTGATTCTGTGTAGCCACTGGAAGTGGAGAAGAGAATAAAACCTGGGTTAGCTATATTCAAAGTTCACATCTTGACAGCCAGTTAAAGCCAGTTCCCTTCCCCTTCTGCCTGTCCTATGCTGCTTGCAGCAACAATAAAGAAATACGAAAGTAGCGGAGCTAAGGAATGGCAACAGAAGAAAGAGAGCACGCACGACTGAAACAAGGACAGAGACTCAGGCTGACCCCTCAAAGAACAACTGTCTACAGATGACTCCAGGGTTTTACAGGGGTAGGTTTTCCTAGAATTTCCTTGGAATAGCGGTAATGAATACAAAAAATGTTTGTAAGGAAGTTGCAGGTGTGTTTCGTTTTGCCCATAGGGCTGCGAGGTTGAGAAAGACTATCTCCAAAGTTATTCCTTTTGCTGGAATTCAATCTGCAGGAAGCGCTGTAGGCGACAGGCACTTCCTTCTTGCTGCTTTCTTAATCTTCAGAATCTGTGCTAGTGTTTCAGAACAAGTACTTTCTAGTTGTTACAGTTCCCAAATGTCTGTGAGCCTGGCTAGTGCTGTGGCACGTACAGGCCATGGACCAGTGTTTCTGACCCAAGCAGTACCTCCCCAACCTGCTTGATTCTGATGCTAGTGATGATACTTCCAGTGTCAACATCGTGAGCTTGCTGCCCACCCAAGCTCTTTGGAAGAGGGAATATGATCTGTGTACCGGCTGTTCAGTGCAGAGCAGGATACACTAGCGCTAGGTAGGTGGGTGAGGAAAGTGCCTTCCTTTTCTTAAAAAAGCAATCCAGTGTCTCGTTGAAATGCAACAGGCCCCTCTCGAGGGAAGGGCATGCTTGAAAATCTTCCTCAGTGGGACAGAGGAGCTTTCCCTGGAGGAAGCCAAGTGGAGAGAGACTCAACCCTCGGGAGATGCTTGGAGCTCTGCCAAGGGAATTTTAACCTACAGAGTACGTATGCAGGCAGTTGTGAAGAGTGAATGATGCTTGGAAAAATATTCCCACCCTTATCAATATGGTACATTTCTTTGATCCTCAAGCAGCGTTTTGTCAGAAGGAGACCAGGCTGTGTCTGCCAGGGAGAAAGCATGGCTGTCAGGGTGCACCCCAGGTCAGACAGATGGGCCACAGCTTTGAGAGGGCCTGCCCAGGATGTTTCCTCATAGCACACTATGCCAAAATGAAAAAAAACAACCCTATTTTAAGCTTAAGAGGTCAAATTTTATTAGCATGTCAACTAAAACACTTTTAGATGAGGCAGCTGCATCAAAGAGAATGGAGATGAAACAGAGGTTTCCCTCCCTGCTCTCTGTGGCTTTAAAGGACTGATCTTCACTTGATTTCATTCAACTCAGGTGTTGGGGTTGTGGGAAATTGCACAGTCCTTTCTGTTTCTCTTTCCAGATACTGAAAATACCTTACTAAGCAATGATACCTCCTCACTGCTTTTCATGGCTTTTGGAATTTGGCATTTAAATTTGATAGACTCGCAGCTTTTTGTGGACAACAGCTATGTCCTTCACTCCCTGCCTGCTGTACAAAGAGACTTTGTGAGAGAAGATAGAGAAACGGCTTTGTCAGAAAAGAGCTGTATTACAGCTACATTTGGGAAGTCAGGGTTAACCCATGGGGCCCAAAACAAGTGGAGCCCATCAGCCTTCCAGAGGCCGGGCTGGAGCAGAGAAAGGAAGAGGAGCTCAGTGAAACACCAGCCAAGAGTCCTTCTGTGGTAACTCACTCCACTGTTCAAACCCAAATATTGCTGTAGCTACAGAAGTACTACAGCTGAGAGCATTTTTGCGCTCTAAGCCCAGCTGGAGGGGAGGGAGCCTGTGGGAGGGACCCCACAGACATGACTGAAATGCACTGGGAGGAAAAGAGAGGAATCAAAACACAGACATATTCTTCCAGCATCCGTTAGCTGAGAGGCTTGATGATTACAGGTCATATCACCGAAGGGGAGAACTCAGAGGAGCTGTGGTCCGAGGCATATTGAAATACTCCACTCTTGTGAGACCCCACCTGGAGTACTGCGTTCAGCTCTGGGGCCCCCAGTGTAAGAAGGACATGGAGCTGTTGGAGCGAGTCCAGAGGAGGGCCACGAAGATGACGAGAGGGCTGGAGTACCTCTCCTATGAAGACAGGCTGAGAGAGTTGGGGCTGTTCAGCCTGGAGAAGAGAAGGTTCCGGGGAGACCTTCTAGCAGCCTTCCAGTACCTGAAGGGCCTACAGGAAAGCTGGAGAGGGGCTTTTTACAAGGGCAAGTAGTGACAGGACAAGGGGGAATGGTTTTAAACTGAAAGAGGGTAGATTTAGATTGGATATTGGGAAGAAATTCTATACTGTGAGGGTGGTGAGACGCTGGCCCAGGTTGCCCAGAGAAGCTGTGGATGTCCCCTCCCTGGCAGTGTTCAAGGCCAGGTTGGATGAGGCTTTGAGCAACCTGGTCTAGTGGAAGGTGTCCCTGCCTATGGCAGGGGGGTTGGAACTGGATGATCTTCCAAGTTCTTTCCAACCCAAACCATTCTGTGATTCTGTGATTCTATGGAATCCCTTCTTTAGCTGAGTTTCAAACACAGCAAACCCATCTTTCCTATTTCTGACTCTACCTGGACTGAATGAGAACAAGACTCCCATCTCCCTGGCAATGCCAGCATCTTTGTTTCTCATGCAGTGTATTTTTCAGTCTGTGCTTCTTACCCTTTCATTTCATGCTGCTTTCCCCACCAGCCCCTTCTTTTCCCTCTGTCCAGAGAACACAGCAATGGCCATGTATTCAACTTTCCAGACTCAGTAGCTCTTCTTGGGCTGAAGACTGCTTTACCTGGTCTCCCAAATGCCACCATCTTTCTGACAGAGAGCCCCATGCAGTATATAAACCATACAGGATATTAAAAATGCTACTGAGGTCATTAAAAGTAATATATCATGTGTCCTCAGTCTCTAAACCCTCCAGGATGCTGTCTGCAGCGTGAGCAGCAGCTCTCATTTCCTCCTGTGCTCTTTGGCTTGTCTGTTCCTCGCATGAGCGTGGGGTCATAGCACCGCTCTGGAGAGGAAATCAAGCAGTTTGCTCACTAGTAAGTTCCCCAGAGTTTCTTTGCAATGAATGTCCCAACGTGTCTGTTTTATAGAGCTTTTCCTTCTCAGTCAGCAGTGACTGATATGGCTTCATTTCCTCTCCTATCATACCAAGAAGTTTTTTATTGCGAACTGCATTTCTACTTCCGTGGAACAGATAATGTAATAGAGTCTAGTTATTAAAAGAAGTATCTCTCTTGATCTTGGAGGCAGAAGTTAGGTAGAAGAAAACAACGTTTGTAAACTGCTCTGATCTGTTTTGCTGTAAGGGAGCGAAATACCTGAAGTGCAAACTGATCAAACGCAAGCTCCATCAAATATCCATTTGTTTACATTTGTGGTGAAATGGCAATATTAACAAACCCTTGGAAGCGCTGTTACAGCTGTGATGACCCAGAAATATTAGAAAAAGCTTTACAAGGAGGGCAAGTATCTCTTTCTAGGATAGCTGATACGGATGATCAAAGTGGTCAAGCTCCGGATCATGTGTGCACCTGGAGAAGGGCTTTTGTGATTGAAAACTCCTCTATTTTATCTGGTGATATCATCTTGTTAGATGAAAGACATCACCCTTCTCAACACACTTGCTCACCTACATCAGTGAGCTGGGCTATGTGAACCCCTGGGAGCATCAGTCACTCGGGAGCAATACGACAGCAAGAGAACAAAACCTGCCTGTGGGCTGGAGCTGTGGTGCTTCTCTCTGCAGATCATTTCAAATGACAAACTATTTACAGAGCCATTATGAAACCTATTTTCACATGGCTGTGGGAGCTAGGGACTTTCTAAGAACCAAGAAAGGCATAAGGGCTGAATGAAATACTGAGCTCAATAGTTGAGTCAACGAGAACAAGGGAACACAAGAGATGTGATGATACGTGCTGGGATGGCTCTGAAGAACGGAGTCACTGGTTGTCAGCCTGAAGCTGGCACAGCTGAGCATCCTATGGAGGCATAGTACTACCGTGCTTGTTTTGAAAGAGATGCAGGGATAATACCAAGCAAGAGTGGAGACTTCATGCTAGTGCCTCTGAGCAATGAAGGAAAATGTACTCTGCCCCCTAAAAAAGGTGTGTGCCGGGGATTTTGTGAGGCTGGGATTCTCTGGGAGCTGACAAATTAGTAAATTATTCCATTTAAGTTGAAGTATTTTGCAAGAAACTGTTAATTTTGATGAAACTAGTTTGGGGCTTTTTGACTAGGAAGGCAAAATGAATTATTAAAGTATCAACTAATAAAGTAATTGGAATGAAACTAATTGAGAAAACAAAGCAGAAACAAAACATTTTATACCACAGTAATTAAACCTGCTCAATGTGAGGAAACTGAAATGGGAATTCACATTTCCAGTTTTGCAGCAGCATCGCTTGATAACTGATGAAACGATGAAGAAGTCTTGCAGTTCATCCAAACTCTGAACAAACAAGGAGAGAAACTTTTCAAGTTTGTTTTCTCCTCAAGCACTGCACTAGGTGTAACTGCTACCTACCAGCTACATCTTGTAGCAGCTCTAATGAAATTGCTTGCACAACATCATGCAGCACTTCAGGCTTATTCAGTCATTTATTTAGGTGATATAACTGATGTTATTAATTGTTTAACCTTCCTTTACCCAGGCCTTTAGAAATCCATCACCCACCCTCCACATACAAGCTGCAAACAGCTGTGCTAGCCCCCGCTGAGCGAAGGTGAAGTTTCCATCTTAAGCATCTTCTGCATGAGTGGGATAAGAAAAAAGAGGGGCAGACATATAAGGAGAGGTGTGTCCTTCAAAGGACTGTCAGGAGAATCACAGCTTTGATAGCACCATCCTATAAACTTAAAAAGCACTGCATGGGAAATATAAAGGCAAAACCCGAGCTCTTTTTCTACCTATAAAGAATTTAATTCCATTTCGCCCCCGCTGAGCGAAGTTGAAGTTTCCATCTTAAGCATCTTCTGCATGAGTGGGATAAGAAAAAAGAGGGGCAGACATATAAGGAGAGGTGTGTCCTTCAAAGGACTGTCAGGAGAATCACAGCTTTGATAGCACCATCCTATAAACTTAAAAAGCACTGCATGGGAAATATAAAGGCAAAACCCGAGCTCTTTTTCTACCTATAAAGAATTTAATTCCATTTCGCCCCCTCTGAAAAACACCTTTACCAAAACTCAGCTTGCACTGGGTTATATTTCATAGTGGAAAAATGTGATTCCTGGGCTTCTCTGCTTATCAAATTCAGAAGTGACAAAGGAGGTTTAAGGAACTGTTGCACTCAGTGCTGCTTTGCTTTGCTGCTTTCTGCAGATGGTCTGTTTTGCTTTGCCGTGGTGAATACGGCTCCCTGGATTTTTAGCAAAGCAATATACCCCTTTGTGCCATTAAAAGAGAATTTAATACGTCAGCAAAGACTGAATTGCTCTCCCTGGGTTTTGCCCTTTAGCTGCTAAATCCAGTGAAGAAAGTCCAGGTAACTTCAGTCCCTGGGGAATGAAAACACGTGTTTAACATGAAGCGTGGAAATAGATGTACTGACCTCTCTTGTGGTTATCGCCAAATTTAAACTCACATCGAAAGCACCGAGGCTGAGGTTAACCAAGTACCAGATCGACAGCCTACCAGTGAGCAACACAGACAGAACCACAGACATCCAGTCCCACTGTCCTGCCTTGACACTGCTCTATCCTCCCCATTAACATTACCCATCATGGCAATTTTCTTCCAAAACGTGTGTTTTGTGGCTGCAAACAGGCAGAGCCAGACCTCTGGTTGTGTTGCTGACTTGTCCCTTGCAGGTCCGCGCTTAGGCAGTTTGCAGTGAATCCCAATTTCAGCGTGGATGAAAACTCATTATAATAACTCAGCAGCATTAAAAAAAAGAATAATAATCCCTGCCCCATGCTTCTGCCCATAAACCACACAGACTATGCCACTTGCTTTGATAGAACAATGAATCTGTGTGACAGTGCTGGTTATAGTGTCTGCATAGAAGAAAATACTGACAGCCTTTATGGTGTGATCTGTTGCCGTGTGCTGTTCTTTCAGTCCTGGCTGGGTGTTCATCACCTGTCCTCTTCCAGACCATAGGGTCAAGACACATTCGTGGTGTCTGAGAAGTTCTGCACTATCATCTGTCACCCACAGCTTCAGCCTCTTTGAGTGATAAATTACCAGTTAACACACGAGGCAGAGGTTTCCATCGTAATTATTACTTGCAGCTCCTCAACATGCTGATCCTCCTACAGAAATAGTTACTGCCAGGCCCTTTTGAAAACAGGCAGGAGGTGACAGGAGGCAGAAGCAAGACAGTATCACAGAGTACATGTTACAGGCACACCAGTGTGCTGCTTTCTCAGCAAAACTGACTGCAGTTTCAGGGTCCTGTGACTTGTAACAGGCAAAAGAGGATCATTTGTGCTCCATGGTCACGACAAGGGCAGGGATGCTCCCTTCTGGAAGGAGGAAGGGAATCGTGGCATGTCTGTCTGCAATCTGCCACCTACTCCTCCCCTCCCCTCCCAGCTATGCTCTTCATGTTTGACTTGGTGCTGCTCATGCAGAAGCATGGCCAAACCCCCAGCTTTAAAGGCAGCGCTGAATGCAAGAGGGTTTTTCTTTAGGACGGCACGGAAAAAAGTGCTTGGAGGGACCAGATTGAGTAGCGGAGTCTTGGTCTGGCGCAGCTGTAATGAGCCTGCTAATGCCGGTTTGTTTGGTTTGTTGATTTTCTTGGGCTCTGCAGCCTGGCAGAACACTGTGTTCCTGATGTTCGCCTCCTGCTTTGCCTTTAGCGTACATCAAAAGCTGGTGAGAAGCAAGCCGTTTGCAGGCAGGTTTATTAACTGAGATTTATTGTTTGGTGTCTGTGCAAGGACCATCTGAAATTATGTGGTTCACAGGAAAGAATTTCTTCACCTCTTCACAGAAGAGGTGCTCCAGCCCTCCGATCACTTCCGTGGCCCTCCTCTGGACCTGCTCTAACAGTTCTGTGTCTTTCTTGTGCTGAGGACCCCAGAGCTGGACGCAGCACTGCAGGTGGGGTCTCACGAGAGTGGAGCAGAGGGGCAGAATCACCTCCCTCGACCTGCTGGCCACGCTGCTTTTGATGCAGCCCAGGATGCGGTTGGCCTTCTGGGCTGCAAGCGCACATTGCCGGCTCATCATCAACTTTTCATGCACCAGTGTCCCCAGGTCCTTCTCCACAGGGCTGCTCTCAATCCCTTCACACCCCAGCCTGTATTGATATTGGGGATTGCTCCGACCCAGATGCAGGACCCTGCACTTGGCAGCTCCAGGACCTGGAGCTTTAGTTGAAAGTAAAACTGCCACACAAGGCACAGCGAGCTGCGGAGACGCCAGCTCCTGCAATCTTAGTATCTACTCAGTGTTCCAGGCCGACAGGAGAGCTTTGAAAATCTGACCCTGTGTGCTGTGCTGTCATTGCGGAGTGGTGAGCTCTTCATAACACAGAGAAAGCCAGATTCATGATCATAATTGAGTTCTTCCAAAAAATCCTGTTCTATCCTGGGTATGAAATGCCTAATCAAATCATGTTTACTTCTCGGCACTAGACTGCTAATTTGCTTTGATTTAGAATTTAAAAAGATAATTGCGGATGTGTGTGTCTGCGTAGGTTGCTGTGAAAAGGCTTTCCTCGCCATTTAATAAGCAGCCCATTAATATGGACTGCATTAATTTGACTTTCCTTCTTCAATACAATTGATTTTAGTCCCTCCATTAGAGGAGGAGATTGAGACAGGGAACACCATGTGCTCAGACTGCAGGCATGGGATGGGAGATGGTAAGCTGAGGAGCAGCGTCCTCTCGTGGGATCCATGAGACTCCCCTTGCCCTAGAAAAACCCTCCAGGAAAAGCAGGGGCAGACACTCATGTTTTACAGCTCTGCTCTTAACATTCTTAGTGGCAATTTAACAAAGGTACTTAAGAATTTTTTCTCACATTTTACGTTAATAGAAGTGGAATGAGCTGAAAGTTGCAGGTAAACATGGCATCATTGTAACACAGAAAAGTTCAACAAGGCCAAGTGAAAGGTCCTGCACATGGGTCAGGGCAATCCCGAGGACAAATACAGGCTGGGTGGAGAATGGATTGAGAGCAGCCCTGAGGAGAAGGACTTGGGGGTGATGGTTGACAAGAAGCTCAACACGAGCTGGCAATGTGCGCTTGCAGCCCAGAAGGCCAACCGTATCCTGGGCTGCATCACCAGCAGCGTGGCCAGCAGGTCGAGGGAGGTGATTCTGCCCCTCTGCTCCACTCTCGTGTGACCCCACCTGCAGTGCGGCATCCAGCTCTGGGGCCCCCAACATAAGAAGGACATGGAGCTGTTGGAGCGAGTCCAGAGGAGGGCCATAAAGATGATCAGAGGGCTGGAGCACCTCTGCTATGGAGACAGGCTGAGAGAGTTGGGGCTGTTCAGCCTGGAGAAGAGAAGGCTCCGGGGAGACCTTCTAGCAGCCTTCCAGTACCTGAAGGGCCTACAGGAAAGCTGGAGAGGGACTTTTTACAAGGGCAAGTAGTGACAGGATGAGGGGGAATGGTTTTAAACTGAAAGAGGGTAGATTTAGATTAGATATTAGGAAGAAATTCTTTCCTGTGAGGGTGGTGAGACACTGGCCCAGGTTGCCCAGAGAAGCTGTGGCTGCCCCCTTCCTGTCAGTGTTCAAGGTCAGGCTGGATGGGGCTTTGAGCAACCTGGTCTAGCGGAAGGTGTCCCTGCCTGTGGCAGGGGTGTTGGAACTAGATGATCTTTAAGGTCCCTTCCAAGTCAAACCATTCTGTGATTCTATTCTTCTATGAAAATAACTCCTGTTTACCAGATCACTTTTCTTTGGGCTTTATTTGTACCTTCAGGTGGTCCCAGGGGCAAATCTCTGCTCCCACCTGCTTGTGCCCTGATGGCGTTTGTTGCCGACTCTTTGCAGCCTCTCGCACAATGAAAAGCTGCCCAGGCTGGGCTACCCCTGCACTCCTGCAGAACAGCTCATCTTCCATGTTTTACTGTTTATTTGACTTGAGGATGACTCTGAAGATCACCTTGCCTCAACCTGAATCCAGCCGAGGCTCCCTCCCAGGCGCTGGAACCTACCTGGTAGACACCTGTGGTTTTCGCGTCCAATTAATCAGATCAGCTTTTAAAGATGAGGGAGTCAAGATAATGTGAGATCACGTGTCTGGTGTGGGGAGACTTCACGCTAGGCTGGTTAGCCTGACCTCTCAGTATCCGTGTTTGCAGAAAAACAGTGACTATAGACATGGAAGTGCAACAAAGATGACAATTCGCTGGCTGCTCTTGGCAGCTCCTTCTTCCCCACTCATAAATCAATACCAAAGATCATGTCAAACGGGCAGCTGCAGCGGCGCTGGGGTGGGATTGTACCGGCCTCGCGTCGTTGCAGTAACCCAGAGTGGAGCTCAGTCAATGCTGCTTCCATGTGCGTGAGAGCAAAGGAGATATTGTAAAGGACATCCTTGGATTTTGCTGTAACCCTTGTCTGTTCTCTCCTTCCCCTGCCAACGTGAATCTTCAGTTGTCCATACAGGCAGCAGCACTGCTGCCATCCTCCGGCATGGACTTAATCACAAGGAAAAGCATGCATTAAAATTCAGAGACCTCTTCCTTCTGATCTTGCTTGCAAAGAGACAGGAATCAGGGTTTTTTTGATCTTCAGGGTTGGAAACTTTCTCTAGATATAGTTCTTGTCATTTTTTTTCCATTCATGGAACTGGTAGTGATTAATCATTGTAACTTTCCTCAAGTGGCTTAAAATGAATAGCAGTTCTGAAATATTGTTCAACACCCCAAGTATTAGGGCATTCCAGGAGAAATCTCGTCATCCCAGTGTGGTTTCTACAAGACTACTGATCATGAAATAAATCAGGATGGTGAGATCCAGCTCCTCTGTAGAAACAGGAGAAGGAGGGTGCTGCCTGCCAGGGTCCTTCAGCCTGTTTGCCACGACACCAGGCTCCTCCCGATCCCTGCTTCAGAGCTCTCTTTTGTGGGTTTAGGCTTTCTAGATGTGGATTTAACAATCTGAGTTGTGGGGTGAAAGATTGTCCAAGTTCAGACTTTGGTGCAACTGCTCCATTTTTAGTTTTTGTCTCTCCCTGTAAATGACATTTTATCTAAGCTGAACTTATAGTATCGTTTTGTACAAAAGCTGTGTTACCTGAGGAGATGCCTTGTGCTGGGTGGTTTGGCTGCTCTTGTCCCAAGAGCTGCAGAGAGCAGCCTGGGCACTGGGAGGTAACCTGGGGCCATGACACGGGCAGGGCTGCAGTGGCCAGCCCCGGGGACATCTGCTGCAATCCAGACAAGGACGCAGGGAGCAGCATCCAGGGTATGCTCCGCAGGTGGAAAACCAGATGCAGGTGTCTGGGTAGATTTTGGGGTGTGAAGTTTTTCCTTTATCTGCTTTTCGGTTCAGCTGGGAACATCGGAAAACATCAGAAGCACCATTTACGGTGTCTCCCCCCTTCAGGTGACGGCTCTGAGCTCAGCTAGTATCAGGCACAAGTTTTGTTTGACACCGGTGAAAGATGTGTGGATACAACCGTGTCCTCCGAGCCTGGAAGAGAAACACCAGGAAACTCACCTCTTCATTTATAAGGAACATGCATTCAAAGGGACAAAACACAGATCTCCGGGTGGCCGGGTCAGCCATGAGTGGCTTTGCCATGGAGCATTCACCTGCTAGACCAGGTCTACATGCCCCTCGTGTGGGCAGAGCTGATGCCACCGGGCAGGGCTCACTTTTCTCTGCATTGCCCCTTCAACACGCCCTGATGCCAGCCCAGAGGTAAGACCATCTGCGGCCAGCAAGGGATGTCCCCAAGTCACCAAGCAGCAAAACTTGTTCACCGTCAATATGGATTAGGTCAGGAGCTGAGAGACTCATCTGCCACGTATTCAATCCCTGAGTTACAACGATATTTCCCCCTTGAAACTCCGTTTCTCATGTCCACAAGCACAGCGGTATTTCCAAAGCACTTACAAGAGGTAGTTGTTTTCCTCTGCGAGCACATTTTGTGCAGGAGATAGAGCACGTAAAGCAGATTTCTCGTACGACAAGAGGATGTTTTGCATACATTCCTTTAGAGACCTATTTCTGCACCTCTGGGGATTTGGAATACTATATCTAATAATACACCTTAATTAAAATAAATAGTGCTCCTAATTATGTCTTGTCACACAGTTTATACCCTACAATTTACTAGTGCGATGCAGCTATGATAAAAACATTAAAACCATACTCGTATGTTATTTTACCCTTACAAATGTACTGCTGCAGTGCTTAACAGATTGCTCTTAGTCTTTTATGAAGATGCTGCAGGTCACATTAAGGTTTCCTTAAACTATTTTTTCATAACTTTAAACAGTTCTGCTTCAAGAAGCAGTTTGGTAACTCACTATAAGGATGCTGAGAGCCACAAGGACAGAGTCTCCTAACAAAATACAACCATAAAAATGAAAATGGGAGAGAAGAAAATGAAGATAAAGGGAGTTGCACTTTATAGCTTATGCCATAAATAAGGCTTACTCTGACAACAGGATCAGCCTTCACAAGAACGAGCATCTTTGAAGCGACAATGAGGGAATCTTTCCAGGGGGATTTGGAATGGCTGGCCCCTGTGTCTTCAAAAAGTTGTGGATTCATCCTGTTTACGTGCATCTTTGCAAAGCATCACTTCACATCTGGAGTCTCTAAGTGTAACTCTGAGGCACAGCAACATCTGGGTCACTGCAGTTGTTTGGGTTTTTTTGGGTTTCAGAGTCAGTTTTGGTTTCTCAAAACTTCTGGCTATCTAAATCCAGGCCTATCTGGCTTCTTTCTATGTAAATAAATTAAAAAGATCATGTCACTCATTCAAGCTAAAAAGGAAAATGAAAAATATTGTCTGCCAATATCTCGTCCCTGTTTGTAGAGGTGGGGGACTCTTCAGTTTTCAGGGTCAACCCAGAATTGTTTTTTGTTAACTGGAATCGTTGGTTGTTTAACACTCAAAGTATACCCTGTAATACCCCCAGCACAGCATCCCTGTGTGCAGTACAGATGTGATTGCTCTCTCCAATGACGGGGAAGTGCACAGTGGCTGCTGGAGGTGATTCCCCACAAGGGGAAAGGATGCAATCTGAATTTGGCACCGATGAGGCAAAAGGAGCTGGATTAAACAGTGTCTTCAAAATGTAATTCAAACCTGCTTCTTGGGAAGAAAGGTAACAGTAAAAGAAGTAATAAAAAGTCAATGTTTTTCATTGCATCAGTCATTAATATCTGTGGTCATGTCCGTGAAAATGCCACCGGAGGAGATACCTGTATATCTGCTAATCAGCCCCTGCATTTGGAGCTTATGTCACAAATACCAGCAAAAAGTCTCTTTTTTATCCTCCCCACCTTGACTGAGATGGGTTTTGTATATTTTTTTAATTTTATGATAGGAAATTGAAAGAGCCACAGAAATAGAAAGTG